>NC_133335.1:181745559-182067503 GCF_042186555.1 Aquarana catesbeiana
GTGTGTGTGTATATATATATATATATATATATATATATATATATATATATATATATATATATATATATATATATATATTGAACATTATGTGTGGCTCTGTGGTAACTCCAGGGGCCACATTTGAGGCACCTTTAACTCATAAGTTGACAACCACTGGTCTACAGGCTTGTGAATCAGCAGTGACAATGCCAATAGCCACGCCCCCTGCCACATTTTCTTATCCCACTGTAGTGCAATAAGGCCCAGCCTCCATGAGACTGGAATTGGGGAGCAGTGCAGCATTGTTTCTACCTCATCACAGGTGGCCTCATCAGGTGGACTTCACTGGCAAGATCAAAAAGTATTTATAAGACTTTATAGGGTAAAGCTGTTATTTCATATGCCCTTTTATTTGGTGCCCCAGGGCATATATATTCTTAATGGGGGGCCATGATTCTATATTATATATTTTATTGTAAACTGCCTGATCAGAGTATGTTAATATTCAAAAGGAATTAACTTAGGGTCTTTTCACACGGGCGATCTGATCAGGTCCGCCTGTCAGTTTTTCAGCTGGACCTGATTGGATGGACCATGCATTCCAATGGACCGGTGGGTGTAAACAGACTTGTGTCCGTTTTCATCCGCCTACCTCTGGGTCCGATTAGGCTTACTAAAAAAGATGGAGGAGTGCGTCCTGTTCCGTTTGGGTGGACCGGACCGGAGGCAGCCAAGTGTAAACGGACAGCGGACTCCGTTTACTGCCGACCGCCCATAGACCAGAGCAGGGTCTGTCCATGTCTGCTCTGCCCATGTCTGCTCTGCATAAACTGAGCGGGCATGGACCTGTCATCCGCCCCACTCTGCTCTGATCAGCAGAGGATCTGTAAGCCGATCACCTGCTGATCGGAAAGCAAACTGCCCATGTAAAGGGACCCTAATGTCAACAGCCATACCAGTGTGTAATATGTGTTTCTTTGTATAGCTTTTAGTATACAGTATCTGTAGAGATTGTAATTATCTATGTAAACAGGGGACAGTCTTGTTGATCCTTTTACTCACTGCTGATTGGAAACCGTAAAATCAGTGCACTATTGATTGGTAGCCAGGTAACATGTGATCTAGGCTGAGAGAACAGTTTTTTTTCTTTATTCATGGCAAGAAAGATTTTTTTTATTGCAAGAAACGAGCAGGGCCCTCTGATTCCTCCTGTATTGAATTGTATTGTAACTGTACTGTCTACCCTAACTGTTGGCGCTATATAAATCCTGTATAATAATAGTAATAAGAATAATAATTACACTGATCTGTGCTTGCTTGTTGTGTATGTTGTATGAATTTTAATGATAAGCCTATTTATTGCCGAAGATCACTTTTAAGAAACAAAAGAAAATTGAATGCTGCGTCTACCCACCACTACTAATTTTAGGTTGCATGTTCAATGTCATACCGGCTTTTCAGAAAACCCAGAAACTGACAGTGATTTATGTAGCTCAACGTTCAAAGTAACAATGGAGAAAATTGCTCTGTGTGGGTAAGGCTACGGTTTGGCAAGCATGCATGTTTATGGCAGGAGGGGGAGCATGCCCAAGATCCTTTGATGCCAGCTTAGTTTAGTGAGATGAGGACAAGGGACAGTAGGTAATGGCCAATTTAACCAACATGGATGATCACTTGGTTGGGGAAATTCAGCGTGAGTATTGTCACCTAATCAGCGGATGATAATTTCATGTCTATGGCCATCTTTATGTTGTTTTTAAATGAAAAATATTGGGAATCTTGTCAGTCTTTGTTTTCAATTTATTGAACTCATGTTTCATTTAAAGTGGAACTATAGGCAAAACCTTCTTCCTTCTTTTTTTTTTTTCATTTTGGATGAAGGGAGGGTTATAACCCGTGTCAGATTTTTTTTACGCCATCTGTGTCCCATTGCAGATATTTACCTTCATTCCCTGTCCCCTAGCCAAACAGGAAGTGAGAGGAAATCCAAATTAAATTAAGGGAATTCATTGGGGTCCCCCAGGTCACCAGAACTAGTGTCCCCATTAGAAGATTTCCCCTTTATTACTTTTCTGGGGACAACCCAAAATTTGGGATTTTCTTTCAATGATAATGGTAAACCAGACAACCAGAGAGGGTGAATCTCCTTAACGTGTTACTAAACCCAGGACCCTGCAATCACAATATCTGGTCTCTCACAGTACACAGAACATGGAAATGCAATAATTTTAGTAAATGTAAACAGCATACCTTTTCTCAGCAGCAGTATATAACAGTCTTGTGACTTCTATCTGTGCCTGGTTAAAGCTTGTAGGAGTTTTCATATTGCACTGGCTGTCCTATCAGGATGCAGGACCCCTGATCCTCTGTCTGAACAGTGCTGATTGGCCCTGCTATGACTAAGCACCAGGGAAGGTGTGAAACGCGTTAGTTATGCTGTATTTGTACCCCCATTGCTGTATGGATTGTCGTTTTTTTTAATCATGGATCAATAAATGTGATTTTATGGGAGTGCGGCCATCCAGACTCTTCACTGTGCTGATCACATGCACCCTCCCAAGAAAAAAAAAAATCTCTAGCAATACACACCAAACTGGTGCGTATGTGCAGCATGTTTCCTAGCCTAGCTCTATCTGTAGATGGGTTGGGGGCAGTGGAAAAAGGGGAGAATAAGAGAAGACAGGATGAAACAGCCTTTTTACATAATGCAGAACCTTAGGTTCCACAGTGAGTATAACAAGCATGCTTTACTGCATGTACAGACCGATTTTACTGTTATGGGTTTAGTAACACTTTAACGAGAGCACAGACAGCAATAAAAACGGACAGGTGTTCTAATCCCTCTCTACTCAAGCCACAACTAAAAAAAAAAAAATTTGCCTATAAATATACTTTAAAGTGATTGTAAAGTATTGTTTTTTTCCTATAAAAATAACAAACATGTCATACTTCCCTGCTCTGTGCAGAGCAGCCAAGATCCACCTTCTGTGATTCTGACCCCTCCCTCCTGTTCAGTGCCCCCACAGCAAGCAGCTTGCTATGGGGGACACCCGAGCTGAGAGACAGTGGCCCCGCCCCCTTTCTGCCCTGATTGGCTAGCTGACATTGATTGACAGCAGCGGGAGCCAATGGCACAGCTGCTGTGTCTCAGCAATGGGTGAGGGACCTCAGGTAAGTATTAGGGGGGCTGCTGCATACAGAAGGCTTTTTATCTTAATGCATAGAATACATTAAGATAAAAAAAACTTTCTGCCTTTACAACTCCTTTAAGTTGATTTTATTGTATACAAATATTTAATACAGGTGCATACATTTTTGCTACAATTGCTGTTAGCATGGATAAACGTAATAATTATGTGGGTCACTCCTAAAGGTGTCCCTCCTCCGAGTCAAGTCTGTATAATCTGATATGAGGCTAGAAGAATTATTATATGTTGTGATCCCAACATTATTATTATTATTATTATTATTATATTATGTTCAATCACCCGGTTCTCAGTGCCGGGGGACAGATGCTGCATCCACCAAGGTAAGTATGATTCTGAAGTAGTTGTAAATGATAGCCTTGTAAAACAACTCATTCAGTTTGAAATAGAAATGAAAGGCAGAACATTTTTGTATAGATATAAAAAAAAAACATAAATACCTTTTAAAGTGATCACATTCCCTCTGTTCTTAGCTGCATAAGAGCTGGGGGGAGGAGAAGCACAAGTCCTTCCTTTTCTCCTCTGGTGGCTGCAGACAGTCCTTACTTTAGCACAGAATGACATATTGACATGTGAGCAACATTCTATGCTGCATAGGAAGTGTGTTGAATGATGCTGGCCATCATTCAACCAGGACATTTAGTGGCATCGACTGGCAGAGAAAAGGTACTGCAGGGAACCGCTGCGGATTGAAGATGAGTATTGTAGCAATGCTTTTTAAAAATGTGCTGGGCTGCATATTTATTCTTCTAAATCTGGAGTTAGTGTTACTAATTTCAGGGCCCTGCATTCAATATATATCTGGTCTCCCACAGTACACAGAACATGGAAATGCAATCATTTTACCGTAGTAAATATAAACTGCTAATTACCTTTTCTCATCAGCAGTATATATAGCAGTCTTATGACCTCTATCAGTGCCTGGTTAAAGCTTGTAGAAGTTTTTATACTGCACTAGCTGTCCTATGAGGCTGCAGGGCCCCTGACCCTCTGTCTGGACAGTGCTGATTGGCCCCGTGCTGATCACATGCACTCTGCCAAGAAAAAAAAAAACTCTAGCAATGCACACCAAACTGAGCATGTGCAGCCTGGCTCCAGTACCTCTGTCTTATCTGGACATGTTTTGGAGATGCAAAAAGGATCTGTGCATACAGGATCAAACAGCCTTTTTACACAATGCGAATGATTAACCCCTTGGGTTCCACAGTGAGTATAACAAGCATGCTTTACTGCATATGCAGACCGAATTTACTGTTGTGGGTTTAGTAACACTTTAAGTTTAGGGTTGTTCTTTTTTTGTGCCATAAAATACTGATAAAATATACATTAAACTTATCTTTAATAGATATTATAATTATGAATGTCATTTTGCAAACTACTTCCCCTTCTCTTTGCAATTTTTGATGCGTAATTAGAAGCTACAGAGTATATGAATGTCAGACCATCTTGAGATGGTTCTACAAAAATATGTCCACTGTTACTGGTCAATAAATTTAGCATTTCCGATTTATCTGAATGAATTCTTGTGTAGTAGGAAAGCAAAAGAAACATACTATAAAATTTCGACTGAAAGATTGCCTTTGTTCTAGAATCGCCTCATTTTCATGTTTTCTAAAAATAAAGATGATAAAGATGGATTTGAAAGCATTATCTTTCATTTTTTTTTTTTTAGTTTATGGGATGCAGTTTCTGCAAATTGTATCAGTTATTAGACTGTTAATTTGCATCATTTGCTATGGTTTAAATATAATGGGAGAGATTTGTCAACTTTGCCGCACAGCGAGGCAGTGAGTACTGCAGCACTGATACATTTTATGAGACAGATTTGTTATAGGATCACAGCTTGATTAATAAATTCTTCCATCTGGTGCTCAAAAGTACCACTGCACCAATATAGAACATGACCCTAACCATGTATCAGCAATGAGTGTGTGTTTTAAAGGATAAGTGCGCCTATAATGCACTTTTGGGTACATTATAAAATTAAAAACTGATTGGCTTTTATTTTCCCTGCTGCAGCTCTCGTCTCTTAATTCATGCCATCCCATAGTATGGAGTTGGGATATAGAGAGATAGACTTGTCATTCCACACCCTAACACAGAGCCTACCTCCCAAATGCATAGTAGGAGTGGAAGAGAATTGGAACCATATCATAGTATCCAAGGATTCAAGACTCCACCTTCCAGTGGTTCTACATTTTTCGGGAGCTAGAGTGATAGGTCTATACTCAGGCTGTAAATAATATATTACAATAATTATGCTAGGAGACATTGAAAACTTGTGGTTGAGCCACATTTTTAGCACCCCCCCCCCCTCTCCAACTACCCCCTCCGCTTAACCACTTCAGCCCCAGAAGGTTTTGCCCCCTTCATGACCGGCCATTTTTTGCGATACGGCACTGCGTTGATTTAACTGACAATTGCACGGTCATGCGACAATGTACCCAAATAAAATGTATGTCCTTTTTTCCCCCACAAATAGAGCTTTCTTTTGGTGGTATTTGATCACCTCTGCGGTTTTTATTTTTTGTGCTAGAAACAAATAAAAACTGACAATTTTGAAAAAAAACAATATTTTTTTACTTTCTGCTATAAAACATATCCAATAAAAAAATATAAAAAATGTAAATTTTTTACTAGTAATGGCGGCGATCAACACCTTTTAGCAGGAAAAATCGGACACCTAACTGACATTTTTGACAATTTTTTTTTTTTGGGGGGGGGGGGGGGGGGACCAGTGACATTATTACAGTGATCAGTGCTAAAAATATGCATTTTTACTGTACTAATGACACTGGCAGTGAAGGGGTTAAGACCAGGGGCGATCCAAGGGTTAAGTGTGTCCCTAGGGGATGGTTTCTAACTGTGTGGGGGATAGACTGACTGGATGAGCACAGAGATCCGTGTTCCTGCTTAGCAGGAACACAAGATCACTGTGTTCTTCCCTGTCAGAATGGCGGTCTGCCTTGTTTATATAGGCAGAACGCCGTTCGCCTTTTTGGGGAACAATCAGGGGGTTCCCACTGACATAGCGTCCACAGGATCTGCTGATTGGCTCCCCCTCTGGCCAATCAGCGCGAGCACGCCCCCGCTGTCTATTGCATGAAATGACGTACAGGTACGTTGTTTCACGCAATAGAGCTGACCTGCTACAGTATATGTACTGTGGCTGGTCAGCAAGTGCTTAAGCTGCAAAGGCAGCGGGCAGGGTGTTCACATGCCACAATGCTTTGCTTTGTGGTGCACTGGTGAGGCATGGAAAAAAAAAAAAATACCCCTGACCCTGTCTTCTGGCCACTTTCTGAAAGCTCCAACAATGTCACTGTGCCTTACCGCTGCCTCCTGAGAAATCTGAGTACTTGAAATCCCATAGGAAAACTTTCTGCACTGTGGCCGTTGTCATGGGATTGTGCTTGCTTTACCCCAAATTTTGACCAAACAGGAAGTTTGTAAGCATATTAAATTAAATTTAATTATTCCAAACCTTATTCATATAATATTACAGTACATAATGCCCTGTAGAAAGACTATGAATTTGCTAGGTGAGGAAACGTTACATAACAGCAAAGCATTTCATTATTGCTTAAATGGTAAAAACAGGAAAGTATTGCAGAACATTCTGACTGCCATTGGTGTTCAAAAGGAAAACCGCACTATTGCTACAATTCCCCAAAAATCTTTTAAGCGTTCATAGGTTACCCAAGTTGTATGTAAAATATAATCTTGTATTTTTTTAAGATCATGATGGGAAATGTGATGATGCAGCAGAAGATTCTTTCTCTATAATGTTTCTGTGTGAGAAATTTTTTGGAATCATATCTGACATTGGCCTCAAGTATAAAGACTATCTGTAAGAGGAACTGGTTGTGTTGTCTACAATTACTTATCTTGCTTATATGCCTCCCTCTCTGAGAGTAAAAACAATTCTCATAATAAATAGAAGAAATACAGACATATTTACTTTCTTTTTATGGCTATAGAGCATTCTGCATGGCTTAGCCAGGAAAAGTTCCCTGCTAGGGTCACCAAATGTTGTTAGCAGTTGATGGGTGATCAACTGGAGTAGATTTCTTGGTATTAATACTTACCTGTCCTGCTGCATTCTCTGCCAGTCTTAGCTCTCTTTAAGCGCTAGACCTTCAGAAGGATCTTCAGCTGCTGAATATTTTTCAGAATGTTTAGCGCTCAGGCCAAAAAAGTGACATAGGGGACGGTGGAAGGAAATACAGCACTCAGCGGGGGGAAAAGGCCAACGTGGGAAGACGCCAAAGTGTGGCGGATGCTGAAGATTCTTCAGCAAGGTTAAGGGCTCTTGCACACGGGTGTCCTGAATTTGTGCAACACAAACTCTGGTGTATTTCCTCATCAGGAAGCCCAGGTGCTGAATACAGCCATCTATAGATATGAATGGGTATATGGCAATACACGCATAAACACTTGTATAGCCCCCCTCCTGGTCAATCTGCTAATTTACATTTTTAAATAAAACTTTTCAATTTTCAATACGTACCTTATTATGGAACCAGTGATGTCATCATTGGGACTCTTTGCAGTGCAGGCAAATCATTGTTGGTGGAGGAACCAGCAGGGTGCTGTACATAGTTTCCTGAAAAACATCACAGCACCCTGCCTCAGTACTCCTCTCAAAAGCCTTTAGCCCTGTTGCAAGCAGTGTGCTGATTCTTGGGAGGAGTTCTACAAATATCACAGTGACTTGATTTTTTGTGGGTGTCAGTCTGGACGAGTGACTGTTCCTAGCTAGGTTACATTTGCATTCAGACCCCTCCTGGGTTATGCTGCTCCCATGTAATGCTAAACCTCCATGAGTGAAAGAACTGAAATCCATCTCTTTCATGTCCTCCCTGTTTCAGCGCACTTTTTTTTTCGAATGCTCCAGGATTTTTGGCCTTTTGGTACGATCAAAAGTGACATTAGGCTGTCTGGAAGGACTCAGACTGTGCCCTTGGCCTTTAGGATTTATTCCTACTGCTGCTATTGGGGGTGAACCTTGAGTTTAAAAGGACTAACGGCAAAGATAGCTGTGCCCTCGGCCTTTGAGAAATCACTGCTTTCCTATTGGGGGTGAGCCGACCTGCTGTCGGGAACGATTGAGCTAGTTCGGTAGCTTTCTGCGCTTTTTTGAAAAGTGGAGTTCCTAAGAAGGAAAGGAAGGAGAGGAGGAGAAGAGAATCACCAAGAATTATTTTCTGAGGTTTTTGGTATGAAAGATACTATTCGGTTTGTCGTGGGGCCAGGTTTTAGAGACAAGAGGAATCTTTGTTTTCTCTACAACTAAATTTTTGGCCAGCTTTTGGATATTTCTTTGGAGGACTATTTTTGTGTTTTTGCGTGGAATTGTGAATGTGACTCTGACTAGCTGTGGCGCTTGCGAGAAAGCATATGCCCAGTATAAGAGTCATAAGGCAGACCCAGTTTTTTTAGACATTAAAGTTTGCCTCTTTTTTCAATTGCAGGCAAAATTAGTTACGGTCCACATGTTTGACCCGTTCGTTTCACAGCAAGAGGTGGAAGCCTTTTTATATGGATACTGTGAAAAGGTCACCTTCAAGGGAAATGGGACTAATACATTTGGAGTGTGGAATGGCAAGAGGTGGTTCCTTGTCACTTTCAGAAAAGACCCGGATGGGTATGGCTGAGTAAGTAGACCTCCACCAGTTGTTTTCAAACAACCGAAACAGAGGTTTTTTGTTTTTCCCAGGAATGCCTGCTTACTGCAGGCAGTGCAGAGACTATGGCCATGGAGATGGTGATTGTGGAAGATGCTGTATTGGGGACCCACACACACAAAAAGAGTGCCCCAAGAGGAAAGCGGAGGAAGAAGAAAGGAAAAGCTGGAGAAGAGTCTGGAGGAAGCCCAAGTGGCACCAGAAGAAGAACAACAAAAAGATCCCACAGATGTGACCCAGGCAGTGGAGGAAGCAGAAAGTGGGGGTCCGGAGGTGCCAAGAGTTGGAGTAGAGAAAAGTAATGAAAATATTGGTGAGAAAACACCTGTGGAGAGTGAAAAAGAGATGGAGGTGCATGATAACACAAGATAACACAAGATGACACTATAGTACCAGAGACTATGGAGGTGCCAAGAGTTGGAGTAGAGAAAAGTAATGAAAATATTGGTGAGAAAACACCTGTGGAGAGTGAAAAAGAGATGGAGGTGCATGATAACACAAGATAACACAAGATGACACTATAGTACCAGAGACTATGGAGATAGTGGGGGAACCTAAGGAGATGCGGGTGGATGTGAAGTCTCCAAAAGGAGGCCCCGAAGAAAGGAGGGAGGAGTAGGAGGGGCAAAAGCAAAAGTTCTCCTTGCGTGAACCAGAGGAGGAGAGTATTAGAATCGCAGAATATCCATCAGGATCAGACGAGGGGTGGTGGGGATAGCCCTGCACAGTGTAGGCTTGGTAGATGACAAAGATTGCCTCCATAAATGTCAGAAGTCTGAGAAGCCCAAGGAGCAGAGCTGCTCTTTTTGAGTTTCTGGGCTCTCAGGTTTTTGATATTATTCTTTTACAAGAATGCAATTTAGAGAAAAGATTAAATTATGAAAACATAAAAAAATTTGGGAAAGGAAATGCAACCTTTTTAGGTGGAAATGAAAATAAATGTGTGGGCGTTGTAATTCTGACATCCAGTGAATGGCAAGTTTTGGGAGAGGACATACTCTTCCCTGGAAGGCTTTTGATGGTTAAACTCCGAAAGGAAGCACTGTGTGTATGGTTCCAACTTAAAGGAAGAAAGGAAAGAACTTTTTGAGCTGTTACAACGGTTTACGATAGTATCAGAACCAATAATAGTAGGAGGAGATTTTAATTGCTCCCTAGACGAGAAACTGAAAAAGCTCAGCGGGAATGCTACATGATGGGGTTTCGGCTGTCAAACTTAAAGATGTTTGGAAAATTTGTGGAGCAGACCCAAAGAAGAAACATACCTGGAAAAGCAGTAGATGTGAATCGAGGATTGATTTTATTTTTGTCCCAGATACTATTCAGGTTAGATCCTTTGATGCTCAAGATGTCTGTTTCTCTGACCATAAACTGATCTATTGCGATGTGGACCTGGAAAATAATAAAAAAGAAAAACTCCTTATTGGAAATTAAATATATTATTACTGAAAAAAGAAAGAATAAAAGCAGAATTTAAGGAACTATACACAGAATGGAGGAGGAAAAAAAGTATTTTTTAAAGATATATTGAAATGGTGGGACGAAGGAAAGAAACATTTTAGAGACTTTTTTATAAAGAAAAGTAAAGAAAAAGCGGAGGAAAAACAAAACTTATACAAGAGATTAAATGCACAATTGCAATTTCAGTTTTCCAATAAGGTGTTGGAAATGAAGAAGGAAATTGAGACAATCAAAAATGAAATAAAAAAGATTCTCAATGAGAGGAAAGCAAATAATCTTGAACTCAAGAGTAAGACTTGGAAGAAGATGAAAAATGTACTAAATATTTCTTTAAAAAAATAATCAATAAGAAACATGAAATTAGAAAAATGTAAGGCGAAGAAACAACAGAAGGAAAACTTAGGAAAGCAAAAGGTTTCTATGAGGATCTGTTCGCCAAAAAAGAGACCTTGAGCAATTTTTCCCTTAACGTCTTTCAGGACAGCACCTTGAGAGAGAGCGTGGCTCCACCCACTTGACAGGAAACACACCTCCACCAAACTTTAAAAGGAGGCTCCTTCCCACTTATCATCAGTTTATGTGTTTCCTCCGGCGGGAACACATGTGGGAGTTTGGAGCTCTCAAGGTTCTGTCCTGAGAGAACAGGCTCCCTACTCCACTATTTTTACCTACCTCAGGAGAGCCGATTTCTCCCATTTTCCACAGGCTTACGGGTGCCGGGTGGATGGGCTCCTTCTCCCTCGTCAGTGCTCGGGGAGAGCCAGGACTGCTCCGGGTATTGCTGCTCCCAGGCAGAGGCGTCAGGCATGTCAGGCATTTCTGTTTGTTTTTTTCTTGCCTGCACATGTTTTTTCCCTGACGCCGCCGCCATCTTGGGAAGGGCAGTCAGAGGACTGCATCCGCCGGATGTGAGGTATCCGGAAGTGGGGCGGCATCCATGGAGCAGGTGCCAGGCGTCATTTCCGCCGGAAGCGCAGGGGGAGGAGGGAGGAATAGGTCTGGTGCTTATTTATTGCTGGTTCCGGTCCGGGGCACAGGTGCTATTGGAGTCCGGAACCGGCGTTTTCGCCACAGGCATCACGCTGCTGCCTCAGCATGGATTCAGGAACCGCAGCGAGTGGAACAGGCACAGGCACCAGCAAGGCCCAGGTAAGGAGCAGACTGTAGTTTCTGCTCAGCTTTACTGTGGGGTCTCTCTCTAGCCCTCTTCTCTCTAAATGTTAGTGAAGTTTGAGGGTATTTTTTCCCCCTGGTGGCGGAGGGGCCTGTCAGGGCACATGAGTCTGATAGCTTTTCTCACTGTGCACCTGTGGTGAGCAACCTTGAGTAATCAGGCTGACTCTAAAAGATGGTTTGTCTTTTTTCTCTCTCTTTTTTCCCTTATCATGGCAGGCCAAGAGCTCTGACCCTGGGATTAGAAAGAAATGTCTTTCATGCAAAATTAAGTTAAATGAAGGCTGGAAAAAGGCTTTATGTCAAGCATGTATTGACTCCTTGGTGAGGGAAGAAACCACTTCCGCATGCAGTGATCTAATCGCATCTGCCAAAAAGGAATTGGATGCTACCATTCAATCCTTCAGATCCTCACTCACCTATCCATCTGCAAGTCAGCCCACTACCTCACAGTCCTCTCAAGGCTCACTGTTAGTCCCGGCAGTAGAGGCGGAAATGGGTCCTCTGAACCGAGAAGGGCTTTCCCCATCCCATTCTAATGAATCGAATGAGGATAGTGATGAGCTGGAAAATATGTCTTCCAAGTATAAATTGTCTTTGGATCAGGTGGATGGCCTTTTAAAGGCTATTTATGCTACTCTAGGCCTTGAGGAAGAGCATAAGGAGATGTCTTTACATGACAAGATGTATGCAGGGCTTAGTGAGTCTAAGTCCCGTACCTTTCCAGTCCATGCAGTGATTTCTGAAACAATCAGAAAAGAATGGGCTGACCCTGATAGGAAACCATTTTTCTCTAGGGCTCATAAGAGAAGGTTCCCTTTTGATGAAGACCCAGCAGCTCTTTGGAATAAGGTTCCAAAACTTGATGCAGCCTTTTCTCAAGTGTCAAGATCTACTGATCTAGCATTTGAGGACATGGGGATCTTAAAAGACCCCATGGATAAAAAAAATGGATCAACAGCTCAAGCGGACTTGGCAATCCATTATGGGCAACCTTAAGCCAGCAATGGCAACTACTTGCATCTCCAGGAACTTGGAGTATTGGGTAAATCAGCTTAAAGCTCATATAATAGCAGATTCCCCTAAGCAAGAAATCCTTGACTCCTTTTCTACCCTCTCAGCAGCCGTAGCCTATGTCTCTGATGCCTCAGCAGAGTCTATCAGGATGACAGCTAAGGCGGCAGCCCTTGCTAATTCAGTTAGACGGGCTTTATGGCTAAAGACTTGGCAAGGGGACACAGCATCTAAAAACAAATTATGCGGGGTCCCTTTTCTAGGAGACTTACTGTTCGGCCCTGATTTGGATTCAGTTCTGGACAGGACTGCAGATAAAAAGAAATCTTTTCCTGTCAAAAAGAAGAAACAACCAGTCAAACGTTTTTTTCGTCCTCAAAGGGCTCGGGAACAGAACAAGTCTCAAGAGAAAAAGAAAAGCTGGTCAGGGCAGAGGGGTAAGGGCAGAGGAAATGTCCTTTTCCATCCTCCTGCGTCAGCCAGCAAGACGCAATGACAGTCGGTTACAGGTAGGGGGAAGACTACAAGACTTTCTCCCCTATTGGGCAAGCATAACAGAAAACCAGTACATTCTGAATATGCTAGCCCAGGGTTACAATATAGAATTTTCAGATCTCCCCCTAGAAAGGTACTTGGTGACAAATCTTCCAAGAGATGTAACAAAATCCCTGGCAATGAAGAGCCTATTAAAGGATCTGATAGATCAGGGGGTTATGACTTACGTCCCACAGGGGGAGCTTTATCGGGGGTTTTATTCCCGTATATTCCTGATAAAGAAACCATCCGGAGATTTTCGGTTAATCCTAAACCTGAAACCGCTGAACAGATCAGTCCAATACAAAAGGTTTCGTATGGACTCCATCTTCACGGTCAAGAATCTATTGACGAGGGAATGCTTTATGGCATCAATAGACCTTCGAGAGGCCTATCTGCATATCCCTATAGCCCCGCAGTCCCAAAGATTCCTAAGGTTGGCGATAAATTTGGGAAAAGAGGTTCTGCACTTGCAATTCAGGGCCCTCCCCTTTGGCCTGTCTTCTGCCCCACGAATATTCACAAAAATAATGGCAGAAGCGCTTGCACCTCTTCGCATGCAGGGGATTGCGGTAATTCCGTACTTGGACGACCTACTCCTTTTTGCTCCCTCCAGGGAAAGACTGCTAGACAACCTCGGAAAGACCCGAGGTCATCTAGAAACCCTGGGTTGGATCATAAATATGCAGAAGTCAAATTTCGTTTCAGCCCAGAAAATACTATTCCTGGGGTATCAGATCTGTTCAAGGGAACAAAAGATTTTTCTCCCAGAAGAGAAGAAGGGGAAAGTCCTGAAGGTGGTAGCGTCCTTGCAGGCAAGCCAGCAATTATCAGTCCGACAAGTGATGTCATGCCTAGGAACCCTAACCGCAACCATACCAGCCATTCAATGGGCAAGGTTACATTTCAGGCCTCTCCAGAGCTTTCTCCTGAGAATATGGAATCACAGGTCAGAATCTCTGGAAGCAAAGATAAAGATACCCACCAAAGTCAAGAGATCACTTTGGTGGTGGAGAAGACAGGAGAATCTGTCAGAAGGCCTGCTCTGGTCATTTCCAATAGAAAAAGTGGTAACGACAGATGCCAGTGTATGGGGTTGGGGAGCTCACTTAGACCAAGACTTCGCGCAAGGAATGTGGTCTCGGACAGAGGCAAAGAGGTCCTCAAATTGGAGGGAACTAAAGGCAGTCGCCTTAGCTTTAGATGCCTTCTCTCCTATCCTTCAAGGTTCTCACGTCCGGGTCCTCTCAGACAATGCCACTACCATAGCCTACCTAAACAAACAGGGGGGTACAAGAAGCAAAACACTTCGGTTGCTAGCTTCAAAGATCCTGGTTTGGGCAGAAAAGCATGTTCGGTCCTTATCAGCAGTCCACCTCAAAGGCACCTTAAATGTAGTGGCAGATTATCTAAGCAGAAGGCGGATTCAGGAGTCAGAATGGAGCCTGAATCCGGAAATCTTTGCAATGATTACCAGGGCCTGGGGTCAACCGCAAATAGACCTATTTGCGTCACAGGAAAATACACAACTCCCAGTATTTTTCTCTATTCACAGAAACGACAAGGCCCAGGGGACAGATGCATTAATCCAGCCCTGGAACTTCCATCTGGGTTACGCATTTCCTCCTTTCCAACTTATCCCGTTGGTGTTAAGGAAGATACAGAGGGAGAAGGTGGCAGTAATCCTAATTACTCCATTTTGGCCAAAGAGGGCATGGTTTTCCACCATTCTACAGATGGCAGTCAAACCATTTTGGCGGCTGCCTCTCCGGCAGGACCTGCTCCTACAGGGTCCAATACAGCATCCGGGAGTGGCCAGTCTAAGCCTCACGGCCTGGTTTCTGAGGAGCAGTTGTTAAGAAACAAAGGTCTGTCACAACCCTTGGTAACTACCTTACTTTCCAGTAGGAAAATAGTGACCAGAAAAATCTATGCTAAATATTGGAAGGTCTTCAACTCTTTTTGTCATTTGACTAAGAGAAAAGTAAAAAATTTAGTGTCAATTTTGGAATTTCTTCAAGAGGGGGCAGACAAGGGATTGTCAGTCAGCACCCTTAAAGTTCAAGTAGCTGCTTTGGGAGTATTTCTAGAAAGACCAATCTCTTCTGAGCCCTTGGTTATAAGATTTTTCAAGGCACTTACCAGATCTAGACCAGCTCCGGCTAAGCACTTTCCCAATTGGGATCTATCAGTGGTCCTGCAAGCCCTTACAAAGGAACCTTTTGAACCACTACAAAGAATCTCTCTAAGGAATCTTACTCTTAAGACCTTGTTCTTAGTTGCAATAACGTCAGCAAGGAGAATTGGTGAGCTGCACGCCCTATCTGTTAAGAGACCCTTTTTAACTATCTACACAGATAGGATTGTACTTAAAACCGATCTGGGTTTTTTTGCCAAAGGTAGCGTCAGCACACAATAGGTCGCAGGAGATCATCCTGCCAACCTTTTGCTCTAACCCTTCGGGGGAAAAAGAAGGCAAATTCCACAATTTGGATGTAAGAAGGACTTTATTACAGTATCTGGAGGTAACAAGTAACTTTAGATCCTCAGATTCTCTATTTATACTTTTTTCGGGTAAAAAGAAGGGCCAACAAGCTTCTAAGGGGTCTATAGCTAGATGGCTTAAATCAGCTATTCTAGCAGCATACTCTCAGTCGGGGCTCTCTCCCCCGCTGGGAATTAAAGCGCATTCTACCAGGGCTCAGGCCACTACATGGGCAGAAATGGCTGGTGCCACCCCAGATCAGATTTGTAGGGCGGCTACGTGGTCAAGTTACCTTACGTTTGTCCGTCATTACAGGCTGGATCTTCTGTCAGCCAGTGAACAGGCCTTTGGCAGAAAGGTCTTGCAGGCTGTGGTCCCTCCCTAAGTGGGTAAGTCTCTGTTATCCTCTCAAGGTGCTGTCCTGAAAGACGTTAAGGGAAAAATCAAGTTAGACTTACCGGTAACTTGTTTTCCAGGAGTCTTTCAGGACAGCAGCAACCCGCCCTTATTGTATTAAATTACTATGCTGTGACTAACCATATTCTGATTATGTGTTCCAGCTTGGGCCGGAGGTTCTCTACTACTACTGATGATAAGTGGGAAGGAGCCTCCTTTTAAAGTTTGGTGGAGGTGTGTTTCCTGTCAAGTGGGTGGAGCCACGCTCTCTCTCAAGGTGCTGTCCTGAAAGACTCCTGGAAAACAAGTTACCGGTAAGTCTAACTTGATTTTTTTTATTGAGAATTTGAGGACTTCTTTTAACCACTTAAGGAATGGAAGGATTTGCCCCCTTAATGACCAAGCCATTTTTTGCGATACGCACTGTGTCGCTTTAACTGACCATTGCGTGGTCGTATGACGTTGTATCCAAACAAAATGTTTGTCCTTTTTTTCCTACAAATAGAGCTTTCTTTTGGTGGTATTTGATCACCTCTGCGTTTTTTTATTTTTTGCGTTTTAAACAAAAAAAGAGCGACAATTTTGAAAACAAAACTATATTTATATATTTTTTACTTTTTTTCTAAAATAAATCAGTTTAGGCCAATATGTATTCTACTACATATTTTTGGTAAAAAAAAAAAAAAAAAAAAAAATCACAATAAGCGTATATTGATTGGTTTGCGCAAAAGTTATCACGTCTACAAAATAGGGGATATAATTATGGCTTTTTTTTTTTATAATTTTTTTTTTACTGGTAATGGCGGTGATCTGCGATTTTTTTTTTTTTTTTTTTTTTTTTTTGCGGGACTGCGACATTGCGGTGGACAGAACCGACACTTTTTTGGGACCAGTGACATTTATACAGCGATCAGAGCTAAAGATAGACACCGATTACTGTATAAATATCACTGGCAGGGAAGGGGTTAAGTTTTCCCTAGGGAGGTGTTTCTAACTGTGGGGGGAGTGGACTGATGGGGAGTAGAGAGAGATCGCTGTTCCTAATCGCTAGGAACAGCAGATCTCTTTCTACTTCCCTGACAGAACGGGGAGCTGCCTGTTTACATTGACAGATGTGGAAAGAGGGTTAATAAGGAGCTCCAGATGTGTGAGAGAACAATGTTATGAAGAAGAAACTATTTTGCAAATCCTTTGGAATTGCGATTTTGCGCAGAGTTTGGAAGAAGATTGACACTTTAATTAGAGAACTCAGCACTTTAAAAAAACCTCAATCGTGAGATTATTTTGTATGGAGTTGTAGTGGAGAAAAAACATTTTAAGAGTTTTTCTAGTGATTAATTCGTTAAAGGGAGCTTTGTGGAAAACAAGAAATTGACTTTTTAAAAAGGAAACAATTTCTGTAGAAGGCTGTATTAATTTAGGATTAAGCCGTTTCTATACCTATTTAAGAGATGCAAACATTTCTGGAAAGGAGAAAATAGAAACATTTTGGACACAAGAGTTGTGGAATAGATTAGTTAAATAACAAAGCCAAAAAATAGTAAATACTTGCGTTAGAAATATATATACTTAGCACAGATGATGTGCCTGATGGAAAGACTGGACTGATCTGTCGAAAAAAGACCTAAGAAAAAAGAATTAAGATTGGGTTATTTTCAGAACTGATGTGGTAAAAAAATAATAATAAAATCTGTTCTTATCAGTTTTCGGAGGGGAGATTGTCAGTGCCCTTAGATGGATGGGGAGTATGACTTCTGATGTAATTAGTAAGGAATGGTGATGGTGAGGGGAGGGCCTTTTTCCTCCTGGGTTGAATCTTGCAAAAGGCTTGTCCCAAGTTGTCTAAATTCTGATGCCTCCTGGTAGGGATGGGGCTGCACTGGTCTGGCCAAAGGCTGGGCTGTGAGAGAAGCCCGTGGTGTATGTGCCCCTGCTTATGGCTCGGCCAGGGGTGCCTTAATTCTCACAGGTGTGGGAACTCATCTGGAGTTTTTTGGCACTTTTGTCACTGCACCACTTTTTTCACACCTGCCTCTAGGGCTGGGCCTTTTGGCTGGGACTAGAGTAATTTTTTATTCCCGGCCAAAGGGCCTGCCATTGTATTGCACGATGGCACTACTTGCACTTCTCCACTTCCCTTTCCCCACTTTTATTTGTGTGTTTGTCACATTTTTCTTTTTTTTGGTTGCACTGTACACTTTTTTTCATGTTTGATAAGTAGGGTGTAGGTCCTTGAGCCTGCCCTGAAAGTCTTGGGAGGGGGTGGATATGGCCTTCTGGCTTAGTTCGCTCTTTCTCATGGGGTCTCCCTTCGGGGGAGCCCCACCTAGTACTTAGGGTTGGTCTGTTTTGGCAGACCTTACAGAGAACGGGGTTTCGGCTAGGTGGACCAGTGACCTCAGTCCCAGTCAGGAGTCTTGCGCCCTGGGCTTTCAGGGTAAGGGTCCTTTCTCTTTGGAGGAGGACCATGTGTACACCCTGTGCGCTTTTTTGTTTTAAAATAAAATTGCATTTGCGCTAGGAAAAAAAAAAAATATAAAAATTATTTATATGTATGTATATATTAATATAAAGTGCTTAACTATCAAAAGGGAATATATTCAGAAATCTATTATAATCCGTGTAACATTAATGTTGTGATATAGCTCATAAGGTGCAACATGTGAAAAATATTAAAATACAAGTGCAAATTTAGGATAAAATGTCCACTCCTTCACCAGGTTGATTAATAAAAACCATAAACGTTCATCAAAATTAAAATCTCTAGTGCATAAATCCAGTGTTCATATAAAGTGCTTTTCATCATGCTTCTTAAAACCAGTGCAGAACTTATAGCATGCTTCAGTGCTCTTCCAGTGTTCCCCAAAAGCCTATGCGCTCACCTCAAAGCGTGTGACACAGTACTTATACTATGCCAAAACACGCTTGGGAGCCACTCCTGGGCTCTAACGATATACAGGTGATGAAATCCAACTCCCTCAATCAGTAGTATTCCAGATCATGGATAAAAGAGAAAAAGCTCCATAGGGTAATATTGTAAGGACTTTATTAAAAATAAATATCCCCTTCATAGGGGTACTCACATAATATAGGTGCGTGAGTGCACCATCCTATTCAGGGCTCTGTATAATGAACCAAATCATTGGTACGGCGTGCGGTGCGGTGTGTCTATCTCGTCTCACTACCTCTGCTGACAGCTCCGTCCTGGCCCCTCCCCTGACGCGTCTTCGGCACAGGGATCACGTGCCTTCTTCAGGGGGATCCCCCTGAAGAAGGCACGTGATCCCTGTGCCGAAGACGCGTCAGGGGAGGGGCCAGGACGGAGCTGTCAGCAGAGGTAGTGAGACGAGATAGACATACCGCACCGCACGCCGTACCAACGATTTGGTTCATTATACAGAGCCCTGAATAGGATGGTGCACTCACGCACCTATATTATGTGAGTACCCCTATGAAGGGGATATTTATTTTTAATAAAGTCCTTACAATATTACCCTATGGAGCTTTTTCTCTTTTATCCATGATCTGGAATACTACTGATTGAGGGAGTTGGATTTCATCACCTGTATATCGTTAGAGCCCAGGAGTGGCTCCCAAGCGTGTTTTGGCATAGTATAAGTACTGTGTCACACGCTCTGAGGTGAGCGCATAGGCTTTTGGGGAACACTGGAAGAGCACTGAAGCATGCTATAAGTTCTGCACTGGTTTTAAGGAGCATGATGAAAAGCACTTTATATGAACACTGGATTTATGCACTAGAGATTTTAATTTTGATGAACGTTTATGGTTTTTATTAATCAATCTGGTGAAAGAGTGGACATTTTATCCTAAATTTGCACTTGTATTTTAATATTTTTCACATGTTGCACCTTATGAGTTGTATCACAACATTAATGTTACACGGATTATAATAGATTTCTGAATATATTCCCTTTTGATAGTTAAGCACTTTATATTAATATATATATACATATAAATAATTTTTATATATTTTTTTTTTTTTTCCTAGCGCAAATGCAATTTTATTTTAATTCATGAGTGTACCTACACGAATATGAAACGTGTTTAGCGTTTGCAGCTTGGTTACGATACGCGCTCACTTTTATAGTACTGTTCCATTGTTGGCTCGCAAGATCTATTTTATTACGCTTTTTTGTTTTCCCACGTTTTGTGTGTGCACTGTTTTTTTTTTTGCATCGGGTGTTAGTCTGAGTGTGTTTCACACACTATGGGCTTAAAAAAACAAAAATAAAAAATGTGTGGGGCCCATAAAACCTGGCTACCAAAATCAACATTATATTGACGCAGATTGGGTAGTGGCTTGGGCTTACCCCATTTATGTATTCTCGCATCACTTCTAAACTCTACCCTCCTCCTGTGTTTGGAAATATATGACTGATCTCAGTGTGGATTTAGACCCCAAGGACTGGACAGACATTTGGGCAGCAACTAAGTCCTGTTCGCAGAACATGGCAGCTCTTGAATATTCATTCAAAGATCAGTCATGGTGGTATGGTCCCCGCACACACATAAGCTCGTTCCCTCCTATTCACCAGCTTGCATTAGAGGTTGTAGAGAACCATGCACCCACCTCCATGTGTGGTGGACATTCTCTTTAGTATACACTTTTTGGGCTGATATGTTTGGGATGGGGAAGTAATACAAAAGGTAATAACAGTGTTTGGCAATGAGTCGATGGAGAAAGTAAAAGTTCAGTTTTTAGGTGAGGGCAAGAAAGGCAAGATAGGCTTTCCTGAAGAGATACATTTTCAGTGATCACCTAAATGTAGACAGAGTAGAAGAAAGCCAGAGAGAATTAGGTAGGAAGTTCCAGAGGATGGGAGAGGCTCTGGAGAAGTCGTGGAGGCCAGCATGGGAACGACTTTGAATAATGAGCGAGCTAGAATGCAGGAGGTCTCAGAGTGAGTGAAGTGGATGGTTTTGTTAATATTTTTAGATGAGGTTGGCAGGGTGGATTTAATTTAAATCGCTAGTAAAAAAGGCTTGATTTAAATCAACTTGATTTTAATCAAAATTTTTAGAGAGCAACTGTCATCCCTGTCCCGCAGCGGTTCCTCCTCTGACCCGCTGTTGACTCACTGACAGTCCTATTCACTTTAATGAGACGGCTGGTGATGTGGCAGTGACACAACAAGGTAAGGGACGTGGTGTCAGCAGGTGAGTGGATGCCCGCTAACAGGCGCTGTCATGATGGATCTGAAATGACATGTGCTCTTAAAATGTAAGGGCTCATTCTTGCTGGTAGATAGAATCTTTATTATTTGCCAACAAAATGAAGGATTCGTATTTAGAATAATAAGCTGCCAGGTTCGTAAAACAGCGATATCAGAGCCGATTCAATCATACAGTTAGAAGTGTACATAGACTTGCAAAACAATGGGGATAAAGGCATATTCCTGAACTTTGTTTTATCTCATATTAACTGTGAAATTGTGTGAATGCTTCAATGCAATGCATGTTATCGCAGCTTGCAGAGCTTGGATTCATTGACTGAGTTTACCAAAAATTTAAATATTGCAGAATATACAGCCTCATGCTACATAACTAAGCTCCATTTCATGCTGAATAAACAAAATAATTATTTTATCTTAAATAGAAAACTATCTTTAGATAGATTTTTACTCCCAAAGCATGTTATCAAAACAAATTTGATAAAAATCAAAAGAAATCAGATTTAATTAAAAAAAAAACAGATTCTCTCTCTCTTTTTTTTTTTTTTTTTTTTAATCAAATAATCTTTATTCATTTTTTTGTTATAATACATATAACCAAAATATATCAGATTAATCCATAAGATATTTTTGTTGTAATACATATAAACAAATAATATATCAAATTAGTCCATAAAGTATCATAAAGTAAGAAAACACACAAAACAAACAAACCTTGCACCTCTCTGTCTATAATAGCATAACATATGATAAAGGAAACATAGATACATTGTGCACAAGATCTTAGACTCCTCCAATATCAATCATCAGTCTATGGCTACTTTCTCCAAGTGGGTTCAGTTTATCTTTTCCCATCGTTCTTCTACTCCTCACCCTTCTACCCCAGCTCTCTACTCCTCATCTATCTCCTCTACCTTCACTCCTCTCCGCTAGATAAATCATCTTTTTTTGTTTATTTAATAGTTGGTGATCTAGCCCAGGGCAAAGTTGGGGATGGCTTTGTAAGTCACTGTTAGTATTTTTAATACTTTTTAGTCCTTTTACGTGTTGGGTGAGTGGAAGCCAGTGGAAGGATTGACGGAGAGGGTTGGTGTACACTGAATGGTTGGTAAGGTGGATGAGTCTGGCAGCAATTTTTCTGATAGACTGAGGTATTGATAACCTGTGTAAAGATGGGCCAAGGAGGAAGGAGTTGCAGTAGTCAAGCTGAGAGTAAATTCTTAGCTTGGTGTTATCCTTGGTAAAGAAGCGTGTTTGTTTTGGAGAAGTTATGGAGAAATATAGGTAATCTCCCTAAAAATGCAGTATTCAGAACTTTTTTCAGTGTAAATGAGTCTATTGATAACCCCTTTCCTTGCATTTTGCCTGTATTGTAAAATGCAGCACCAATGCAACACAACAGCTGTGGGAATACGGTTATCAGATTTTTACATTAGTAGACTGATCCTTTAAGACGGCTTCTCTTGCCATTGTATGTATACAAACAACCATTTCATCAGCTTCCTGTTAACGTATATAATACGAGCAGATTATTTTGATTTATTTCTATAAATAACTTATGTCGGAAAGGAGGAGGTGAGTGGAAGTTGTCGGAAACCCCCGGGATGATTAGAGAGGAACCAAGCAAGGCACTTTGTCTGGTTTTGTGTGACAGGCATCCTATATGTGTATGAATCATCGCCAAGGAAGTGATCAGTTCCCAGGTGTGACTCAGAGAAACGCAATCATCTGTCGGCCCTCCCAACCGCGTGGATTAGGATATCTGAACCTCACTATATATGCTATTTACTAACATTTACAGCTGTAATGGGGAAGGGGGTTACTGATCTGTGTCTGCAGATTACCAATGTGACTGCAAAATATTTTCAGTCTGTGGTGAATAGGATCACACCAGCAATTTCACAGGGAAGTATGATGTGCAGAGTGCTTGGCACAGAGCAATGGCATGTAAACAGACCTAGACTGCATCCCACTGAGCGAGCATCGTAAACAAGCCCGAGGGGCCTTTCATTTAGATGATCACTTGTTAATGAGCTTCGAAATTTTTCATATTATGCAACATTCCTGATCTGAAAATCAGGGCACGCTCTGTGAGGCCTGACCAAGTTTTGTCCCAGCTTGACCTGCCTCGACGGTAATTTGCCTTTGCAAAGATTTTTTTTTTTGCTTCTAGTAGAGATGGCATTTATGGGTGAAATGTAATCTTCCCTTCATACATGAAACAGTATGACAGGCTGACCAGGAGGAAATAACAGTTTATTTGCCTTTAAAGCTATACATGCATAGATGTGACATGTGCTGATGTGCAATTTGCCTCTGACAACTTTCTTCAAACGGGGGCTTCAAGCGTGGCCCATCACCAAAGGGTAGCACATGAAATTCAGTGAATATTCAGTGTCAGAGACAGGGGATACATAGTAGGATATAATCAAGGGCTGCGGTTATGGTGCAAGAGATGGTCAGAGTCTGTGGACATGATGAAAGAGAATGCTGGCATGATACAGGAGATGGTCAGAGACTGCGGGCGTAATACAGGAAATGGTCAGAGACTATGAACATATAGGCGATGGTCAGACAAGAGATGGTCAGGGATTGTGATCATGACGCAAGAGATGGTCAGAGACTGTGGACATAATACAGGAGATGGTCAGAGACTGCATACACAATACAGGAGATGGTCAGAGACTGTGGGCCTAATACAAAAGATTGTCAGAGATTGTAATAATGACGCAAGAGATGGTCAGAGATTGCAGACATGATACAGGAGATTGTCAGAGATTGTGGACATCCTGCAGTAAACTGTGAACATGCTCTAGGAGTGGTTGGAGACTGGGGACATGCTACAGGAGACAGCCATAGACTGGAGACATATTGCTTGAGACTGCTAGAAATTACTGCTATAACAGGGTAATAGGGAAACACAGATAAGTGTCTGCAGGAGCTCTGAGGGCCGCACAAAAAAGCCCCCATGCTCCAGATTGGGCACCAAGGGGCGAAATGCATCATTAAAATGTGATTGCACAAGCACAAAGGAAAGAAAAAACTAATGCTCATCGATTTCTAATAGACTAGCACAGAAAATGCAGAAAAGTTGCATGGGTTTGTGTGGTGATAGTTTCTTTTGCAATGCACTAATGTTTAAAATTGGCCACTCAGTCAACTAAAGTAGTAGGAATCAACCCCTCCTTTATGAAATACTTATTTCCAGTTTCGTCATACCTTCTGCACTCATCAGCACTGTCCCTGGCTTCCTCCTCAGTCCAGTGTCAGCAGTCCTCTTTAGACAGAACGGAAGTTATGTCATTCAGCCCATTTCCTGTGAGCCCGGCCTAATTGTTTCTTGCACTCTGGAGTGCGTGTTATCATGCAGGCTGGGTTCACAGTACTCCTGGACTCCCTTGTTATTATGTGGGTGCCTGTTCATTCCTGGAAAAATGCCCATCCCAGCCACCGCAGACCAAAGAGAAAGCTGCTATGAAATCACTGGACTTGCTAGAAGACTTCAGGAAAAAAATATGTATAGGGTTAGGAGGGATGGGGGTGGTAAATCCTGGAGTTCTTTTTTTTAAATTTTTATTATTTTAGAAATTCAGTTTTATTCCTTTTGCATATAAATACAAAACATAAAGAGGCGAAAAATGCCCTTATAAAAATGAGGGAGAGGGATTGGGCCACAAGGGAGTATGTGGAGAAAGAGTAGTTGGAGGAAGTGGCTCATAACGAAGTTCTTCCTTCCAGGCCTTTAGATTAGCACACATAGATTGAGTCAAGGCATAGGGTGCTTTAAGGCCCCGGAAAATTAAAATTTCAAAGAGCTTCTAGGGACTGTAAGATGGCAAGTTAGAGGACTTATTAAAATTAGGCTGAAGCCACCAATGGGCTGTAACCAGCTGAGAGGCCGAAAAATACCTATAACAGTCTGGCATCGCTAAATCACCCTAGGGTAGGGTGAGTAAGGGTGGAAAATTTGTACCTTGGTGGTTGTGAGCCCCATTAAAAAGAATATAAACAGTTAGTTGAGCTGTGTGAAAATGTTTTTGGGGAAGCCATTGTGGAAGTAAAGGGAGTGGGAGGTTGCCCCATGCCTTCAATTTCCTCCTAACATCCAACAGTGCTGGGTGCAGATTTAAGATTTTAAAGTCAGAGACATTATGGGAAACAAAAATTCCCAAATAAGTGAAGGTGTCAACCCATTGCAACGGAAGGGTGACAGTGGATGATTGTCGCAACCCCCCCCCCCCCCCATCGACTGGAATTAGTTGGGATTTATTCCAATCAACCCGTAAGCCCATATAGGTTGAAAACATATCCATGATGGTAAGAAGTCCTTGTAGAGGGGGTGCATCATTTAGAAAGAGATCATTTGCATATAGAGCCACCTGTTCCTCCAACCAGCCCACCTAAAGGCCTTTAATGTTAGGGAAATCCAGAGAGCCTCAGCAGTGAGTTCCATTACAAGGTCAAACTAGGTTGGAGAGAAAGGACAGCTCTGCCTGGATCTGGTGGGCATAAGACCTGTCCTGGTCCAGATCTATCAGGGAGTTAACAATAACGACCTGGCACACTCTGGTTTTGAGAAATTTATTAAGAAGCTAAAGCATTTAAGCAGGTCTATCGACCTATAACAGGCAGGTTTAGGTAATAGGATGATATGTACCCCCTGCATGGATTGGGGTAAAGTACCAGAATTTAAACACTCGTATACGGAAGCCAGCTTGGAAGCTAAGAACTCAAGGTGAGTTTTATAAAATTCAATGGGAAGGGCATCGGGCATAAGCAGCTTGCCAATGGGAAAGGAAAATATGGCAGCTATTACATCCCCCAGGGTGATCTCACGAACCAAAGGAGTATGTTCACTATCAGTCAACCAACCCAGCACCAAGGGATCCAAGTAGGAAGCCAGGGATGAGGGATGGAAATCTGATGGGAGGCAGAAAGAGTATAAGGACATATAAAATTGGTTAAAAATCTCCCAAGTGTTTTCTTGTGGTAACCAAGTAGGGGAAGCAGTATAGCATGTAAGATGACCGTCCACTAGTGCCTGCAGATCATCAGTAGGTGATGTTTGTTCAGCCCTAATGGATGCAATTGTGGAGATATACAGTACAATCCCCTAGTGGTCTTCTTAAAGGCATACCAGGTCTCAAGGTTTTTTACCTTAAAGTGTTTAACCCAAAAAAAACCCCTTAAAGCAGATTAAACAGCACAGTGCTTTTGCTGTGTAATCTGCCCCCCTATAGCTGTAAAAAAAACCTGGCTGATCTTGCCACTTCCTGTATCCCCTCTCTGCACTGACCACGAAAATCAGGGCTGCTGAGCCCTGACCACCGTGGTCAGAGTGCGTCCCTTCATCATCCGCAGCTGTCCTCTTTCCAACTCTCACCCCTCCTCCCTGCCTGTTATCTCTGTGTCTCTGTCTCTGCCTCGCTGCTATTATTAAACATAAAAAACTTACAATGGTCACTGCCAGCCCCTCTTTTATAGGCAGGTATATCACACTGTGATATAAGTTTCTTTCTAAAAACGAGGCTTGTAAATACTTATTTAGAGCTATCTTCAGGCCAGTCACGTGACTCTTGGCCGCTTTACATCTCGAGACAGGGCTTCTGCAGGAGTGGCTGAGCGGCCATGTGACCTCCCCGGCTGACGCCATCCATTGGTATACAGCAGCCGCGAGTCACGTGATGGCCTGAAGATCGCTCTAAATAGGTATTTACAAGCCTCGTTTTTAGTAATGACTTGCATAGTGTGGTATGACTGCCTATAATAGAGGGGCTAGCAGTGAGTTATAATTTAGACTTAACAAACACTTTAATACATTCTATGCATTAAGGTAAAATCCTTCTGGGTGCAGCTCCTCCCCCTAGCCCCCCTTATACTTACTGGAGCCCCATCTCAATCCAGCGAAGTGCATGAGAGCTTTGGCTCACACAGCAGCAGGAGCGATTGGATCCTGCTGCTGTCAATAACAGCCAGTGAGCCAATGAGGAGAGAGCGGGGGTGAGGCCGAGCCGTGCGCCGTGTGTGACTGGACACACAAAGCTCAGCTCAGGAGCGGGCCTGCTCAAGTGACCCCATAGCAAGATGCTTGCTATTGGGGAACTCTAAAGGGGGGAGGAGCCAGGACCTCCGGTGGGGGACCCAAAAAATCAGGGCTACTCTGTGCAAATCCACAGAGCAGGTAAGTATAACATGTTTGTTATTTAAAATACAAAACAAAAAAAAAACATTATTTAATTTTGAATCACTTTAAGCTGCCTGCCCATGGTGCCTAGTCAGCAGGTGACAATTCTGTCCAGACAGATGGGGTCTAATAAGGTATGTCAATGCATGAAGTGGCATTTCAAACAGACCACACATTGTATGGTTTTCTTAAGCAAATGTTTTTTGTGAACCTGTTACAAAGTTTCTTACTTTCAGATTCTGTCAGCAACAGCATTTTCACTTGCAGGCTGCCACTGCCTTGCAATTAGCAGCAGTGTGATCAGCCAGCAGTACAAGCTTCTTCGGTTAGCCATTGGGCTGTACTGTACATCTAATAGGAAGGAGTACCCTCAGAAGGATGACAACACTGATGACAACAAGGAATTGGCTTAGCGTTGACAGTCAGCAACAGGAAGTCCAGTACTAGAAAGATCTTCAGAAAGTCAGAAAAATTGCACCAGATTCACTACTAAAAACTATTTGTATAAAAAAACAATATATTGTGAGGCATGATTATAAATATACTGAGTATACATTTTAGATTTAAGTTGGACTTGCTGGAAATGCACAAAACCTTTTTTTTTTAATGTTACCTTTTATTTGTAACATTTTTATTTAGTGATCAATGAAATAACAAAATAATAAGTTTTGTTGCATTTTGTACAAAGATACGCATAATTGTTTGGTATGGAGGATAAAGTGAAGCTAAACTGATGAATTAAAAAAGGATATTAAAGATTTACCTACCACAGGGCTTTTTTTCAGCAGGAACACAGGGGAACGCAGTTCCGGCACCTCCAGAACTGAATGTATGTAATAGCAAGGGGTGCTGGGGTGTGCTGGAGGGTCTATTGATGCTGGAGGGGATCTATTTTTGTGGAGGAAGGGGGTCTATTGTTCCTGGGAGGGGGTCTTCTGTTGCTCATAGGGGATCTATTGTGGCTGGGGTTGGATCTCATGTTGCTGGGGGGTTAATCATTGCTGGAAGGGATCTACTGTTGAGGGAGGGGTCTTTGTTGCTGACTGCTGGAGGGTCTATTGATGCTGGCTGCTGGGGAATCTATTGTTGCTGGGGAGATCTATTGTTGCTGGGGAGATCTATTGTTGCTGGTAGGGGATCAATTGTTGCTGGGGGTGGGTCTTAGGTTAAAGGTGGTCACTCGTTGCTTTGAGGGGTCTACTGTTAAGGGTAGGGGTCTAATGTTGCTGGCTGTTGAAGGGTCTATTGATGCTGGCTGTTGGGAGCCCATTGTCCATTGTTGATTTATTGTCACTGGAGTATCCATTGTTGCTAGATCTATTTTACTGGTAAGGGCTGGAACAAAGGAATGGTGCTAGGCGGTGGGTAGGGGGCGGAGTCAAGGGGTGACTCGGAAGGGAGGAGTTCCTGTACCTATTCTTTGAGAAACCATACCATACCATAATGTTAGCAACAGATATGAAAAGTTTTCTAGTGCTTGGTGTCATGGACCAATGCCTTGGCATAAGTCATGTGGGGTAAGCATTTTGGCATGGGGCTTACCCCAGATTTCGCAAAACATGGAACTGATGGAATAGTTTTATACTTTCGAGGAGATGGAGATCTATATATATATATATATATATATATATATATATATATATATATATATATATAAAATTATATATATATATTTTTTTTTTAATTTAACCACTTATGCCGCGTACACACGGTCGGACTTTTCGTCTACAAAAGTCCGACAGCCTGTCCGACATACTTCCGACGTACCTTCGGCGGACTTGCGGCAGACTTTCTTACGAACGGACTTGCCTACACACGACCACACAAAAGTCCGACGGATTCGTACGTGATGACGTACACCGGACTAAAATAAGGAAGTTCATAGCCAGTAGCCAATAGCTGCCCTAGCATGGGTTTTTGTCCGTCGGACTAGCACACAGACGAGCGGATTTCGGGGTCCGTCGTACTTACGACGTAAAGATTTGAAGCATGTTTCAAATCTAAAGTCCGTCGGATTTGAGGCTAAAAAAGTCAGTTGAAAGTCCGGAGAAGCCCACACACGATCGGATTACCAGCCAGCTTTAGTCCGTCAGCGTCCGTTGGACTTTTGTAGACGAAAAGTCCGACCGTGTGTACGCGGCATTACAGACAGGAAGATTTGCCTAGTTAATGACCAGGCATTTTTGTGATACAGCACTGCTTCGCTTTAACTGATAATTGCGTGGTCGTGCGATGCTGTACTCAAACAAAATTGACGTCCTTTATTTCCCACAAATAGCTTTCTTTTGGTGGCATTTGATTACCTCTGCATTTTTTTGTTTTTTTTTGTGCTATAAACAAAAAAAGAGCAACAATTTTGAAAAAAAAACAATATTTTTTACGTTTTGCTATAATAAATATCCCCAAAAATGTTTTTAAAAATTTAATTTCTTCATCAGTTTTGGCCAATATATATTCTTCTACATATTTTTGGTAAAATAAAATCGCAATAAGCGTATATTGATTGTTTTGCACAAAAGTTATAGCGTCTGCAAACTATGGGATACATTTATGGCATTTTTACTTTTTTTTTTTTACTAGTAATGGCGGTGATCAGCGATTTATTTATTTATTTTTGACACAATTTTGTGACTACTAACATTTATACAGCGATCAGTGCTATAAAAACGCACTGATTACTGTATAAATGTCACTGGCAGGGAAGGGGTTAACACTAGGGGCGATCAAGGGGTTAAGTGTGTTCCCTCATTTGTGTTTCTAACTGTGGAGGGATGGAACTGACTAGAGGAGGAGACATATCGTTGTTCCTAGCTAGTAGGAACAGATGGTCTGTCTCTCCCCACAAAACAGGGATTTGTGTGTCCTGGCTCTCGTGCCCACTATCGCATGTGGCCGGCGGTCATTGCGACCGCCGGCCACGTGCATCCGTTCCCTCGCAGTGCAGCGGGCGTGCACGCACCTGCTATAGGCATTTAAAGGGCCGACGTACAGCTACGATGGTTCGCGGGATCATGCCGACCTGCTGCAGTATAATGACGACGGCTGGTCGGCAAGCGGTTAACAACAAAAGGTTGTACAAGTTTCTCCATCTCAAATTGCAAGATTGAGGATACACATTGAAATGATTTTCATATACGCGTTGTATAAAAAAAAAAAAAAAAGTGACCACGTTTCTTTAATCCATGATAGCACAGATAATAAACTGACCTCTTGCTGGTCCATTTTATATATTGCATTAAAATATTCACATGATATGCTTGTTTTCGAGACAAGTTTACGTGTTGCATTCATTACATTTTCCCATTTCTACATATGGTAAACAAAAAACTTTCTGGATTTCCTGAGTAATTCAAACCACATCCTCCAACCATTTACACAGAGCTATCATTTCAAATCGGCCCTTATATAGAATGTACTCTGCCTCCAGATGGTCACATGGTTAAATTTGATTGCTACAAAGTTCTGTTTTTGATGTATAAAAAGGAAAAGGTTTATCTACCAATGTTGATTATGTTTAAAATGCAGTGCTGGGACAAGGTCATCTAGAGCCCTGGGCGAACATGCCAAATTGCGCCCCCTTCCCCTCCAAGATGTATGAGTATTATGTGTCAGCAAAAATCCCCCCCCCCCCCAAAAAAAATTGAACGATAATCTGCATGCTTATCTTAAATCCTCTCATTCCACATATGCTCCCAGCACAATTCCACCCCTGACCCACCCCCCCCCATAAAAAATTTTCTCTATCCCTAAAATTTCCCCACCGAGGACAAATTCCAAATTCTCCCCACCACTCCAAATCCCCACCTCCCAGCACAAATTCCCCACCTTGATCCCCCATCCTAGCACAAATCCCCCCCCCCCCCCCCCCGATTTACCTACCTAGAACAAATGCCCCCAAATCATCCCTACCAGCACAAATTCCCCTCCCCCAAAAATGTCACCTCCTGCCACAAATCCCCCCCCCCCACCACCACCACCACCACCATATTACCTTTTTTTACCACAAATCCCCCATGCTAGCACAAATCCTCTTACCCCATCTCCCCTCGCAACACAAATCACCACTCCTAGCACACCTCTCTAAATTTCTCCTCCTAGAACAATTATTACCTCCTGGCGCAACCCCCAAATTCCCCCTCCCAACACAAATCCCCTCCACCCAATCTTCTTGTGGTGTCCCCGAACCTCACACGATACCACAGTGCCCAGGGCAGCCACCCTCCTGCCCACCCCTTGTCCTGGCCCTGTTAAAATGTTTATTATTTCTAATCTTTGGTCCTTCATGTCCCCATGTGTCTACACAGGGTCTGTGTCTAGTAATGGAGGAAGGAGTTGATGGAAGTACTATAGATGGACCCTGTTCTGATGGGATGCAGGAAGACACCACGGTGTCCATGAGTGCTAATGGCACTGATCTAGCACTGATACATTCAACATCGCAGGAGGTCAGCACGCCAGCAGACACACAGACAGCTGAGTCCCACAACCTAAAGAAACATGAATTAAAGGGAAATGATATGGAAACAGAAGATCTATATGGGAAGGACAACATGGAAGTCCAGGAGCCCAGCATCATGCACAGCCAAGACAACATGGGCATAGAAGAGTCAGGTGTAACAAAGAGTACAGATAACAATAAAGAGGTTGATGTTAATCAAACACTTGATAGACCACAACATGGGCATCTAACCACAATACAGAGGCCATCAGATGAGGCTGCAAGTGAAGTCTCAATGAGTCATATCTCTGTTACAAAGAAAACAGAAAAGCTTGATATCGAACAAAGTCCAGTCAGTAAGGCCTTACAGGAAGTGACTCCGTGCTTGATAATAGATAACCAAAATCTGGAAACAAACGCAGACAACCCAATCGCAAGTAGCATAGAGACCAACCAAATGGATACTAAAGAGAGAGTACCGAAAACCTGCTTCTACGAACAAGACAATCAGAAAATAATTCCAATGCCAGCCACTAATAAAATTATTCATGCTGAGTCAGGAAACCAAGAGATGAGGAATGACATGACGTCTAAAAGCATAGTTCTAGTACCAAGCCCAAACACCAATACTCCGCAAGAGATTCTGTTAAAAGAGAACGCAGATAATGGGGACAATCTGAACCACGTAATGGGTGCCAACAGCATTAGTGTTATGGATCCCACCACAAAACAAAGCACCAGCCATATAGTCACAACAGTGCCAAACGTCACCATGCATCATGACTACACCGTATGTGTTTTTATTTTGCAATACTATTTACTGATTATGATTTTTCAAGTTGAATCTTGCACAGAACAGTTGATCTAGAAAGAAAGCATTTGGCACACTTGATTCATTGAGTTGTTTTATTTTCCATCAGCTGATTCATCAAATTGTCTCGAAGACAAATATGTGTAGTCTTTGCAGTTTTGCTCACCTGTTTCTGCCTGTTATGCTAGCACAAAGACCTCAAAATGTCACAAAGCCACGGGCTTAACCCTGTGAGAAAAAGAGGTCCTTGTGGGTAAATCTAGCCCTGTGATGTGTATAAAGACTATAGCTTTTGTCTGGTAGTGCTGATTAAAGGAAGCACTCCAAGTTTAATTAAACTGAACCTTTTTTTTTTTTTTTTTTACTGCTTTAACTGTTTTTGATGGTCTAAAGCAGGAGTCTCCAAACTATGGCCCTCCAATTGTTCAAGAACTACAATTTCCATCATGCCTAGTCATGTCTGTGAATGTCAAAGTTTTACAATGCCTCATGGGACGTGTAGTTCTGGAAAAGCTAGAGGGCCATGGTCTAAAGCAAGGTGGTCTCCAATCTGTGGCCCTTTGCTTGCCTTTATCTGGCCTTTGAGGCAATTATTCCTGCCACTGACTCCAATATTGAGGCACTATTCCTCTCACTGACACTAACTATTTCTCCCTGTAATACTAGAGATCGGGCATAGTTAAAACTGGGCACAGTCCAGTCCCCCGAAAGTCTGCAGGACAGTAAACTGGCCCTTTCTTTAGAAAGTTTGGGGACCCCTGGTTTAAAGTTAAAGTATATCTAAAGCCCAAACTATTTTCTTTGTTTAGAGTAGGGAAGGGTTAAATCCCTGTCAGGAAGTCAGCAGAAATCTCTCCAAAGTGAGATTAATCCCCTCCTAGACAGTTGTCACCAGAATAAGTGTCCCCAATGGAAGATTTTCCTTGTATTTCTGTTCTGGTGACAGCTCAAAATTTTGGGGTTTCCCTCAATTTTATTCTTGGAGACAGTGGTCAGCAGAACAATTAGAAAAAGGGAATGTCCAATCAAATCTAAAGACCGAACAGTTTTTTAAGTTTTAAATAAACAACAGAAAAAGCTTGTGCACACCAGCCTGCACACTAACACAATGCAGGCTGGTGTCTGTTCTGTAAGGGCAGTGCGATTATGTTGTTTCTACCCAAGACACTGCTTACATTTTTTTTTTTTTCTTTATTTAAATGTCAGAAAATGACACTTTACTCAAGTCTGTGCATAGCAGAACATTGTTGCGCACTGTGAGCTGCACTGCATAGTGTTGTGGTGTGAACAGGGCATTTTCTATGTTCCCTAGTGTTGAGCCTGTGTCCATCTGTCCAAATCAACGCAACTCAACACATGTGGTGTGAAGGATTCCTAATGCTCTGTACACACGACCGGTTTAGCCGTCGGAATAAACTCCGAAGGTTTTTCTGATGGAACTCCGACGGAATTCCATTCAAGCGGTCTTGCCTACACACGGTCAAAACAAAGTCCGACCGTCCCGAACGAGGTGATGTACAGCACGTACAAGGGGACTAGAAAAAGGAAGTTCAAAAGCCAGTAGCCAATAGCTTCCGTCTTGTACTTGCTTTAGAGCATGCGTTGTTTTTGGTCCGTCGGAACAGCATACAGACGAGCGGTTTTCCCGATAGGAATTGGTTCCGTCGGAAATATTTAGGACATGTTCTATTTCTCGGTCTATCAGAATTTTCAAAAAAAAAAAAAGTCCGATGAGGCCCACACACGATGGGAATAGACGATGAAAAGCTTCCGTCTGACTTTTTCTGTCGGACATTCCGCTCGTGTGTACGCGGCTTAAGAGTGCTACTAAAAAGGCAAGCACCACAAAGCACCTATTTTTTCTCTTCATAGTTACATAGTTAGTCAGGTTGAAAAAAGACAAAAGTTTATCTAGTTCAACCAATAAAAAAAATCCCATCTTTACAACCCTATATCCAGAGTTGATCCAGAGGAAGGCAAAAAACCCCAGCAAATCATGATCCAATTTGTTATAGCAGGGGAAAAAATTCCTTCCTGATCCCCCGAGAGGCAATCATATATTCCCTGGATCAGCTTTACCTATAAATGTTAGTACTCAGTTATATTATGTACATTTAGGAAAGAATCCAGGCCTTTTTTAAAGCAATCTACTGAGCTGGCCAGAACCATCTCTGGAGGGAGTCTATTCCACATTTTCACAGCTCTTACTGTGAAGAAACCTTTCCATATTTGGAGATGAAATCTTTTTTCCTCTAGTCGTAAAGAGTGTCCCCTTGTCCTTTTGTGATGACCTTAAAGTGAATAACTCAACACCAAGTTCACTATATGGACTCCTTATGTATTTATACATGTTGACCATGCCTCCCCCTTAATCTCCTCTTCTCAAGAGAGAATGAATTTAGTTCCTCTAATCTTTCCTCATAGTTGAGCGCCTCCATGCCATTCTTCACTTTCACTTTGCTTTGGAGGACCTATAAATAAATAAATTACTAAATTATACTTAAAGAGGAACTGCAGTCTGCTCACATAGTTTATAATAAAAACATCTTTGCCATTCTGAAGCTTCCCTCCAACCACTTTGCATATTATTATATATATACTGTGATTGCTAAATATGCTGCAGAAATCTCCCTCCACTAAGTCTGGCTGCAGCCATTTTAACTGTGGGCAGCTGAAGATGCTGCCTGTTCACTTCCTGGATTTACACAGACACACAGAGGCACCTCTAGCTCTGCAGCTCTCATTGGCCCTCTTATGACTCATCCCCCCCCCCCCCCCCTCCTGGCAAACTCAAGAGAGTGAGAGAGAGAGCTGTGCATTATGTCACAAGCCTAGGCTAATGACCAGACAAGAAACAGGAAGTGGGCTTAAGTGGTATAAGGTATTTACTGGCAGAAAAATTATGTTTTACTATCCACAGTTAAAACAACAAGGGCAGAAGATTTAATAGATGGAAAGTTGAAAAAAATGACTGAAGGTCCCCTTTAAACATGGTGCAAAGTTCCATTCACCAGCCCCATGTCCAGAGAGTGCCCTGCTGGCACATAACATACGCATTAGAGAGGGTGTTGGCAGATGGGGATGGAAGAAATGAAGTCCTCCATTATAAAGAGAACTTTGTAGAAGGAACCAGACAATGCTATTCTGGATGAAAAATGGTATGAGTGGGCACCTTGAGTTTATGCTCTTTGGTAGCTTTTTTAAGTAGAGAAGAAGTAAAACTCAATGTTCCTATATGTATTCTGCTCATGTAGTAACTGTTATTATCTACACAACTCTCCCTTTTTGACCTCTTTGCCCCCTTTTTCAAATCAAGCCATTTAAAATCTGAAATTGAGGAAGGAAAAGCCTGGGGACCAAGGGTGTTTGGTATATTATTTGGTCCGTGATGTGAAATAGGTTTACCAATGGATCGGTGATGATCCTACCATGGGTAATGCAGGTAGATCTAGGTGTACTTGTACACTGATTTTGAGGGGAATAAACTGGGATTTGCATACATTAGCTGGCATTTTGAAGTGATGGCAGATTCAGTTTTCTTGGTTTAGTGGATGTCTGGCTCAAACTTCTTTTCCTGTCTTTAACCAATACATGGAACAGTTAGAACATCTGTAAAAAAAAAAAATGATTGCTGCCTGATTTCTCTTCCTTTTTTTATGCCCCCTCCGTACCATGCTTACCTACCCTGTCCAAGATATAAAAAGCTTGGCTGGAGTTCCACTTGAATTTTAGAGTTGCTCATAACTCAGCTTCATTTAAAAAGAATATCTACTTATTTATTCATTATGTTCTTAATTGCTTTTCTAGGGGGGAATATCTAATGCACAGATGCTTTCCTGTCAACCCAACTCATGTTCTGTACCTGGAGTGTGCAGCATCTGCCAGTCACTCCTCACCCAGTCACCTCAAACCATCATCCTGCCCTCTGAAGTCTCGGGAACTGCTTATACAGCAAACTCTGTAGATCGCATTATACATGGATCAATCAACCCTCAACTTATTCAAGGTACAGAGAGAGAGAGCTGGCATTTGGGATATTCCATTCCATCATGTGTTTGCTATATGTGTATGTATTGTCAGCAGCAGTGTGACTCAGAACCACTTGTTCCAAGTTTACCTCGGGCTGCTACTCACAGTCCGTCCCCGTGTGAACTCTGCCATTCCGTAGCTTTGCATATTTATTTAAAAACGGGCCCCGTGACCTGTGTAGTCGGTGGAAGACTAGAACACTGCACGAGAAAGAGAGGCTACAAACAAAATGAATAGTGTGCTGAGAAAATGTGGACTGAGGGGGTGTGTGTGTGTGTGTGTGTGTGTGTGTGTGTATAGTATCTCACAAAAGTGAGTACACCCCTCACATTTTTTGTAAATATTTTATTATATCTTTTCATGTGACAACACTGAAGAAATGACACTTTGCTACAATGTAAAGTAGTGAGTGTACAGCTTGTATAACAGTGTCAATTTTCTGTCCCCTCAACACACAGACATTAATGTCTAAACCGCTGGCAACAAAAGTGAATACACCCCTAAGGAAAAATGTCCAAAATGGCCCAAAGTGTCAATATTTTGTGTGGCCACCATTATTTTCCAGCACTGCCTTAACCGTCTTGGGCATGGAGTTCACCAGAGCTTCACAGGTTGCCACTGGAGTCCTCTTCCACTCCTCCATGACGACATCACAGAGCGGGTGGATGTTAGAGACCTTGTGCTCCTCCAACTTCCGTTTTGAGGATGCCACACAGATGCTCAATAGGGTTTAGGTCTGGAGACATGCTGTAGTAGTCACCGCTACTACAGTTATCCTTGTCTTCCAGGTTCTGTGCTGAGCATCTGCTCTGCTACGTAGTAACCACAGGGTGTCGCCTGCTCAGCGAAACCTTGTGTTCTCAGTTAATACAAGGCTTTGTCTGATTTTATGATCTGGAGAGTGTAACGTTACCACGTCACCTCTCCACCTCGCCCAGGCAGACAATGCTTTGCGTTAATTGCGAAAAATCTGTGAACGGTGCCTGTTCTGAGCGAGCAACCTCCTGTAACGTGCAGCCGCGTAGCTGCTCGGTGCGAGATTCAAAGGACAGCGAGGATCAATGTAGTGACTACCTGAATACAGTGAGCTACTAAACAGTGACTGCTTCTGATAGGATGCAGTCACTGTTCAGCCAATAATATGCCATCTGACTCAGTCAATTTTTTAATCTTTTTTTGTCAAGCCAGGTGGTGCCAGCAGGACCACCCACAGTTCGAATTTTGAGCCATCTTTGGCCAGCTTTAGTCTCCCTTCTAATATTTAACTTAATCTCATTTTTACACCTCGACCCTAACATGAAATTGTTCTGTTATAAATTGTTTCTAAAGTGACAACAGTGCTAAAGTGCAAGTACTGATATTAGTCTTTCAATCCACTTCTGTGTCCCCGAGGAGCTGTTTGGATCCTAGGCTCAGGCTGTGCATGGGGCTTTCTGCCAAAATTTTTTGTCAAAAATTAGTCAAAGCTCCCTTCTAACTAAGCCCTACCTTCCGTTACTCAACGTTCAGAACCTCTGCTGCCCACTGGGATTCTGGCAATGGCTGGACAGGGAATGGGACTCAATCTTGATTGGGCAGATATCCTATATACTGCTAGAGCCTAGGATCCAAGAAGCTCCATAATAACACAGGGACTGATTTGAAGACTAGTGATACTATCACTGGTAAGTCACTAAGAATAGTCACCAGTTGCTACAGCTACTTTCCCTTAGTTGGCAGATAAGTGAAGTGTCCCTACATTGCTTCCCCTTCACTGGCAAAGAAGATTCTATAGTGTTTTGGCCAGCAATGGAGTGATACATTAGGAAGAGGTGATCTCTTCAGGGATCATATTTCTGCTAATTGTGTGCTATCAATGTGACATGACCTTAACCGCCTGCTAATTGTGGACACCACAAGGTGTTGAACTTAAAGCAGAGCTCCACCCAAAAAGGGAAGTTCCACTTTAAGTCCCCCCTCTTCCCCAAATGTCTCTTTTTTTTGGTTGCGGGGGTTGAGCGGATCGTCTAGGTGATCCAAGCAGAAGTTCTGCTCCTCCCCCTCCCTCCCTCCCCGCAGGTTATCTGGGACATGTCACAAGTCCCAAAAGACTGCAGGACCACTCACAATGCACAGAGCGGCTCGTGCACTGGGCACCCGGGTGTGATGCCGCAAGCTGTGGCGCAGGGGACAGCAGACAGGGAAGGGACGGCTCGGATGAGCACATCGCTGATCCAGGGACAGGTGAGTGTCTGTTTATTAAAAGTCAGTAGCTACAGTTTTTGTAGCTGCTGACTTTTAATAAACACAAAAATGACTGGAGCTCCTCTTTAACCACAGTGTTTAACTTAGAAAGGTTTTACACCAGGTTAGGTTAACTTTAACCCTTACCCTAAACTAAACCCTTTGGCCAGCTTTATAGCTAAAATATTATTATTAGCTATTATTATTCTGCACCTATAGCAGCAGTGCCAAAGGTTATTCAGTATGCTCTCATTGTCTCATTTGATAATAGTGCCAAGACTCCCCAATCTGTTGTCCGTTTGTCCAGATGTAATTTTCCCAGTGTTTGTTAGAACATGAAAGCTAAAGTGTGGTTGACATGAGAGACTGCCTTGTTGTCCTTGAATTGTAGTTTTATTAAATGTGTCATTCTGGGGGCGTCATGGGATACACCATTGTTTGCTGTTGGAATGCTCATTTCTGTTTTTTTTTTTGCTTCCAGGTTGTATTGTCACAAGTTCTGAGGGCAGGAATTCTGGGATCACTCAGTATTTGATCCTGGAGGAATCAGAGAATGGTATGCACACTGCCTGAACCATGACACTAATGAGTTATATACAGCAATTTAAAGACATTTTTGATTCCTGCAACTAGTTTAGGTTTAGATAAGTGAGTTTTACCCCTAGGTAATTTTGGTAATTGGTAAAATAAAAAGTCATTTTTTGGGTTAAAAATGTCTTCTGTCGAAAACGGAAAAATAAAAAAAAAGCTTTACTAAGAAAAATTATAACGTCAAAACGCTAACATTTTTTTAAAATTAGAAGTATGTAAAGCAATGGGTCCGGGTGTCAATTTATATTTTCATATTTTTTTTATGTATGCAGATTGCCTCTATTTAAAATGAATGGCATTTAGTTTGCTAATGCACTGTGTATTGTAAATATTTGCTGTTTTTTTATTATTTTCCAGTAGCTTTTGTTGGTTTATATAAAGGAAAGGTACAAAGTGGTACAAACATTAATATAAACTTTTGTACATAATAATATATGCATACTTACACAATGACTTCATACATAAGCTCCTAAACTGCGTACATGGGATCTGCTAGTAGTCATGACAATTACTCTGGGGATTTTCCCCATCTTCAGCATTGTGTTTTTTGAAACCGTTCTTCTGGAGAAATACTTTGGTGTACATCACATTATTGTACATAACATAAATATAAATAAAGAGAAACATAAGAAAAAGAGAATCTAAGAAATAAAGCATCTGAATAGATATTCTAACCTGTCTGTCCTATGAGGTCAGGGCACAGGATTTCTAATTTTCGTCCAGATATGCAAGTTATCCAAGGATTCCAAACTTTCTCAAACAGCCTAAAGTGGTTCTAAAGGCTTAAAGTTCTCTGCATTAAGGTAAAAAACCTTCTGTGATTAGGATCCCCCCAGCCCCCTCTTATACTTGCCTGGGCCGATCTCGATCCAGCCCTATGCCCGAGAGCAGCAGCTCTCGCCGCTCTCTCTCTCCTCACAGGACAGGGAGTGTCTGTGTCTATGCATGCAGGCAGCGCAACTCTGGATCAGTCCTGCATGAGGCCGCTTGCTATGGGGGCACTTGCCAAAGAGGAGAAGCCAAGAGCACCGGCTGAGGACCCGCTGTCATTTGTCGTTCGCTAAAACTTTCAGCGGGTGCTGGCCATAAATCATTGGCTGGACTCCGCTGATTGGCTTGTGCTGTAGCGAATGGCAGGTGAAGCTTCTGGCTGTGCGCAGAGGGACCCGGAAGAAAGCTGTGACATATAGGTATGTGATTGTGCCTGTACGAGCCGACCTGCCGCAGTAAATGCACTGGGCAGGTCGTCAGGCAGTTATTGAAAGCTACAGATTAGAAATAATAAAACATTTTTCTTTCTCGAACATCACGGGACACAGAGCCACAGTAATTACTGATGGGTTATATAGGTATCACTGGTGATTGGACACTGGCACACCCTATCAGGAAGTTCAACCCCCTATATAATCCTTCCCCCTTGCAGGGATACCTCAGTTTTTACGCCAGTGTCTTAGGTGATGGACGTGTAAAGATGTCCTGTGCTGAGCTCCAAAGGGAATATCCTAAGATCCTATACTGGTGCAAGCAAGGCGAACCGGATCCATTCAAAGTGTTTTTTCATGGCCGAATTGAATGGTACCCAGGCCCGTAATGCTTCTCTTTTTAGAGAGCTGGACCCCGCAGATCAGAAAATGGCTTTAAACTTCCTAATTTCTGGCGAGGTGCTTTATGGTCCCAGAACTGTTGGATCCCCCTATTCGTAGGGGGCCCCAGTCTCTGACGGTTTTTTCAAACGGAGCCCACCGTGAGAGGTGAAGATTGGGTCTGTGTAAACAGCACCCTGCAGCTGGATAAGGTAAGAGGAGATTCCACAGAATTTTTGAGTTCTAGTGGCTTTTCTCCTTTAAGGTAAATGCATGCTATGCCTATTGTGACCACCGGGGGCTGCCAAAAGCACAAACCTGCACATGCTGACTGTCTGTCTCAGGTGTTGTAATCGCTGTTTATGTCCCAGCGTCTCAAGCAGGCTGCAAACAGGTAAGGTGGAAGGGGGGATTTCTCATGTTTGAATGTTCCCCCCCAGGCTAGAGAGGGGCCACAGGGGTCTAGAAAGTGGTTATACCACCCGGGCTCTGCGGCCTAATGGCCACCATCTCTGAAGACAGCCGTTCAGGCAGATCTTGTTACCAGCCTCCCTCCTTCCTCCCCCCCCCCCCCCCCATCCCCAGCCTTTCTCCAGAAGCATGACAGGAGAGTCGGCAGTGCGGGTAGCGCTCGTTTTTTTCAAAACTCGAGGGGGGGGGGGGCGGTAGAGGAGGGGGCGGGACGTCAGCACAGAATGCTTAGACTCCCACTCAGGCCAGCTGCAGGCTATTAAAGGCACTCTGTACAGGTGCACTCAGCCTTCTGAGAGACACAGAGCTGACGGTCGCATGTAAGGTGGGACACAGGCATTCTCCTAGGCAGCATTTACTGAAGTAACACCAGACTGAGCATTGGGTAGCAAGGCTTTTAGCCAGACTACATCGCTCAGCGGGCAGTGTTCATTTGTATACCTCACACCTTGTTGCTTTGCACTATGGGTAGAAGAGGTTCAAGCACCCCAGGAACCAGAGACACTAGGGGATCTCGTTCAGGTTCTGAGGGCCCCCTGTCGGCAGCATCCTCCCCCCCTAAAGATGGGCCAGGGACGGCTAGCTGGGGAGAGCCATCGGGGTCAGGGGCTACACCTGCCTCTGGCACTTCAGCCCCTGTATATATTACACAAGAGGTTTTTTCCTCAACCATTAATGGTCTAGAGGAAAGATTAATGGCCGTGATTACGTCTTCACTCAGTGGAAGAAAACGCACTAGGCTTTCCTCTGTTCCCCAAGACCCTCAGACAGAGGAGCTCTGGGATAAAGGAGATGAATCCCTTTCAGAGGATCGGGATGGGACAGATGATTCCTCTTCGGGGGAATCAGGTGGAGAGGGACCCTCTGCGACTTCCCAAGAGGAGAAAGTCTTAGTGCAGATCCTCACTGGATTGGTCTGCTCCACATTTAAATTGCCCATACCTGAAACTGCTAAAGAATCCTCTTCTGCTTTGGGGTCACTGAAACCTTTCCAAGCAGCACATGCTTTTCCTGTTCATACTTTACTTGAAAAGCTCATTTATTCTGAGTGGGATCACCCAGACAAACGTTTTTTTCCGCCGAGAAAGTTTTCAACACTTTATCCGATGGAAGAAAAGTTTATTAAAATGTGGGGAATACCGGCTATTGATGCCGCCATTTCCTCCGTAAATAATAGCCTGACTTGTCCTGTAGACAATGCTCAGATGCTCAGGGATCCTGTAGATAAAAGGATGGAATCCCTATTGAAGGATGTTTTCTCCTTAGCAGGATCAGTGGCCCAACCTGCAGTAGCAGCGATTGGAGTCTGTCAATACTTAAGAGAACATGTTAAGCAGGTCATCAAAGTATTACCTGTACAGCAGGCCCAGGGGTTTGCTAACCTTCCAGCGGCCTTATGCTTTGTGGTTGACGCCATTAGAGATTCTATCGTGCAAACCTCCCGTCTTTCACTGGGGTTGGTGCATATATGTAGAATCCTATGGTTGAAAGATTGGTTAGCCGAAGCACCATGTAAGAAGCTACTGGCTGGGTTTCCATTTCGTGGTGCAAGGTTGTTTGGAGAGGACTTGGATAACTATATCAAGAGAATCTCTTGTGGGAAAAGCACTCTCTTACCTGTCAAGAAGAAGAGTAAGTGTCCCTCTTTCAAACGGACTCTTTCCCCAGCGCCGGGGGCTTCAGCCTCCAGGCAGTCTCGACGGCCGCCTCCATCGGGGTCCAGAGACAAGAGTCAACCCCAGGGACAAAAGAAGTCCTGGGGAAAGAAGCCTACTAGGCAAAACACTAAGACCTCTGCATGAGGGGGCGCCCCCGCTCACTCGAGTGGGGGAAAGACTGCGACAGTTCTCAGAGCTCTGGCACGAGGACTTCCAGGACAGATGGGTAATCTCCACGGTAACCTTAGGGTACAAGCTGGAGTTTCAGGAATTCCCTTCTCCTCGGTTCCTCAGATCAAATGTTCCCAGAGACCCAGAGAAGAAGCAGTCGCTCCTTCTAGCGTTAGAGCGACTTTTGTCGCAGGAGGTCATTATGATAGTTCCCGCAAAGGACCAGGGATTGGGCTTCTATTCCAACCTTTTTACGGTCCAAAAGCCAAATGGGGATGTCAGGCCCATTTTGAACTTAAGGGATCTGAACCGATTCCTAAGGATTCAATCCTTCCGCATGGAATCAATTCGAACAGTAGTTCCCACCCTGCAGGGAGGAGAATTTCTGGCATCAATAGACATCAGAGATGCATATCTGCATGTGCCCATTTTTCCTGCTCATCAGAAGTTTCTGCGCTTTGAGGTAGGAGGGCGCCATTTCCAGTTTGTGGCTCTGCCTTTCGGGATAGCCACTGCACCTCGAGTGTTCACAAAGATCTTGGCTCCTCCTCTGGCCAGATTAAGGGCTCAGGGTATAGCTGTCATAGCATACCTAGACGGCCTGCTCTTGATAGACCGGTCGGTAGCCTCTTTGAATGGAAACTTGAGGACCACGGTCAGGTATCTAGAACACCTGGGTTGGATCCTCAACTTAGAAAAGTCTTTCCTAAAACCAGTAAGAAGACTGGAGTATTTAGGTCTGATTATAGATACAAGCCAGGAGAAAATATTTCTACTCCAGGCAAAGATCACTGCTTTGAGAGAGCTGATTCTGACAGTAAGGACCAAGAAGGGTCCCTCAGTCCGCCTTTGTATGAGGCTACTAGGGAAGATGGTGTCTTCATTCGAAGCAGTTCCCTATGCTCAGTTTCACTCAAGAATGCTGCAACACAGTATTCTGTCGACCTGGAACAAGAAGGTTCAGGCATTAGACTTTCCGATGCACCTGTCGCATGCGGTGCGTCAGAGCCTCAATTGGTGGCTCATACCCGAAAACCTGCAGAAGGGGAAATCCTTTCTACTGGTTACCTGGACGGTGGTAACAACAGATGCCAGTCTGTCAGGTTGGGGAGCAGTTCTGGAACAGGCTGCGGTCCAAGGGGTATGGTCCAAGACAGAGAGGACCTTACCCATCAACATTCTGGAGATCCGGGCGATACATCTAGCTCTAAAGGCCTGGACTATCAGGCTACAGGGTTGTCCGGTCAGGATCCAGTCCGACAATGCCACAGCAGTGGCTTATGTCAATCATCAGGGAGGCACCCGGAGCCGAGCTGCTCAAAAAGAGGTGAACCAGATCTTAGTCTGGGCAGAGATGCATGTGCCATGCATATCGGCAGTTTTCATCCCGGGAATAGAGAATTGTCAGGCGGACTATCTAAGTCGCCAGCAGTTACTTCCAGGGGAATGGTCTCTGCATCCCGACGTCTTTTGGGCCATATGCCAAAGATGGGGGGTTCCAGATGTAGATCTCTTTGCATCCCGATTCAACAAAAAGATAGACAGATTTGTGGCAAGGACAAAAGATCCTCTTGCATGCGGGACGGATGCGTTGGTGATTCCGTGGCATCGGTTCTCACTGATTTACGCATTCCCGCCTATTCTGCTACTACCACGACTCCTTCGCAGGATCAGGCAGGAAAGGAAGTCGGTACTTCTGGTGGCCCCCGCTTGGCCCAGAAGGACTTGGTATGCAGAAATAGTAAGGATGACGGTAGGTTCCCCGTGGACACTACCGGAACGCCCAGACCTGTTATCTCAGGGTCCAGTGTTCCATCCTGCCTTACAAACGCTAAATTTGACGGTTTGGCTATTGAGACCCACGTTCTGAAGAGTCGTGGGCTCTCAGGTCCTGTCATATCTACCTTGATTAATGCAAGGAAGCCAGCTTCCAGGATGATTTATCATAGAGTCTGGAAGGCTTATATAACCTGGTGTGAATCCAGAGGTTGGCATCCCAGGAAATATGTCATAGGTAGAATCCTTGATTTTCTACAGATGGGATTAGAGATGAAGCTGGCCTTGAGTACCATCAAGGGCCAGGTCTCTGCTTTATCAGTATTATTTCAGCGGCCACTTGCTTTGCATTCTTTGGTTCGAAACTTTATGCAGGGGGTGATGCGTCTTAATCCTCCGGTTAAAGCGCCCCTAAACCCCTGGGACTTGAATTTGGTCCTGGCTGTGTTACAGAAACGGCCTTTTGAACCAATAAGTCAGATTCCTTTGGTCTTGTTATCAAGGAAATTAATTTTTCTGGTGGCCATCTCTTCTGCTAGAAGAGTATCAGAATTAGCAGCTCTTTCCTGTAAGGAGCCTTATTTGATTATACACAAGGATAGAGTGGTACTACGCCCTCATCCTAGTTTTTTACCGAAGGTGGTTTCTGATTTTCATTTAAACCAGGACATTGTTCTACCTTTCTTTTTTCCAGATCCCTGTTCCCCGGAAGAGAGATCTCTACATTCGTTGGATGTAGTAAGAGCAGTTAAGGCCTATCTAGGGGCAACTGCTCAGATCCGCAAGACGGATGTTTTGTTTGTGCTGCCAGAGGGTCCCAATAGAGGACAGGCAGCGTCAAAAGCTACCATTTCTAAATGGATTCGACAGTTGATCATTCAAGCTTACGGTTTGAAACAGAAGATTCCTCCGTTTCAGATCAGGGCACATTCCACAAGGGCTATTGGTGCTTCTTGGGCAGTGCATCACCAGGCCTCTATGGCTCAAATCTGCAAGGCCGCAAGGCCGCAACCTGGTCTTCAGTTCATACATTCACCAGATTCTATCAGGTGGATGTGTGAAGGCATGAGGATATCGCCTTTGGGCGTAGTGTGCTGCAGGCAGCGGTACAGGGTCCTCAGGTCTGATTGCACCCTACTTGGTCGTGGTTCCCCCCCCTCAGGTAGCATTGCTCTGGGACATCCCATTAGTAATTACTGTGGCTCTGTGTCCCGTGATGTTCGAGAAAGAAAATAGGATTTTTCAAACAGCTTACCTTTAAAATCCTTTTCTTTCGAAGGACATCACGGGACACAGAGGTCCCGCCCCTCTTCTAATACACTATATTGCTTGGCTACAAAACTGAGGTATCCCTGCAAGGGGGAGGGATTATATAGGGGGTTGAACTTCCTGAGGGTGTGCCAGTGTCCAATCACCAGTAATACCTATATAACCCATCAGTAATTACTGTGGCTCTGTGTCCCGTGATGTCCTTCGAAAGAAAAGGATTTTACAGGTAAGCTGTTTTAAAAAATCCTATTTTTAAATTATTTTTAATAACACTTTAATGTATTAGTTTTAATGTTAAAGCTTATAAGATTTTAATTCATATGTACTTCAATAAATAGTTCAATGATGTTTAGTAATTCATCCAGAGGTTAGCTTTCTAACTCCTCTACACTGTTGTAAACTAATATCTGAACAAATAAATATAAAATTTTGTTCTCACACTGTGACTTTTGCATTGCAGTATTTTAACTAATTTTCTGATTCAGTCCCAACTAGTTACCCTATGACTGTCAGTCAAGACAATACTAATAAGGCTTCTGTAACCCAATCAACTGGTGATCCTGTGACAGCCTCTGACTTGGATGCGTTGGAAGGTATGATGGAAGTGGTAGTTGTCCAGCAGTACAAGTGCAAGATGTGCCAGTACAAGAGTATCTCAAAATCCACTCTCCTTCGCCATGTGAAAGAGCGCCATGTGCCAATAGGTAAGGAAAGCCATTATTCTACAAAATATTGCAGTGTTATTTTGGGTAATTTTAAAAAGCTTTATTGGAAAACAAATTGAATAAAATAGCCCTCAAACGAGTCTATAGCAGTATTCTAATTTATTTTTTTTCTTTATTATGGCGAGGACTAAAAACAATAAATTACTAAAAAGTATTGTTATGCTTTGTGGATCTTCTGTGCCACCCAGAGAGGGTATGGACTCTCACCAAGGTGCAACCATCTTTTGCCACGTTTCACCGGATTTGGGTGAATTTTACCAAAGGCCGGCCACAGACAGAACAAATTTCTTTCCTGCAACCATGTTTTGCAGGAAAGAAATTTGCTCGATTCCCCAATCAACACAGACAGTGTTGACGGGGGAATCCTTCCCATGGAGTTATTGTCTTCTCCAGGAGGGGGTGGGGGAAGCTGTCCCCGCTGGAAGAACACCGTGATTACTACTAGCGGCTGTAATAGCCACTAGCAATAATCGCATGTAAAATCTGGCAGTCTGGTTTTACCCAAAGTTGATTGATCGATCAACTTGGGTACATTCAGTCTTCCCATACATGATTCGAGTCTCGACCGGTTCCTGCTGAACTGGCTGAGAGTCAAACCGCCTATGGACAGCTTAACACACCAGTGTTTAACATATAGAGATGCTCAGATGGTTACAGCTGGTAAACAGGCAGGACAGGTACTAGACCAGTATAAAGTCTTTGTGCAGATAGCCAGAACATCAAATGACAATAGCAGAGATAACACTCCAATAAGCAGAATAGTTATAGACAGGCTAAATACAAATGTATTATACAAAAGTATATTTTAGCACTCCTAATTTAGACATGTGTGCACCACAGAAGCCCAGGGCTTATCATTATAAATATATTTTTTTTACGTTTAGTAAATATGATATATTGCTTGTTGGCATTTTGCCTTCTTTTTTTAAGGCTCCATGCACACTAGCTCCTAGAAGCTATTATGAGCCTTTTTTTCTGCTCCATTGTTTTTGTAGAGCTTTTGGGAGCGGTTTCCCCCGGATAAAAATTTGCAAATGGTGCTTTCCCTTGTTTAGTATGGTATTGTTTTTGATGCAATGTTGACAGAAGTCTGTTTGTAGAATTCCATTGAGTCATCATATGAATGACTCATTCCTTATCCCACTGCTCAGTACCAGGCCTTATTCAGACAAAGGGAGCTGCAAAGCAAGCTACTGTGCTGTTTCTTTAGATAAACCTTAGTGCACCGTGCTCAGGGAATCTTTGGTCATTTATTAAATGTTTATTTGTAAAACAAAGAATTTATACATAGGATTAAGCCTGGGTTCACACTAGTTGCGTGGGAATTCACAGCAAATCCGGCAACGCGTTCATGCGAACCGATTACGGGGTTACATTAATTTAACAACACCCCGCAACCGGTTTGCAAAACGCAGCGTGATTTGCAGAACCGGATTGCATGGGTGTGAACACCCATGCGATCCGATTCTGTTGCGGACAAAAAAAAGGGGTCCTGCTCCAGTTTGGTGCAAATGAGGTACGATTTGAGCCATACAAATCTATGGCTCAAAGTGCACACCAGAGAAACTGCATGTAATTCACACAGGAATGTGCTGTGTTTCCTGTGCGAATTACATGCGGTGTCTCGTACTGCAGCAGTGTGAACCCAGGCTAAATAAAAACTGTATCTTTACTACAATAAAAGTAATCATAATAGTTTCCCTATAGAGATAAAAACATCAAAAAGTCAAAATATGCTTGCGCTGGAAATATAATAAAAGTCACTTGCACAGCAGTCTCCTAGATTTCTGGGATATTTTCTCACTGCTCTATTCGAGAAAACTTGCAGCTTGTTTGGCTTTACCGTATTTGTCTTTTAAGCCTATGAAGACGGACGGGTGTCTCGTAAAGCAGTAAGATTACGAGAGGAGGAAGACGAAGATGAAGATGATATTGTGGATGCTGGAGCCATAGATAACCCAAATGGTGAGGAATCTTCTTCTCTTTGGGTCAGCAAATACTTTACGATCTGATTACACAATCTCTTTTAGATCTACTATGAACTTTATAGTACAAGGGCCTGCCTGATTTGACATGAATACATTGCTTGTCTTCCTATTACATGGTTTTGGTAAAGCTGAAGGAAATGTTACAGATATTGTACAATCAGATTGTATAGTGTATGGCTAGTATTGTAGTTCGTAAAAACTGTACAGAATTTGTAATTTCTTGTGGTTGTTGTTGTGTGTTCTAGATGACAGTGATTACAGCCCAGGAGAGGAAACCACACAAAGTCACCAGTTTGATGGTACAGATAGGGCTTTTGCCAAAGAGAGGCCTCGTAGGCGACCTGGGCGACCACGTAAGATTCCACGCATACAAGGTACGGTATATCTTTCACAGACAGCAGTAACACGTGTCCTAGCAGCTTAAGGATGCTGCAATGTCACGGCTATGTTTATGATTCCACATGGAGCATTCTGCACATTCTGAGATCACTTTTACACTGCTGTGGAGTCAATCCTGAATTTGTCACACAGAGTGCAGTAGTCCAGGTCCCCAGCTATCCAACACACCCCCTGCACAGTGGTCCAATCAACAACATTCATGTTCCCTGACCAGATTCTTTGATTGGAGCGCTGAGCAAGGGGCATGTTGAACCAATGTAGACCCTGCCCACTGCATTCTTTGTGAGAGCGGCAGTGTGCTGCCATCACAGCGCTGCTTTTTAAGAGAATGTGATTTAAGGTACATGTTAAGGTAAAAAACATATTTCCAATTTTATTTTCAATATAATAAATAAGTAGCTCAGGAACAGGACCCAGGAGGGCAAGAAATTAGAATGGACGGGCACACGCGCACATGAAATTGACTCTCACAATGACACTGGCAGCAGCACAGATGATGATGACACGTCACCGACATGACATGTCCTCTCTCAAATCACAGTGACAGTCTCTCTCCATGCCAGGTGGCCCCTTCATTCCACTCCAGTCCAGACAACACTGACAATCCCCCTCCCGACCTGCCATGCTCCTGTCCCACAGACCCGCACATGAGGCTCTGGCTGGTCCGCTTGGCTCCCCTGCACTGTTACATCACACAGTACCCTTAAGCACCACTTCCACCAGACCCAACACCCCCCCCATATGCGCAATTCCAAGCTGCGCCATGTTTTTTTTTACTGGTGACCTTTCCCTGTTACTGGCAGGAGAAAAGTGCCTGTTTTTTACTGGCTGCCAGTAATAATACTGACGGTTAGCAACACTGGTGTGAACAGTGTTCATAGGGAGCCATTCTTTCTTGAATGGTGTGCATTGGGATTACACATGCAAGCGCACCCCAGAGCATCCGGTGTTAACCAGCCCTTAGTTTTGAGCATGCACACATTATAAAAAAATATTCTTTAGTTGTTGTGCAGCTTGACTGTATAACAATACAAATAAAAAACAATTCTTCAAATAGTCTGATTTATTCCCCTCTCACCAACTGTTCGCATATATGCGGCCTCACGGAAGTGGATCTTTATCCGTAGAGATGCATATATGCATATCTCTCTTTGTGCACAAAGAGCGGATTTTACTAACGATGAGAACCCGGGACTCCCAGTTCTGGTTCACTTGATCGCTGTAATAGCCTTTGATTGGCTAGCACAGTGATTAGTCACTGTGAGCCCACCCCTGTGTTTACTTTCTCTTCTGAATGAAAAGAAAGATACATACACAAGACGCAGGAGAGGAAGATATAAGCAAAAGAAAGCGTGTAAAAAAAAAAAAAAAAAAAGTAGATCAAAGTTCCCCAGGGTTAGTATTGGGGTCAAGGTAAGTGTCAAAGGTCAACTTTGGGGTCAAAGGTCACGGTTGGCATATTTTGGGTAGAATAGAAAAAAAACAACTTTTTTAAAAATTAGTATCAGTGTCAGCTAAGCCCTGTACACACAATCAGTAAATCGTACGAAAAATACCGCTTTTGGAGCGATCATAATAATCTGATCCTTAATACAGAGCCGATCATGACAGTTCACCCGATATAATCCAATATGCACGGAAAATATTTCCATACAATGCCAGATTGTACGATTTACGTTTAATCAGTACAGTTGTTGTTCGAAAGTGCAATCCAAATACACTACACATTTCATCACTTCCAAATTTTTATTCTGTTGTAGGAGAATTTTCATTACTTTAGTAAACTCTTCATTTTGGATATGAGATTAGCATGCAAGAAAAAAGGGACAACCATTTTGTCCGATAATCTCATTGTGCATACCAGGCAATGTGCTTTAGGCAGAATAAAAAAAAAAATGCACACCATTGTTTCTGGGCCCTACTACTGGTACAAACAACAACTAACATACACATATGTAGTATCTCTGCGTTCGTCAAGAGCAGGAGAATTTATTTTGGGTTGTTCTTAGGTGGTATATTATTGTAATGACAAGAAAAATACAGCTAAATTTAATTTGTTTACAATTTTGGGATATCAGGAGATATCAATTACCATTTACCACCAAAAGAAAACCCAATTTCAAAGGTAAAGCCCAAAAAACAAGGCATAATCCATATGGATACACAAAGTTGTTGCAATATGTACAGTTTTACTAACAGAAGTCAAAGTTGCAAAATTGTGCTTAGACTTTAACATTTGTTTTACCCTTAAGCTGGCCATACACTATACAATTTTCCTGTTCAACTTTCCTTTAGATTTACCAAAACCATATAATATGAGGTCAAACCTAAACCCTTTCAATTTGTATGCAATCAGACAGGCCCTTGCACTACATAGTTGAAGGTAAATCTAAAGGAAATTGAATCAGAAAATTGTATAGTGTATGGCCAGCCTTAGACACTAAGGGATTGGACTTTAGATCTACTTTAACAGCAGTGTGGGCCAATTTGATAGCGGTGGTAAAAACTAGACCAAAAAAGAAGGGAGGATAAATTACAGAATAATATTTACTCATAAGAATTGTTGTATAATGATGTATAGTAAAGTCGTCTAAATCTTTTGTATTGCTTACGAAGTCCTTATGTATTTCTAGTAATAGCTAGTCAGCTGTTTTCATTCTGCAGTCAGCGCTAAAAAACTAGCACATGGAATCTTTCCAATCTTCTCTTTGTTATACCGCGTACACACAATCGGATTTTCCGATGGGAAATGTTGGATGTGAGCTTGTTGGCGGTAAGTCAGACCGTGTGTATGCTCCATCGAACATTTGTTGTCGGACCTTCCACCAACAAATGTTGGATAGCATGCTCTCAAATTTTCCGCCAACAAATGTGTGTTGTCGGACTTTCCGATCGTGTGTACACAAGTCAGACGGTCCAAAATACAAACACGCATGCTCGGAAGCAAGGACGAGCCAGAAGCGGTCGGTCTTGTAAACTAGCGTTCGTAATGGAGAATTAACATTCGTGACAAATTATGAAATCTTGAAATGCAGCGCACATTCTCTTCTTCTTTAATGGGATAATAATGAAGCTGCTTTGTTGGTGATACTGATGGAGTTATTGCAAACGAGTTTTCAAAGACTTTGTTTTTCTAGTGATATCAAGAATTAATATTGTTATATTTTAGTTTTTTTGTTTTTTTATTTGTGCAAGTTACCTCAACACCATTATCCCCTAGTTTTTAAAAACAAAGATGTTGGTGTCCCTTGTCAATTTTACATTATATTTTTTAAAATGTAACTGACAACTCCCAAACTGTCATTTGAAGTAAAACACATAGCCAAGTATTATTCTACACAATTTTTTTTATTGTGCATTTAAAAAAGAAAACAAATAAAATTAGACATGCTATCTGCCAATAGAACTTAACTAAAAAGTGCATTCTATGCATCCAAAAATATAGAAAATATACCAAATCAAAGCATTATTATTCAACCAAAAAAATAGCGTCAAAGCAATAACTCCAAGGCCAATAATAAATAACACGTTATCTCCTCCGATTCTGCAACATGTCTTTTTGACGAACGACTGTTCAGAAACTAACTGAAAAGCACGAATCAACACTCGCCAAACTTCTACTAACACGAAATTAGCAGTAGGAGCCCAAAGTGTGGCGCTAAAGAGCTGAAAAACCACGTAGTACATCTTGTACATCACTACGTTTGTAATTGTTGGCCAACATTTGTGTGACCGTGTGTATGCAAGACAAGTTTGGGCCAACGCCCTTCGAACAAAATTCCACGGTTTTGTTGTCGGAAAGTCTGATCATGTGTACGAGGCATAAGAGTTTTTACAGCAACTCCACTGAACTACAAACCTAATCGGCTGTGCTTTTCTTCTCTAGGACCCAATCAAGACAGTAGTCTGCCAATGCCTGTAGCTGACAATCAAGCAGAAATTTCTGTTGTTCTGTCTGATGTTGAAAATAAAGATATCTCACCCACACCTCTTGAGGAGGAACAGAAACCACCTACTAGGCCACGTGGGCGCCCACCCAAACACTTGCTGGGTAGAAAGTATCGTCGCTACAGGGGACGGAGGTGAGCGTATGCTGTTGTAAATGATCTTGTGGGTCCATTTGAAAATTGCATCAGAACTGAAATAATGGATTTCTGGCCAACTCTTTGCACTTTTAAAGCTGAACTCCAGGAAAAAAAAACACTAATGCACAGAATAAATATAAGGTAGCTGATATACCTGCCAAAGGATTTGTATTTTCATTTATCCATTTATCCTAAGATTTACACATATCTGCCAGATGGCACAGCCCTTTTTGTCAGGCCTGAGTTTTCTTTGCTGCAGTTAAAGCAGTATAACTCCAAAAGCAAACATTTATTATACTGCAGCTTACCAATTCTTAGATGTAAAGACTGCATTCGTTTTATTTTTTAGGCTTTTTTTTCCTTTTTTATTTTCTCCTGGTGATCTGGCCCTCAAGTCTGTTATTTTTTAACTGAACAAGCTGTCCTGCAGATGTAGCATTTAACGAGTTGAGACAAACCATTTCCCACTGACAGGGGTCCTTGCAATGGTCAGTTTTTATTCATTTTTGTAGAACCTTCATCCCAAAAGGAAAAAAAAAACTGTTGTTGTAACTGCTTAAAACGTATGAGCTAGAGTCTGGCTTCAATTTGTTAGTGCTTCTAAATCTGGTAGTACATGTCGCTTCCCCCAGCCTGACAATGCTTCTGTCCAAGAGTGTCTCTGTGCTCCTTCATCCAGAGTGTAGGCACAGGAGGTGTGTTACTGGCCAGACTACCAGGTGAAAACAGTGGGAAGATCAGCAGATCACAGATCAGGATAAAGGGCCAATCATAGTGACCCTTTTACCATGTGATCAGCTGTGTCTAATCACAGCTGGTCACATGTAAACCATCTTGCCGAATATTGGCTCTCCTTTCCTCACACAGAGACAGCATGTGAGGAAAGGAGAGCCGATCAGACAGGGACCAGTGAGTACAGCGTTTACACTGATAATCAGAGCCCTGATTAACAGTGCAGCATATAAGTGCCCATCATTGGCACCTCTCAGTGCCACCTCATCAGTGCAGCCTTGTTAGTGCAGCCTCATCCATGCCCATCAGTGCAGGTTATCAGTGCAGCCTCATCAGTGCCCATCAGTGCAGTCTTATTAATGCCCATCAGTGCAGTCTTATTAATGCCCATCAGTGCAGTCTCATTAATGCCCATCAGTGCACATCAGCGATGTGCATTTTTTTTTTTATTTAGCAAACAATGAAAGCCTGTCTAAAAAAAAAAAAAAAGATACAAATTTTATTTGGGTAAAGTGTTGCATGACCACACAATTGTCATTCAGTTCTAACAGTGCTAAAAAGCTGAAAATTGTCCTGGGCAGGAAGGGGATAAAAGCAGGGCTCAAGTCCTGCAGGAGCGCATGGGAATGTCCTTTCTGTACTTATTCTGCAACAGGAACACCGTTCACAATATCAGCCGCGTCCTGCAGGACTGGCTTTGCTGCCAGCTGGGAACTGCGCACATGCAGTTCCCGAGATGGCCGAGCCTACTGCTCGGACGGCACTGGAGGGGGGCAGGCAGGACCCGATTAACAGCCCAGAAGCAGTGCAGGAATACTCCTGCTGCGATTCGGCAATGTGTCCTGTGACAGGGATATTGGCTGCACCTGTCATAGGGCTAAGAGTTTGAGTGAGTTCTGTACAGAACGCAGCCCTCTCCACACGAATGGGAGAGGGTGGATCCGCTCTGCCTCCTCCCGCCCCTCTCTCCCTGTGCTCACCCCAATTCTGGGCAATATGAAGCCGTGCATTGACTGAGCCAGTGAGCCTCTTGCTGGGACCTTCCAAGTGAGTTAGCGGTGACCGGCCTCTCCCCCCTCCCTTTCTGTTCTCTCTCCCAAATTCCTCTCCCCTCCCCCCTACCCTTTCCTTATCTGCAGCTAAAGAATTTTATTTCTGCAGCCTGTGCAGTACCTGGTCCTACGTGCTATGAAGTGGATGCACACTGCTGTGCTGCGGTTTGGCTGCAGTGCTGGTGTACTCGCAGTCTTCCTGCATGTCACCCCCAGTCCCATAGACTTCTGTTAGGTTGCACATTTTTGCTGCATGTTCTGAAAGTGCACAAAAAGTCCTGCATGCTGCATCTTTGATGCACTTTAAAAAAACTGCAGCAAAAAACGCACAACCTGAAATAAGTCTATGGGACTGCGGAAAACTGCAAGTACACCAGTGTGCGCCCAAAGGATTGTACACACTTGCAGCAGGCACTGCCACTCCATTGAAAAGTGATCCATGCTCAGGTCACTTTTCAGAGGCATTTGACAGGCAGTAAGGAGATTATATCACATTTTCTCACTACCTGTTTTAACCTCTTAAATGTCAGTCCCACCAGGTAATGGCACAGTTCACTTCCAACTCCACCTTTATATCCACAATTCTCTTTAGGTATTATATGTGCTCTCACCTTATTGTTTGCACATCTAATACATAAAGAGAGTTATGGAAATAATGTGGAGTTCAAAGTGAATTTCTACACCTAAGAGGAGCACTTTACAGATAATATGAGGCGTTAAACACAGAGACTGGCAGATGTATGCCACCATAGACAGATCAAAATTTCTGCTGAACCAGCTGAATTTCTATCCATGTATGGGCAAGCTGGCTGTACTGAAGTTGAATCATCCATCCCTCTCCACAATGTATCCCCATCCCCGCCCAGCATCATCCATCCCTCTCCACTATGTATCCCCATCCCCGCCCAGCATCATCCATCCCTCTCCACTATGTATCCCCATCCCCGCCCAGCATCATCCATCCCTCTCCACTATGTATCCCCATCCCCGCCCAGAATCATCCATCCCTCTCCACAATGTATCCCCATCCCCGCCCAGCATCATCCATCCCTCTCCACTATGTATCCCCATCCCCGCCCAGAATCATCCATCCCTCTCCACAATGTATCCCCATCCCCGCCCAGCATCATCCATCCCTCTCCACTATGTATCCCCATCCCCGCCCAGCATCATCCATCCCTCTCCACAATGTATCCCCATCTGCGCACAGAATCATCCATCCCTCTCCACAATGTATCCCCTTCCCCGCCCATCATCATCCATCCCTCTCCACAATGTATCCCCTTCCCCGCCCATCATCATCCATCCCTCTTCACAATGCATCATCCATCCCTCTCCACTATGTATCCCCATCCCCGCCCAGCATCATCCATCCCTCTCCACAATGTATCCCCATCTGCGCACAGAATCATCCATCCCTCTCCACAATGTATCACCATCCCCGCCCAGCATCATCCATCCCTCTCCACTATGTATCCCCATCCCCGCCCAGCATCATCCATCCCTCTCCACAATGTATCCCCATCTGCGCACAGAATCATCCATCCCTCTCCACTATGTATCCACTTCCCCGCCCAGCATCATCCATCCCTCTCCACTATGTATCCCCATCCCCGCCCAGCATCATCCATCCCTCTCCACTATGTATCCCCATCCCCGCCCAGCATCATCCATCCCTCTCCACAATGTATCCCCTTCCCCGCCCAGCATCATCCATCCCTCTCCACAATGTATCCCCTTCCCCGCCCAGCATCATCCATCCCTCTCCACAATGTATCCCCATCCCCGCCCAGCATCATCCATCCCTCTCCACAATGTATCCCCATCCCCGCCCAGCATCATCCATCCCTCTCCACAATGTATCCCCATCCCCGCCCAGCATCATCCATCCCTCTCCACAATGTATCCCCATCCCCGCCCAGCATCATCCATCCCTCTCCACAATGTATCCCCGACCAGCATCATCAATCCCTCTCCACAATGTTTTCCCAACCCTGCCCAGCATCATCCATCCCTCTCCACTCTACACAATGTATCCCCATCTCCGCCCAACATCATCCATCCCTCTCCAGGATTCTGGGTGGGATTGGGGATACATTGTAGAGAGTAATGCAGATAATTTTGGGCAGGGATAGGGATACATTGTGGAGAGGGATGGATGATGCTGGGCGGGGATGGGGATACATTGTGGAGAGGGATGGATGATGCTGGGCAAGGATGGGGATACATTGTGGAGAGGGATAGATGATTATGGGCGCAGATGGGGATACATTGTGGAGAGGGATGGATGATGCTGGGCGGGGATGGGGATACATTGTGGAGAGGGATAGATGATTATGGGCGCAGATGGGGATACATTGTGGAGAGGGATGGATGATGCTGGGCGTGGATGAGGATACATTGTGGAAAGGGATGTGGATAATTCTGGGCCGGGATGGGGATACATTTATTGGGGGGGGGGGGGGGGTCTTGGGTGAGTTCCCACACTTTTTTCCCAGGACTTGGCCCCTGGATAAAAGTGCCCAGTATTGAGGTGGTTAAGTAAACTTACAGGCCTTGTCCCTTTCCTAGCATGTGACTAGACAGTAAATGGAGACGCAGCAGACTGATTGGCTCATCTCTCTGTCACTCTGCTCTCTCTGCCCATTAGTATGTTTCTTATGCTGATTTTCTTCTTGTGTTGCTCTCTCTTCCACTTCTCCTCTCTTCTCTATAGTTGGGCAGCAAGGAGCTGATGCTAAGTCAAATTCACTTACCCACATTGATTTCATTTAAAAAATACAGTTAATGCTGTATTAATGAGCTGCATTAATTTGTGTCCATAATGTGAGTTCTGTAGGCAGGTAACAGGGTGGCCCCGCTGTATGTATCAGACAGTTCTCAAAGAGAGCTTTTGGAAATATAATTGAATTATGTACGTACAATGTCTACAGACAATCATACCTATAATTTTTTATTTCTGATTTCTCTATACATGTTTATCTCCAAACCTAATATGATAAGAGACCTAGCAGACACTGTCTTGCAGTCACCATATATACCCTGACAGTTGTAACTATTTTATGACCAGATGGGGACACACTGCCTCTTCTGCTTGTACTGGTTCACCGATCCCATCAGGGGGGTGCATGGTGAGCTAGAGTGGCAGCATGGAGAAAGGCTGCCCCTTCTGCTGCCATCATCTGGTCCTGTCTGTGGGGGGAAAAGTAGAGCACAATTAAAACATTTGACTGTTTCAAGGCTGTAACATGGATATAATAACGCTAGTAACCTTGTAAAAAGAACTGGTGATACAGTTTGTGCTTAGCTGGATCAAGGGAGTAAAAGGTTGGAAACTAAAGGGAACCGAGGCAACATTATTGTTGTAGATACAAGCACTGTATACTGTAGATATGTTCTTGTGCAAGACAGACTTCTACCAATTTTAGGGACGTTTGAAGCAACCCGAAACAATAACAAGGCAATTCATGTTACATGTGCTTCAATATTCATTGTGTTTTGAGACTTCTAGTAACGTGTGTTTGAAGGTCTCCATTCAAGTCACTTGAATGATAAGCTGGAGTGCAGCCAAAATGATGTAACACTGAATAGCCAAAAGTTTGTGGACACCTGACCATTACACCTTTTTTGAGCCTGTTAGACATTTCATCCAAAACCATGGGCATTAATATGGAGTTTTCCCTCTATACAAATACAACACTCCAACTTTTTTTGTGAAGATTTTTCACAAGATTTTTGGAGTGTACCTGTAGGAATTTGTGCCCATTCAGCCAAAAGAGCATTTGTAAAGTCGGGTATTAATGTTGGATAGGAAGATCTAGTAATCTGAAATTCAATGTATCCCAAAGGTGTCAAGAAGGTTGAGGTCAGGGCTCTGTGCAGGACATTCAAGTCGCTCCACACCAAGCTCAATAAACAATGGGGTTGATTTGCTAAAACCGGAGAGTGCAAAATCTGGTGCAGCTGTGCATGGTAGCCAATCAGCTTCTAACTTCAGCTTATTCACTGACAATAAAACCAGGAAGCTGATTGGTTTCTATGCAGAGCTGCACCCGATTTTGCAATCTCCAGTTTTAGCAAATCAACCCCAGTGTTTATTGAGTTTGGTGTGGAGGGACTTGAATGTCTTTATGGAGCTGACTTTATGTGCAGGGGTCCAGCTGTGCTGGAGCAGAAAAGGTCCTGCCCAAACTGTGCCACGAGGTTGGAAGCGCACATTTTGTCTAAAATGTTTTTGTATGCCCGTAGTATTACCAGTATCCTTTTCTGGAATCACCTGTTTAGTTATTAGGAGAGGTGCCATATAGAGTATCAAAATACACTGCAAAGTATTGCTTTGGTTGGGAAAAGGTCCTTCTAACATGTAAATTGCATAGTATTGCATCTAGATTAAATGAACCGTAGGGATTACATATTGTCCGGCTATAAGAGAACTTATCACAACACATGCACCGGTAATAAGGAAATACCGTAATATATTTTTTGAGAAGAGGTCCATGTCCCTAGAGGTTTCCCACAGCACCTCCATAGTTTAGGGATATTATAGTTAGAGACATTAAGCCAACTAAGAAAGTTTTACCAGCCTTGCCATTTAAAAATTGTATTGGAAGACAGCAGCAGGAACCTACTCAGTAGATTTTTTTAAGAAAAGCCTGGATAATTTAAAAAATGCACATAAAATGGCTGGACACTAATAGTTATAAGTAAAGTCGATCCAGGGAATATCCGATTTACCTCTTGGTGGATCAGGAAGGACTTTTTTTCTTCTGCTGGAGCAAATTGGATCATGCTTTGTTTGTTTTTGTTTTTTTCTGCCTTTCTCTGGATCAACTGTTGGTATTGGATAGTGAATATGGAGGTTTTTCTATCTGAGTGTGTTGGGTTGTTTTTTTTTTTTTTTTTGTCCTTTGTTTAGTTTTTTTTTTTTTTCCTAGGTTGAACTGGATGGACTTTTTTCAACCAGATTAACTATGTAACTTGGCCATTGTTACTGTATCACAGCATATGCATTAGAAATCAGGGGTGTCATATCTTGGGGCCCTCCAGCTGTTGCAAAACTCCCATCATGCCTCTGCCTGTGGGAGTCATGCTTGTAACTGTCAGCCTTGCAATGCCTCATGGGACCTGTAGTTCTGCAACAGCTGGAGGGCCACCAGTTTGACACCTGTGTGATTAGCTCTTAGTTGTAAAGAAGCCTTTTACTTTAGAAGTTGGCTAAAGCAGCTTCCTGATACCATAAATGTTTGCACTTTCCAAGATTTGGTCCAACATGGCATAGTTTGCTTTTTGAGTACAAGCAAATTAACATGTAGAGTTCTGGGGTTTGGTCACCCATCATTGTTATTATTGCATGCAAACAGCGCTGCCACCTTTTATGAGCAGCAACTAGTTGCATAATTTTCTTATTCTGTACCCTATAACCTGCAGGTGTTATAAACCTCCAAGTAAGCCACTGCTCAGACAATTTATGTGCCGTGTCTGTGGCTCCCGTTTCCTCACACAAGAAGACTATACCTTTCATGTGAACTCACACGATAGCAGTGACCCCCAAACATTTCGGTGCCATCAGTGTAACTACCAGTGCCGAAGATGGTCCTCATTAAAGGTAGGTGTATTTTCAATCAGGCTGCTGCCAGGAAGTCGCATTTTGTTTGTACAATGTGAAGAATATACAGTATATCCGAGAGAATATGAGGGGAAATGTTTGTATCTTAACAGGTAAGGCAGGCAAGACATACATTAGTCAGTTTTTTTCATTCAGTCAGCAGGTTCAAGGTGGATGAGGGAATCCTTCCGCTGAGCTATTGTATTCTGATAGTGGGGAGACACTGTCAGAATACACTGATCAGCATGGTAGGCTAAAGCCTGCAGCGCTGATCAAGCGAGGGAGATCCAACAGGGCAGTTGTACATAAGTCGATTGGTAGATCGACTTTTGTACAACCACAGTGCACATACATGGATCAAAATTTGGCCGGTCACGTTGAAAAAACACCCCCTTAGCTTTTTTGGCCATGACCATCTTGAGTATGGGCAAATTATTCATGTAGCATTTACGTTCTAGAATCAATCTGCCTTTAACTCCGGCATGCTGTGCTTAGCTGAGAAAACCGCTCCTCCTGAAGACTCCTGGGATGTATGACATTATTTGCCTAGGCAAGAAACCAGGAAATAACTAAAGAAATGTAAAAAAAAAAAAGTTTAAAACAAATATGATATACTTTCCTGTCTATTAATGATAGCAGCAGGAAGATTAAAAATAATAAATGTTGGTTGAGAGAGTGAAGTTCCAATTTAAGTAAGGATGAGGCTTTGTTTGTGTTGTTTATAGTTACATAATGATGATTTTTAGAAGTAGCATTTCAATTAATATTTATGTGTATGAATCTAAAATATATATTTTTTCTTTTGTCAAGGAGCACATGTTTAACCACCAGGGAAGTAAGCCACACAAATGTGACCAGTGTGACTACACAAGTGTCTACAAAAAGGATGTGATAAGACACTCTATTGTGCACAAGCAAGAACGGTAGGTTTTATAAGAAAGGGTGCTTAGTATTTCTTTCTTAGAATTAGAAAGATCCTGACTTGACCTTAGATGTTTCTAAGATAAAAACAACTGTTTTACTTGCCAAAGAATTTCCCTTTCCAGTGATTTCTGAGATTTACACAACCTCATGATTTGGCACAGCCAGGCAGATTACATAAGTTACTCTGTTAATTATGGACAGTTAGGCGCCTTTCACACGGACGGCAATTTTGCCGCAGTTAAAAGCATGTTTTTTTTCCTGTGAAATTCAAGACTCCAGGCACTGCGATCAGCTGCATTTGCACAGTGCGATTAGCTGCGGTTGCGTTTAGCTGCGGTATGCCATTTCCATGGCAACCCGACAGGGTACCGACTCGCACTGTTTGGTATGAATCTTAAGGGGGAACTCCACGCCAAATTTTAAATTAAAAAACGGCGTGGGTTTCCCCCCAGGGGCATACCAGGCCCTTAGGTCTGGTATGGATTTTGAGAGGAACCCCCTACGCTAAAAAAACGGCGTGGGGTCCTCCCCAAAATCCATACCAGACCCTTATCCGAGCATGCAGCCCGGTCGGTCAGGAAAGGGGTGGGGTCGGGCGAGCGAGGGTGGGTGCTTTGGGGGAGGGGGCCCCCCTCCCCCAAAGCACCTTGTCCCCATGTTGATGAGGACAAGGGCCTCTTCCCGACAACCCTGGCCATTGGTTGTCGGGGTCTGCGGGCAGGGGGCTTATCGGAATCCGGGAGCCACCTTTAATAAGGGGGCCCCCAGATCCCGGCCCCCCACCCTATGTGAATGAGTATGGGGTACATGGTACCCCTACCCATTCACCTAGGGAAAAAGTGTCAATAAAAAAACACACTACAGTTTTTTAAAGTAATTTATTAGACAGCTCCGGGGGTCTTCTTCCGACTTCGGGGGTCTCTCCGGCGTCCGGATCTTCTGCCGACTCCTCCGCTATCATCTGCCGCTCTTTTGCTAGCGGTGGCCTGGACTTCTGCCTTCTTGTCTTCTTCCCTCTTCTCTTCTTCCGATGTTGACACGACGCTCTCTCCAGCTGGAATGCTCTCTGAGCGCTTCTCTATGACTTATATAGGCGGTGACCCCGCCCCCTTAAGACGTCACAGTCCCTGGGTATGCTGGGACTATGCCGTCATAAGGGGGCGTGGTAAACATCTCCCGGTGACCACACCCCCTTATGTCGTCACAGTCCCAGCATGCCCAGGGACTGTGATGTCTTAAGGGGGCAGGGTCACCGCCTATATAAGTCATAGCGGAGCACTCTGAGAGCATTCCAACTGGAGAGAGCATCGTGTCAACATCGGAAGAAGAGAAGAGGGAAGAAGACAAGAAGGCAGAAGTCCAGGCCACCGCTAGCAAAAGAGCGGCAGATGATAGCGGAGGGGTCGGCAGAAGAACCGGACGCCGGAGAGACCCCCGAAGAAGAGAAGAGGGAAGAAGACAAGAAGGCAGAAGTCTGGGCCACCGCTAGCAAAAGAGCGGCAGAAGATCGGGATGCCGGAGAGACCCCCAAAGTCGGAAGAAGACCCCCGGAGCTGTCTAATAAATTACTTTAAAAAAACTGTAGTGTTTTTTTTTTATTGACACTTTTTCCCTAGGTGAATGGTTAGGGGTACCATGTACCCCATACTGATTCACATAGGGTGGGGGGCCGGGATCTGGGGGCCCTCTTATTAAAGGGGGCTCCCAGATTCCGATAAGCCCCCCGCCCGCAGATCCCGACAACCAACGGCCAGGGTTGTCGGAAAGAGGCCCTTGTCCTCATCAACATGGGGGCAAGGTGCTTTGGGGTGGGGGGGCCGCAGGGCGCCCCCTCCCCAAAAGCACCCACACCCCCATGTTGAGGGCATGCGGCCTGGTACGGTTCAGGAGGGGGGGGGGGGGGCGCTCGCCCGTCCCCACCCCCTTTACTGACCGACCGGGCTGCGTGCTCGGATGAGGGTCTGGTATGGACTTTGGGGGGGACCCCACGCCATTTTTTCGGCGTAGGGGGTTCCCCTAAAAATCCATACCAGACCTAAGAGCCTGGTATGCCCCTGAGGGGGAACCCACGCCGGTTTTTTATTTAAAATTTGGCGCGGAGTTCCCCCTCAAGGAAAAATAATTTTTCCTTTCCCGATGAGCAGCTCGGCGCTGTTATCCGCAGCTGACACAGTGCACTGCGATTACCTGCAGTTATGTGCGGATAGCTGCGCTAAATCGCTCCTGGACGCAGTCAATTCTATTTTTTCTATCCGCACGGAACCGCATGTATCTAAATCGCAGCTAAACGCAGTGTGTGAATGGGGCCATAGGAAAGCATTGTGTGCTTTTAGCTGCGGTAAAAAATTAGAAAATCCGCAGCTAAAAGCATCATTCTATGCGTCCGTGTGAAAGGGGCCTTAAAGTATTCACTCTCCACCCCAGCCTGAATATTGGAAAGTAAAGGTAGAAAAGACTGAGGTCCTCTCTTTGTTCATTCTGCTCTCTCCTCTTATCATCATGTTCTTTGTCTGCATATTAGCATGCAGCACACCCAGTCTTGACACTTCCTTCTCCAGTCTGATTGTTACTGTATAGGGGATTGCAAGAGGTTTATATCAGATCAAAATCAGATTCCTAAGCCAGCCATACATGGATTGAAATACAGCCAGTTCAGCAGGGACCAGAGTAATTTCGATCCATGTATGAGCAGGGTGGTTGTATAGAAGTCAATCTACTGATCAACTTCTGTAAAACTGCCCTGTTGGAGTTTTCCCACTTGATCAGCGTATCCAGTATTGGTGTATCCAGTATTCCAGCTGTCAATAGCTCAGCAGGAAGAATTTCCGAATTCACCTCAAATGTGTGGTTGGGGAAATCAAGTCAGTTTTTTCATTCAACCCCCTGGTTGAAAGAGAAAAACTGATTTATGTATGGGGATGCCTTACACTAGTACAATTTTTTTTTTTTTTAAATGGATTCAGTGGTCTATTAACCGCTTCCCGCCCGGCCCATAGCATATGACGGCCGGGCGGTGGTTCAGTTATCCTGACTGGGCATCATATGACGTCCAGCAGGATAACATGCCAGCGCGCGCCCGCGGGGGCGCGCATTGCGGCGATCGGTGGATCGGTGTGTCAGTCTGACACACCGCAACACCGATCTTGGTAAATAGCCTCCGGCGGAGGCGCTTTACCACGTGATCAGCCGTGTCCAATCACGGATGATCACGATGTCAATAGGAAGAGCCGTTGATCGGCTCTTCCTCACTCGCGTCTGACAGACGCGAGTAGAGGAGAGCCGATCGGCGGCTCTCCTGACAGGGGGGGTCTGCGCTGATAAACAATCCCCCCCCTCAGATCACCACATTGGACCACCAGGGATCGCCACTAGGACCACCAGGGAAGGGGCAACATGTGGATGGCCAGGTATGTACCCCATGGCCATCCACATGTGCCCAGTCAGTGACGATCAGTGCCCACAAATGGGCACTGATTGGCACCATTATGTTGCAGTGATGCCCAGCAATGCCACACTTAAGGGCATCAGTGCAAACAATCAGTGTCATCAGTGCCACCTGTCCGTGCCCATCTGTGCCAACTATCAGTGCCACCCATATCAATGCCACCTACGAGTGCACATCAATGCCACCTATGAGTGACCATCAGTGCCGCCTATGAGTGCCCATCGGTGCCATCTATGAGTGCCCATCAGTGCCGCATACCAGTGCCACCTATCAGTGCCCATCAGTGCCGCCTGTCAGTGCCACCTCATCAGTGCCACCTCATTGGTGTCACCTCATCGGTGCCCATCATTGCCGCCGTATCAGTGCCCTTCAGTGCAGCCATACCAGTGCCCGTCATTGAAGAAGAAAACGTACTTATTTACAAAAATTTTTAACAGAAACAAAGAAAAACTTGTTTTTTTTTTCAACATTTTCGGTCTTTTTTTATTTGTTGCGCAAAAAAATAAAAACCACAGAGGTGATCAAATACCACCAAAAGAAAGCTCTATTTGTGGGAACAAAATGATAAAAAATGTGTTTGTGTACAGTGTTGCATGACCGCGCAATTGTCATTCAAATTGCGACAGCGCTGAAAATTGGCCTGGGCGGGAAGGTGTCTAAGTGCCTGGTATTGAAGTGGTTAATGAATATAGAGCTGCATTGATTTGTGTGCTTATATATCTGTCTAGAGTTCAGCTTTAAGCCTGCTCACTGACCTAACCATGTATGATTCGTCTTGGGTAAAACTGTGACCAGGAGTGGCTTTTGCAATATACGGGAAACATTGTTCTCATTTTGCTGTTTTTGTATTTCAGGAAGAAGCAACCTTTGCTGGTAAGATGATCCATCTTTAAACTTTTCAAAATTTTTTTTTATACAGAAAGTCCACCCCTTAGATGCAGATAGATTCTATCACTGTCCCTAACAGCCAGTAAGGCCTCATATACAGTGCCTTGAAAAAGTATTCATACCCCTTGAAATGTTCCCATTTTGTCATGTTACAACCAAAAACGTAAATGTATATTATTGGAATGTTATGTGATAGACTAACACAAAGCGGCACATAATTGTGAAGTTGAAAGAAAATGATAAATGGTTTTCAATTTTTTTTTACAAATAAATATCTGAAAAGTGTGGCGTGCATTTGTATTCAGCCCCCTTTACTTTGATACCCCTAACTAAAATCTAGTGGAAACAACTGCCTTCCGAAATCACCTAATTAGTAAATAGAGTCCATCTTTGTGTAATTTAATCTCAGTATAAATACAGCTGTTCTGTGAAGCCCTCTTCCTTACCTTAGTGAACCTTAGTGAACAAACCGTATCATGAAGACCAAGGAACACACCAGACAGGTCAGACAGGTAAAGATGTGGAGAAGTTTAAAGCAGGGTTAGGTTATAAAAAAAATATCCCAAGCTTTGAACATCTCACAGAGCACTGTTCAATCCATCATCCAAAAATGGAAAGAGTATGGCACAACTGCAAACCTACCAAGACATTGCCATCCACCAAAACTGACAGGCCGGGCAAGGAGAGCATTAACCTCCCTGGCGGTATTCCCGAGTGTGGCTCAGGGTGAGTTTTCAGTACCAAGAGCGATAACCCAGAGCCACACTTGGGACTGCATCGCAGTATCCTGGTACATGTTACTTACCTTACCTTACCTTGTCCCCAGGATTCTGCGATGTCCCCCCCGCTGTATCCTCCGTTCCCTGCGAGCGTCGCGACGCATGGGGGGGCGGACCCCGTCGCCAAATTAAAAAAAGTACACAAAACATAACGCATACAATACACTGTAATCTGTAAGATTACATTACTATATCAAACCATTTCACCTCCCTTTTGTCCCTAGTGCTTTGTCCAGTGCCCTGCCTGCACTTTTATATTATATATACTGTTCTTTCTGCCTGGAAACTTGAGAACGTCCGTGGCATCTAAAAAGCACCCCTCTACGTCAAAAGTGGTTTTAGACTAGCTAGAAAACAGCGATAGTGAATTAGAATCACTTGCAGAATTGAGTGATAATGATTCGTGGGGAAATTCGTCACCTGACAGCGACGATTCTGCGACTGAGCAAATTTCAGTGTTTTTGATTTGAATATATTATTTAAAAAAAAAGAATTATTATTTATATTATTTTTTTATAATTATTTATAGTTATTTATGCTATTATCATTTATGATTTCGTGTTTCAAACTTTACCATACCCGGGATGTCTACTAGTCTCTTGTTTGGACAGATTTAAGTGAGTTATTCTTAAGAATTACAGGCCTACAATATAAAATGTCCCAGTCAAAGTCCAGACCTAAATTCAATTGAGAATCTGTGGCAAGACTTGAAAATTGCTGTTCACAGATGCTCTTTATCCAATCTGACAGAGCTTCAGCTATTTTGCAAAGAAGAATGGGCAAAAATGTCACTCTAGATGTGCAAATAGAGACGTACCCAAAAAGACTTGCAGCTGTAATTGCAGCGAAAGGTGGTTCTACAAAGTATTGACTCAGGGGGGCTGAATACAAATGCATGCCACACTTTTAAGATATTTAGTTGTAAAAAAAAAATTGAAAACCATTTATCGTTTTCCTTCCACTTCACAATTATGTGCCGCTTTGTGTTGGTCGATCACATAAAATCCAAATAAAATACACTTACGTTTTTGGCTGTAACATGACAAAATGTGGAAAATTTCAAGGGGTATGAATACTTTTTCAAGGCACTGTGCATGGGCATGTTTTCCTGCATGGGGATGCACAGGTGTTCAGGGAGGCAGTCCCATTCATGTCAATGAGAATGCATCGACTGCATTGACACAGCCGCTGCTCCCAATTGACAGCTGTGTGTGTGCATGGCCCTAAAGCCAAACGGTGTGTGTTAAGGGCCATACCTGCACTTGCAAAGATAGGCACTGAATGGGAGTGCCTGCATGAGGATGCATGGAACACCTGTTCATCCCTATGTGGACAAACATGTCCTTTCGCACAGGTGTACGTTGTAGTACATACATGTGAACAAGTCCTGATCACTGGATGTACAGATACCTGCAGAAGAATGCTTACATCAGATCTGTGGCTCCTTTCGACCTGTCATTCAGTTATACAGGCTGAGCCATCCATTGTATACTTGTTGCAGGAATTCACAGGAGTTCACTTTGTCTCTATGACTGAGGCCTAAAGCTCAGTGTGACGGGAGTCACTTTGGGTGGGGGGCTTGAGGAACCCAGCTTACACCTTGGAGAGCTCTGGAAACTCTGTGTCCAGCTCCCCCGGCCCCTCCTATGTGTAAATCCCCCTGTGTCCATTAGAGGAACAGGGTGACCGAGAACCCCAGACTGATCTGTGCTAGTCAGACTCACTGTACAGCCACACTGGAATGTTGTATATATGTATATATTGTGTGTTGTCTCATGCTGTTGTGAACTGTTTGCTGGGATCGTTTGGGGTGTGGCTGTGTCCCATTGTTCTGTTGTGTCTGTCTGCCTCAGGAGAAATGTGTTATGAGATGGATGTTTTGTATTTGTGTTCCTGGCATGTGGACTGGGGGTGGGGTGGAGAGGGGGGGGGGGTGATTCCCCAAGAGCTCTCCTTGCTGATTGGACAGTTTACCCAGCCCTGAATTCCAAAGGGAGGGGTGATTGTCCCCTGAGTTGTATATCTGTTTGTACATGTGGTTCAATAAAGAGTTTGAGTTTGATGTTTTTCACCCTACATTGAGTTATGGCTAATGACTCTCTCATCCAGTGTTTTTTGAAGTTAGATATATTAGTGTGTTGGTTTATTTATCTTGTTTTCATTTCACACCTATGTTCTTCTTTCAATGCAGACTTCAAAGAGTTCCACCTATCCTTGTCCTATCTGTAGTCGGGTATATAACATGCAGAAGAGGCTGACACAACATTTAAAATCACACAGCAGTGAGAAGCCACATATGTGTGACAAGGTAATTAGGGAACCACTTTAGTTTAGTTTATTTTTTGTTTTACAAAAGGGAATTCACAGTGGTTTTGTATATATTTCCTTTTTGATGGTAGAATTAAAAAGTATTTTTTTTTTACATTTTGATTAGAAATGTTTTGAATTTTCATTTCCAGCCAGCAGGTTGTGCCTTTGGCCCCTTTTTACATTTTTTTTAAATGCTTAACTATAAAAGTCTGTTGTTTGCTAAGTTCAATGACAATGACTGATTCCCCTTCACTCCGCTTCCCTGCCTGCTTTGTTCAGACAGGACCGTACTGACTTTCAGTCTCTATTTGAACAGCTTCTGCTATTTAGAAACCCATTCTGGCTTGTGAATCTTGTCTCGTGGGTGCACCTTATAAACATGTTTGTTGGTAAAAACAAGATTTTATATAAATAATTGAAATTGTATAATTAAAATATTTTTTTCATAAGCTTAAAAAAAAGAAATCTGATTAAAATTGTTTGAAACATCGCTTTGAAATATTTAAACGCATAATTAGCAACTGTGTTGTGTTGTCTTTTTACAGTGTGGTAAAGCCTTTAAGAAGCGTTACACCTTTAAGATGCACCTTTTGACTCATCTACATTGTGTGGAGGAGAGCAGGTAACCTTTTGCCATTGAGACAGATATATATGTGTGTATATATATATATATATATATATATATATATATATATATATATATATATATATATATATATATATATATATATATATAAAACATTTTCTACACTGTTTTGTGGGTATTCAAAATACATCAGGTGCTGTCCTGTCAATGTTAAAGAGGAAGAAAAGTGCCTCCCCCCCTTTTTTTTTCTCCCTGACCTACAAAGTAAAGGCATAATGTGCTAGCATGCATCGCATACTAGCACATTATGTGAAACTTACCTGCAAACGAAGGCCTTGTTGTCACAGCTGGAGGCCACATCCATCTTCACCCATCTTCGTTCCGGGTCCACGGGACTCCGGATGTGTGACTGGCCAGAGCCGTGTGACGGGTGGCTGTTCATTTAGAGCGCATGTACCGATGACGTCATCAGCTGCATATGCAGTAAATATCTCCTAAAAGGCGCACGTTTAGGAGATATTTACAGTACCTATAGCTAAGCTTTATTATAGGCTTAGCTATAGGTACAAACAATCGATGGAAAATTAGTTCCACTTTAAGAAGTGGGTGCATCCTATCAGCTCCTTCAAGCCTTTATTTAAACCACCAGTGACTGATACTACCTGGTAAAGGTACTCTTGGGTCCCTTAGCAGTTCCTTATGACTCCAAAGAAATATTGTCATTGATTTTAAAAATCTTTATTGAGGGAAAAACTACTCTTCTCCATTTTCCTTTGCCTGTCCTATGCTGGATCTCCTTTTTATGAAAAGCCTTGTTTGAATTAAAGTGATTGTAAACCCATAATTTGTTTTTAAAATAACTAAAATGTCTTTGCTCTTCTGCCTCACCTCCAGCAATGTAACGGCCCCGCTGTGTGGGCGCAAGAGCAGTGTTCTGGGCAGACAGTGAGATATGTCATCCCTCTGCTTGCCCGACATGGCACGTCAGACAGTGTAGCCTTCATGGCCCGGCTGCAAACAAGCCACGGCTCGGCCGTGGGCTGCGGCCTGGGGATTGGGGAACCCTGCCCTACCGGACTCCTCCCCTCGGCCCCAGATTAGTTAAACCCACAAGTGTTTTTTTTTTCTTTTTTCTTTTTTTCTTTTTACCACTACTTTATACTGGTTTTTGAAATTTACAAATTCAGCAGTTTAGAAACTGGGTGAAAGGTTTAGCACTGGGAAACACTTTTTGAAAGATAAATAGTACATTTAATATTAAACTATATAGAGCAGACCAAAATGAGGGACAAATGAGGAGAAAAGAGGGACTTTGTTCCAAATCAGGGACAGCCCTTCAAAGTCAGGGACAGTTGGGAGCTATATGCTTATTCTATGTGGATGATAGGTTTTCAGGACCAGTAGCTGGTTACCTTGTTAGGTTTTAGCACAGCACTGTTTTCGACACAGGATAAGGTAAGTATCCTTCTGCATGGGATTAATAGGCTCCCCAGCTCTAAACCCCTCTTCCTGTCATTCAACAGTTTAAATGGTAGAGCCGCTAAAGTGTACTCTTTCTGTTGTGTGTACTCTTTAGCCCATGCTGAGTGCCTGTGCTGCTGCTTTGGGAATTGCCGATTGATTTCAAGCATTCCTGCTCAAAAATGCATCAGGTCCTCGGTTTTACATTGATATACCCAGCTCAGGCATATATCCTTTAATACATCATTTACTAGCAATGCACAAACACATTTTCAGTTTTTTATGTAGGTTTTAAATAGCAAACCAACAACAGCTGGAGGGACCACTAAATAAGTAAGCTTGCTTTATAGTCTTTTGTAAGCAGATTATTTTGCCCATACTGGCTCAAGTGTGTTTAATGCATGCATTTCAAGAATATGATTTATGTCCTGCTAATCCATCACAATTCAATGCTGATTATACTGTATATGGCCACCATTTAACCAGTGCTATGTCCTATATTGGGTCTCTTCTAGTTTGGAGTGGGACCCCCCCTTCCAAGGTGCCTTGAATCAAGTGTTTGTTTTCCACATATTGTATATGTGCAATGTATGCAATAGATCTGGACTCCAGTTATTATTGTTTTACATGAGTAAACAGTATACGATACTAAATGGCCCCTGATTTGCTCTGAAGATTCATAGACTTTGATTTTGTGAACTGAAGGTTTTTCTTTTTGGCTTACGTTCTCTAAAAATGTATAGATGTTTTCTATGCCCTTATTTAATATAGTCTGCACTAAATAATAACATTTATAATATTTTTATTTTATTTTTTTTATTCTGGCAAGTATGAAATACTGAATATTAATAATTTGCACTCTTGTGTCCAGCTAGTAAGAGCTTAGGCTTTTTCATGTTTTCCAGTTTCTCTTTAGCTCCTGCTGTTTACAGAGAAAAGTAGCTCAAGTTGCATTTACAGACTAGTTAAAGCAAAACTTACCTGTTTTGTGGTGGGTGGGCTATTGTCATAATGTACAAATATGATGTGCATACTTGTACTCATGGCAGACTTCCTTGTCATAGCACTCCTCTCCAGGAATGTGAGAACCGCAATCGCCCTCATTGCACCATTGCTGCTGACGACCTCTTCTTCTCCCAGGTCCAGCACCTTTCTTGTCTTTGATTGAGTACCCAATGATGGTGTAAGTCCTGTGCATGCATACAGGAGTTACATTGTCCATGGTACCATTCTGCATTCTCAGCATCTTGCAAAACCCAGAAATAAGCCAGGTACCCTGCTCTGGCCATGCACCATAGGCTAGCAGTAAGGTGATGCTACATAGAAAGGTGGTACAGATTGTGTGACAGATTTACTACAAGGTTGCAACTTGATTAATAAATTCCTTCCTCAGCTGCTCTAAAGTAGCACAGTGACAGACTAAAACCTGACCCTGATCACTTCTTAATTCTGAATTTCTGAATTCTGTAACATCTTTAGCAATAAATGGTGTCTCTGAACTTTGCAAATCTGTCGCAGTTGGCTGCTCAGGATTGCAGGCACAGGGGTCACAAATACACAAAAAAAAAACTGTTGCAGACTTTGCTAAATAAAGGGCCACCTAATGTGCATTTTTGTGTTGCTATTTTGCCTAATAAATGCCCCCTAGGGTGTTTTAACCACTTCCTTATCATACTATAGCCAAAAGATGGCTACACCGCTGCTCTGTTGTTCGTGGTAAAGGGCAAATCACAGCGGCCCTTTACCACGTGATCAGCTGTGTCCAATCACAGCTGATCGCAGTGTAAATAGACTTGCTGGTGATTGGCAGTGCTTTCCTCACACGCTGTCAGAGCTTGAGGAGAGGAAAATCAGTAAAACACAATCCAGATGGGGCGTGTACACACATAATCAGGGCAGTGATCACCAGTGCCCTGATTATAAGAGCAGCCCCATCAGTGCTGCCTATCAGTGCCCATTAGTGCCTCCTCATCAGTGCCTCCTCATCAGTGCTGCCTATCAGTGCCCATCAGTGCAGCCTCATTAGTGCACATCAGTGAAGGAGAAAAATTTACTTATTTGCAAAATGTTTTAACAGAAACCAAAAAAGATTTTTTTTTCGTTTGTTTAGCAAAAAATTAAAAACCCAGTGCTGATTAAATACCACCAAATAAAAGCTCTATCTGTCTCAAAAAAATTATAAAAATATCATATGGGTACAGTGTTTCATGACCGCGTAATTGTCATTGAAAGCGTGACAGCGCCGAAAGCTGAAAATTAGACTGTCAGGAAGGGGGTATAAGTGCCTAGTAAGCATGTGGTTAAAGAATGTAATATCAGCTCTGCTTTCTACCTGTGTGCTTTGAGAATTCTTTGTCATTAAGTGTGTGTATGTGTGTGTTCACATGTCTTTTAGGCCCCTTTCACACATGCACATATAATCTGGGAGGATTGTCGTTGAAGTGAATGGTCTGATGACAGGGTCTCTTTAAGGGTTACCTACACTTTACAGCTTTATATTTTATCAGAGCATGTGACTGCTTCTTTGTTAGAATACACAATGGTTTGAGTTTTCTTACCACCCACTTGTTACTCTGATTACTCTGTACCCCCCATACTGATTAATCATTTTTTACCAACTCATTTTGCTCAGAGTTTCTCCTATCTGCAGGTGAGCCTGTTGTTTTTTGTGCTTTATTAGTGTAATGTATTTTAGATGATTTACCTGTCAGCGGTGCCTTATATTTTACAACCCTAATTTTTTCCCTCTACTGGAGGCCTCATTATCTTTCTTTATTTTTATTGTTGTGTATGTGCTTTCAGCAGGTGTTACTGCAAGGTCATTTTTATTGACTTGGTGTTTTATTATAGCTTAGTTAATACAATATTAGATATTTGCAGTTTTTCTTTTCCTTCAAATTGATCATTAACTGCTTCCCAATAAAATATATCAACAGATAGATATTCTGTAGGATTAAATGCATTGATTTTCTGTCATCAAGTCTGCATGTGTTCCAATTTATGTTTAAATTTTCTCCATTCTCAATGACCTTGGATTCAGTTGTCCTTAACACTTTAATGTCGACCAGTATCGGGTATGTTCTCCTAATGAGCTGGTCCATCCAGTGTAGACCAATATTCTAACAGTCCGGAGACTGACATTTATATTCGTATGGGCATAGATCTGCTCCCATTGTCCCTCACACTTCTGTGTATTCAATATTAATCTGATAACAATGGCAAAGTTCAAGGAGCTACAATAAAATAAAAATAAATATTGTACAAATTTATTAACTATTATCAGCGAGTTCCTATCCAGGGTTGCCATCTGTTCATGATTTACTGGGACAGTCCAGGTTTTAAATCCTGTGTCCAGATTTCAGACCCCCTGAAACCCAGACACATTATTCGGACTAGACTGGCTCCCCAAGACACATCATTTAGACTAGACTGGCTCCCCAAGTAACCAAGTACTGTCTAAGCCGAGTGTCTCTCTAACACTGCCCAAATCCAGCACAGTTCCCCTCCACACATACAGGTGAGGAGAGAGTGCTTGATCTGCTCCTCCTCCTGCCTCTACCCCTCTATGTCTGCCTGCCTACACTCCAATCCCTGGCATCAAAAGCGCAACTAGAACTTTCAGGGCCCTGGTGCAAGAAACCATGAAGGGCCCCTCTTACCCCCTCCCCCTTCCATCTGAGCACCAGGCTTCCAATTCTGTGTGGGCGACCATGGACATCCTCCCAGAACCCTGCCTCCCACATGCCCCCAGGAGCTCGCATCCAGCCCGCTCTGTTACTGCTGTCTTTTCGACACAGCTGATCACAGATCACGGAAAAGGCCCAATCACAGCAGCCCTTTACCATGTGATCAGTTGATCACATGTAAACAGACTTGCCGATCAGCAGTCCTTTCCTCCCACATTGTGTCTGTGTGAGGAAAGGAGAGCCATTAACCGGCAAGACTGTCAGTACATTGTTTACACTGATAATCAGGTCACTGATCACCAGTGCCCTGATTATCAGTGCAGCCTATCAGTGCCTGCTATTAGTGCCTATTCGTACCACCTATCAGTGCTCATCAATGCCGCCAATCAGGCGGTGATGACCACCTACAGTATCAGTGGTGGTGATGTCCACCTATCGGTGCTCATCAATACCGCCCATCAGTGCCACCTATCAGTGTTTATCAGTGGAGCCTATCACTGCTGCTCATCAGGGCTCTGAGCTGAGAGCATCTCTCTCATACAGCCCAGAGCCTGCATTGACAGTTCCCCCTCCCGCCTCTCTCGCACAGATGGGAGAGAAGAGAGCAGATCTGCTCCTACTCCTCCCGCCCCTCTCCTCCTGTGTGTGCACCATGGGAAGTGTGAAGCTAAGCAGCTGAATCTGATCATTCAGCTGCTGGGCTTCACACTTCCTGCTGTGCACACAGGAGGAGAGGGGCGAGAGGAGAAGGAGCAGATCAGCTCGCTCCTTTCCCATCCATAGGAGGGAGGGGGAACTGTCAGTGCAGGCTCTAGGCTGTTTGAGAGAGACGTTCTCAGCTCAGAGCCCTGTTGCCAGAAGCTCTGCTGGGACCTCCTGACAGTGGCAGAACACCAGGGCCTGGGGGAGGCAGGAACCTCTGTCTGGCTTTAAAAGGAAGTATGGACAGTAAATTTAAAAGCCAGCAGATACATCTTGGATGAAAGGTGACTAAAGTCTCCCTTCCTGCCTCTGAGAGAGTGAGTACATGAGGTAAGGGGGACACAGGTTTTACTTTTGGAGAACTTGTCCTTTAATAAACCCCCCACCCCTCTTAGGGCAGAGCTCCTTGTTAAACACTTACCTGTTCGAGAAATCTTGTGTGTCCTTGTTCTGCATTGCACAGGCTTTCCCCTGAAAATGCCATCACTGGTTTCTCTTTTTAGTGCGCATGCCAGACATGGCGCTCTTCATTCCTATGGGTGAGCTGAGCTGTTCCCTAGCTGTCCTGCTGGAAGCAGCATGGATGGTTCAGGAAATGACTGGTCCTTTTTAAATATATGTAAACCCAATCAACTAGAGAAGCAATTGAAGGATTATTTGATTCATGGCTGTGGGTATAAATTTATTAGACAAAAACTTAGCTAGCAGCAGTATCCCTTGCTCATCAATTTCCACAAAAAATGTCAATAATTCAATATAATAGCAGGCTGGTGTATACAAAGGGTATATGTTAAAGGATATGTAAACCAAAACAATAATATCTTTTTGACATAATAATTTAATTTTAAAAGTCATGTGGTTGCTTCTGCTATGAGGGTCTTTATTCAGCCACTTTCTGGCATTGGATGACATTGCTGTGTCCCTGTCTCCCAATGTGCTCTTGTGATATCATCCTGTCACACAGGCTTCTGATGGAATCAAGTGGCAGTCTAAGCACGCATTACCTATGAACGGTTTACTGTTTTTACCACCAGGAAGCTTGCCCTGTAAAATACCATGCAGCAATGGCTGGGGTCCATGCTGTAGGAGATCAGTGATGCAACAAAGAAAATGAAAAATCCACCCAATGGGAGACACAGACAGCAATACAAATTTGACAGAGGTTATAACCCTTAGACAATCTAGCCAAAACGATTTAAAAAAATGCCTGGAGTTTCACTTTAATAAATACTGATGTAGGCAGTATCTGTATTTGAGTATTACACCTGGCATGCATAAAGTGATTTATTTTTATTCCTTTAAAAATAAGTTTGCATTTGGAGGAATGGGTGAGATTATAAATCATCTAGAAGGTTGATCATTACTGTCATAGAATAATCTAATATTGATTTTCCTTTTAAGGTATAAATGTGAGTTCTGTGAATACATGTGCGAAGACCGAAAACAGCTTCTGAATCATCAGCTCACTCACATGAATGACAAGCCATTCAAATGCAGTCAGTGCAAATATCACACATTTCGCCAGGACTTCCTGCTGTCTCACCAGGCCACCAAGCATGCAGGTGCAGTGCTCAACATTTCACTTACAGTATATAAAGACTATATTTTATATCAATGTCTTTTTGTGCAAACTTTTTATATATATATATATATATATATATATATATATATATATATATATATATATATATATATATATATAAATATATATATATATATATATATATATTACAGTAGCATTTTTCCTGTGCTTAAAAAATCTTATGTTGAAAGCTGGGCGTCAGGCAAACATAAAAGACTTACAGTACCTTAATATAGCACTGTAGTCATTAATACAATATTATTTTTATTTTTTTTTGTAAGCAGTTTAACTAACTAAATCTGACATTGTATCAGCCTCTTCCAGTTCCTGCTCAGACTGGATGAGGGAGAGACAGCACAAGGAGCCAGTGCTATTAAGGAGCATGCTAATAGGTGAAGAGACTAATGAGCCCAGGCTTCCTTTTTTATGGTCCAGTCAGACTTAAGCTGGCAGGAACTGGCCAAATATGATCCATGTATGGGCACCCTGGTTGTACATAAGTCGATCCATCAATCGAATTGTGTACAACCCTCCTTGTCGTGTTTTTCCCAAACTCTAATGCCACCGGCTATATCCGGCAACACTAAGCATTGTGTTCTGCCAGGAGGGAAGGCTCCCCGCTGGCAGAACACAATAGCGGAAGGGAGGGATTCCACCATCAACACTGAATGTATTGATGGGGAATAAAGCAATTTTCTTTTCTTCCACCACGGGTATGGCCTGCTTTAGGGCGGAACAAGACCTATACGTGCTATTTAAAGGGATTGTAAAGTCTCAAGGTTTCTCACTTTAATGCACTTTATGCATTAAGATAAAAAAAACCTTCTTTGCTGCAGCTGCCCCCCAGACCACCCCACACACACACACCCCACACACACACACCCCACACACACACACACACACACACACCCCACACACACACACACACCCCACACACACACACCCCACACACACACACACACACACACACACACACCACACACACACACACACCCCCCACACACGTACACACACACACACACACACACCCCACACACACACACACACACACACACACACACACACCCCACACACACACACCCCACACACACCCCACACACACCCCACACACACACACACACACACACCCCACACACACACACCCCACACACACACACACACCCACACCCCACACACACACACACCCCACACACACACACACACCCCACACACACACACACACACACACACACACACACACACACACACACACACACACACACACACACACACACACATTTTCTTACCTGAGCTCCAGCTGCTGTCTCTGTCCTCATTGGATAGATTGCAGAAGGAGCCATTGGTTCCCGCTGCTGTCAATCAAATCCAGTAACGTGGAGGTGGGGGCCGAGTCCTGCTGCTGTGTCAATAGACTCAGGAGCGTTCTCTCACAGGTGTCCCTATAAAAAGTGGCTCTCCGTGGGGGCACCCAATGAAGGGGAGGAGCCAGGAGCGCCGGCAGGGCTGCTCTGTGCAAAACCCTTGCACAGAGCAGGTAAGTATAACATGTTTGTTAGTTTTATAAATACAGCAGGGAAAAATTTAGGTCACTTCCATTTCAGGGCTGGTTCACTTCACAGCCCAATTTGTGTGTTCCGGATGCATTTTGACGTGTTTTTGATGTTCCGTGGTATTTTTAATATGTTTTTGGATGCAATCCAATGCGTTTTTTTTTTCCTTCTTTTTTTCTTTATCTCAATTGAGGACATGTGCATTCCAGTGTGTTTTTGATTTGTTTTGCCGCATTCCAGATATGTTCCTAACAGAATAAATGCAACGTGTAATTTTTGTTGACTGCACTGGTGTGAACTAGGGCCATAGGAATCCATGGTAAACACGGTCCATGAGTTTTTGATGCAGGAAAACACATTGGCTACATCTGGAGTGACCCAGCCTTCAGACAGGGTTGTGCTGTGTGGCAGAGCTGTGTATATCTCAGGACAGAAAAACACACCCTTTCCAGGAAAAACAGCTTCTGTGTATGTATTTCACCTGTGTATTAAGCTGTTTGCCTGGAGTTCAGCAATTGTGATGACTGCCGACAATATCAAAGTTATACTTCCAGTTGAAGAAAATACACATGATTATTGTGTACTAATTTTTCAATTAGTCTTAAAGGACAGTTCCATGCAGCAGTGGAAATTGATTATTGAGCTGCAAATGATATCCAGCAAAAACTACAACTATGCAAAAGTCAGAAAGTTCACTTAGTTAACCTTTATCTGAATTTTTTTATTATCCACTTCAGCCAGAATCCAGAGAAAACCTCACTGGTTCCTTTGGTGTGTATTTCATGCAGCCTATGCTTCCCTTATTATTGGTCATACTACGAAAACAGGTTCAAATCTGACTGGTGGCTAGGAGACTTCAGTGATTCCTATTGTCCATGCAGTGATGATCCCAAATTCTCTGTATTTGAGAGGTCTTCTGTACACTTCCAGCTTTGTGCCACCCAGCATTACTACCAGGCCAATGCTGATGTTTCTCTCCTACATGTAAAAATCATAATTCTTTTGCTAAGAAAATTACACAGAACCCCCAAACATTATATGTTTTTTTAGCAGAGACTCTAGAGAATAAAATGACGGTCGTTGCAACTTTTTATCTCACACAGAATTTGCGTGTTTAAAAAAAAAAAAAAAAAAAAAAAAAAAAGTTTCATGCATTAAAAAAAAAAAAAAAAAATAGTAACATGTCACACTTCAAAATTGCACACACTTGTGGAATGGCGCCAAACTTTGGTACTTAAAAATCCCCATAGGCGACGATTTAATTTTTTTTACAGGTTACCGTATATACTTGAGTATAAGCCGAGTTTTTCAGCACATTTTTTTTGTGCTGAAAATGCCCACCCCCGGCTTATATTGGGAGTCCAGCACTTTTCTGCAGCAAAAAATTTCATTTTCCGAACCGACTTTGGGGCCCCGTATCTTGGGGCAACTTGGTGCTAGGAACCCCAAATTTGGTGTGCAAACCCAGTGGAACTAGTAGTACCACAACATATCCAAAGCTAGAGTTCCTAGCACTAAGTGGCCCTGAGATACGGGGCCCAAAATTCGGTTTGGAAAATGTCATTCTCTGCTGCAGAAAAGTGCTTGACATTTTCTGAACCGAATTTGGAGCCCTATATCTCGGGCACACTTGGTGCTAGGAACCCCTAGTGCTAGTTGCATTGGGTTTGCACACCAAATTTGGAGAGCCTAGCACTAAGTGGCCCCGAAATACGGGGTCCCAAAGTTGGTCAACTGTGTCCATCTGCAGCAATGTCATTTCGGGACCCTTTGGGTCCAGAGACCCCAAATTTTGGCTGCAGCTAGGAGGCATCTAGGAACCCTTAACTACCGAGTTTGAAGTTCGGGGACCTATGGCTGCAAATGGGCACAGTGAGGCTGCAAATGGGCATTGTTGACCCTCTTTTCCACTTACAGTAGTTGCGCATTTCTCACCCTAGGCTTATACTCGAGTCAATACATTTTCCCAGTTTTTTGTGGTAAAATTAGGTGCCTCGGCTTATATTCGGGTCGACTTATACTTGAGTATATACGGTACATGTTTTGAGTTACAGAGGAGGTCTAGGGTTAGAATTATTGCTCTTGCAGTAATGTTCCCAGCGATACCTCATATGTGTGGTTTGAAAGTCTTTTACATATGCGGGTGCGACTTATGTATGCGTTCACTTTTGTGAGCGAGCATGCGGGGACAGGGGTCCTTTACATTTTTTTTTTATTGTTAATTTTACTTTTTATTTTTCTATTTTGACACTTTCTTTTTACTTTATTTTATTTTATTTTTTTTTACTACTTTTATTGCTATTACAAGGAATGTAAACATCCATGGTTATAGGAATAGTGCGTGACAGTACCTCTTTACAGTGAGATCTGGGGTCATTCAATAAGTCCCCAGATCTCATCTCTAGGCTGGGAAGTCTGAAATTTAAAAAAAAAAAAAAAAAAAAAAAGACCTGGCTTCCCAGCCGAGGCGGTGGCATTTTTTCACATGCAGAGGCCGGGCATGACGTCATAACATTGTGCCCGGCCTCCGAACGATCATAGAGACTCTGGGGACCATCTGGCCCACCGTAAATCTCTATGGTCAATATCCGGCGCTGGCGCCAGTCAGTTCCTTCTCCTTTTCGCCGATTGCCGGGGCGAGCCAGGAGAAGCACTGGAGGGTGGTGGGACAGCCACTATGATTGTTCTTCTGGTGAAGGGAATAGCCGGCTCTAAAAGAAGATATCTAAATGATGCCTGTAACTGCAGGCATCATTCAGATATCAGCGCTCAAAGTCAACAACGTCATATGACCGGCAGGAAGCCGTTAATATTCCTTGCTGCAGTTCTTAGGACTACATGGGTGATGCAATTTCATTGATGCTGCTGCCAGTGCAACCAGTGTGGAGTTGTTATGCCTGCTGGGATATCTGGTCCCTGAGTGGTGCACACTGGTATTGCTTTGGTAAGGTGTGCACTGCTGAGGGACTTCATGTACCAACAGGCAATGTACCTCCTTGTCAGTTGTACTAGTAGCGGCACTGGTATCATTATGTACTGAAGATGGGAGTGTCAGGTGGCCTTCTCTTCTAAGGAATAAATCAGACATTTCTAGGGCACAAATAAATTGATTACTTTGCGCTTAGTGCAGTAGTATAGAAAAAACAGCACAACTCCGTTTATCTGAATACAAGATAAATACAGAAAATGTATAAGAAAAGAGCTGTCATGTCAGTGGAAGCCCATCACTCCACAGTTAGAACACCTCCCTAGGACACACTTAACCCCTTGATCGCCCCCTTGTGTTTAACCCCTTCCCTGCCAGTGTCATTTACACAGTAATCCGTGCATTTTTATAGACCTGATCGCTGTATAAATGACAATGGTCTCAAAATAGTGTCAAAAGTGTCCGATGTTTCCGCCATAATGTCGCAGTCACGATACAAATTGCAGATTACCACCATTACTAATGAAAAAAAAAAATGAATAATAAAAAATGCCATAAATCTATCCCCTATTTTGTAGACCCTATAACTTTTGCGCAAACCAATCAATATACGCTTTTTATATATTATAGCAAAAAGTAAAAAATATTGCTTTTTTTCAAAATTGTTGCTCTTTTTTTGTTTATAGTGCAAAAAATAAAAAACCACAGAGGTGATCAAATACCACCAAAAGAAAGCTCTATTTGTTGGAAAAAAAGGACGTCAATTTTGTTTGGGTACAACGTCGCACGACCATGCAATTGTCAGCTAAAGCGACGCAGTGCTGAATCACAAAAAAATGCTCTGGTCAGGGAGAGGGTAAAATCTTCCGGGGCTGAAGTGGCTAAAGAGAGAGATCACCTTCCATATGCTCCCTGCCACTCTGTTTAGCCACTGCAAGTGAAGACAAATACTCAGTACTTTCATGTATAGGAGAGTATGTGGCTTACTGGTATTGGACAGTGCTGGTACTCCTATTGGAAAGGCTGCTCAGGCCCCCAACGCTGTCACATGGGGGCAGGAACAGAATCTACAAGTATTTTTATTCTCTTATGCATGACATGGAGCTTACACAAGGCTTCCTCTATTCACTCACAACAACTAAACAGAGCAGGAAGAGTAAGTATGCAAAACAAACAGTAATTTGTATTAACTCACATCAATTATATTTTAGCTTTCCACAGTTAGCAAGAGTAAGCTTTTCAGTGAGGCTGCATTCACAGCCATAAAAAACCCCCAACAAGCAAAATCCCATTAATTTAAATGGCCCCTGTTCACATTTGAGCGTTTTGTAGCTTGAAGAAAAACACCTGAAGCTCAAAAAGTACATCAGCTTCTTTTTGGGCAGATTACGGGTGTTTTTCTGCTTTTTACATTGGTGACCTTTCTGCCTGAAAACGAAACGCTCAGGTGTGAATGCAGCCTGAAAGATGATTTTTTTTTATTGGTATTGCTCTTTACTGTAACCTTATTTATTAATCATTGAGGTGCATGTTTACTGAAATGTTTATTTCTATGCTCATGGAATCTGCATCTTCCTAGGGGGGAAACCTTTTGCCTGTGACTACTGCCACTTCACCACCAAGCACAAGAAGAACCTGCGTCTTCATGTCCAGTGTCGCCACACTCTCCTGTATCAGGAGTGGTCGCAGCGCCACCCTGAGGAGACACCTTGTCGGCGCCGACCATTTTTTTCTCACCAGCAAATTGAACAACTGAAGCAGCAGCAGCAGTATGACCAACTTGAAGACGAGAACTCTTCAGTGCCCCATGCTGAAGTAAGTAGAAGGAAGTACACTGTGACAAAGTTAGAATGTTTAATTACATTTCCTAGAGATGGGTTTACTGATCCATGATTCACAAATAAGTTAAACCAAAATGTGCTGGTATACCCAGGTGGATCATTAATGCTTTTGAGTAGCAGTCACTGAGAAGTCACTTCAGGTAGATATGAGTTCTGATCAAGCAATTTAAAATATATATATGTTTTGATAATAGGGTCAACCCAGAGAGCTGACTTATCACCTGCTGCACCCACAATCTCAGGAGGAAGGGCAGGCAGAGGATACACTGGAAGGTGCTACTATCATATATGAGCAAGGTGAGATGGTTAATGTGTGTCTTTTTATTTCTGAATTTTCTGAAATGCTTTTGACACTTTATGTGCGTAGTTTAGGGACCTGGGATGGATCTGATATAGCGATCCTGAGAAAGGTGCTGTGGTCCTATTGAATCCTAGGATATGTCTGTTGGGACAGGTGGGTGGCTGGATTGTGAAGATGCCCTGGAAACTGCAGTATCTGAGGTTTCATTTTTGGCAAAAAAATTAAAGGGAATCTGTGGTCAAGCTATTGATATAACTAAAGTGTTTGTAACCCTGAAAAAAAAAAAAAAAAGATCCTGTTCCCTTATTGCAGATTAAACAACACAGTGCTTGTGCTGTCTAATCTGCCCCTCTCTAAACTGTAAAAAACCTGGCTGATCCCGCCAAATCCTGTATCCCCCTCTGTGAGTTGAACACGATAATCATGGCTGCTGATCCCTGACTATCGTGATCAGTTTACATGCCTCCAACATCCACAGCTCTCCTCTGACCTCCTCATCCCCTCCCTCTCTGCCTGTCAGCTCCGTGTCTGTGTGAGCTATCTCTGCCCCCCCCTCCTGTCGCTATTCGTAGTAAAATTTGGGCGGCACAGTGGTGCAGTGGTAGCACTCTCGCCTAGCAGTAAGAAGGGTCACTGGTTCGAATCCCAACCACGACACTACCTGCTTGGAGTTTGCATGTTCTCCCTGTGCCTGCGTGGGTTTCCTCCGGGTACTCCGGTTTCCTCCCACACTCCAAAGACATGCTGGTAGGTTAATTGGATCCTGTCTAAATTGTCCCTATTATGTATGAATGTGAGTTAGGGACCTTAGATTGTAAGCCCCTTGAGGGTAGGGACTGATGTGAATGTACAATGTATATGTAAAGTGCTGCGTAAATTGACGGCGCTATATAAGTACCTGAAATAAATAAATTAATTAAAAAAAACTTTACAATATCCTGGCAGCCCTTCTTCTTTATCTGGCGATAACTCACCGTCTAAGTGTTTGTTTTAAATAGATGCCTCTAAATACCTTTTTTCAGTTATCTTCAGGCCAGTCATGTGACTCACAGCCCCTCTGCTACTATGATCCAGAGCTACAGTGGGAGGTGCCGACATCAGAGGGAGATCTTGGCCCCTCAAGCTGTAGCCCTGGATTGTAGTATCATAGCTGCCGGGAGTCATGTGACCGTCCTGAAGATAAAAAATGTATTAAGAGGCACCTATTTAAACACTTACATAGTGAGTTATCGCCAGATAAAAGAGAGGGGCTGCCAGTGAAAGTGGTTTTTAGGGTTACAACCACTTTAAGTAATTACAAATTCTTAAGTATTGAATGAGCTTTAAAACAAGCCCTTCCTGAATTCGGGAACTGCCAGCTCTATGAAGCAATTTAACCTCAAATTTACAGCAGAAGCCTAAAAGTCATTCTCTCAAAAGCTCAGCTTATCCATCACCCCAAACCCCCCTCCCCTTCCCTAATCCCAGAGCTCCTGTGCTTAGATTAGAGATAAAAAGGCCGCCAAGTCACTTGGCAGGGGAGGCAGTGTGAGCTGAATTGCTAAGAAGGACTTGAACAACTTAATTGCTCTTGCTGTGAACTTTGGAGAAGAATAGCTCCACAGTGCCTGCATCTGCAGAGGTTAGTAAGGGATCGTTTTAAAGCTCATTTGCTTTCTTTCTCTTACAGCTCATTTTGATTGTCAGGAATATGTAAGGGCTTGAACTCCTGACCACAGGTTAAATGTCTCTGTACATCAGAGGATGTCTGCAGTTAATGATACCATATCATTATTGGCATACGGAATATCCTAAAATTAGAAAAATGGCTGGACATGTCAGATGTTATCTGATACCCCTTTGGATGAGATGTGTGCATTCTAATTACTAACCCTTTGGTAATGATCATCTGAATGTTACCGCCTTCTATTCTACTATACCTGGGAGACGTGTTCTACTAGTATTAAATGTAATAAAAGGTTATGGGGGAGATTTACTAAAACTGGAGCATGCAAAATGTGGTGCAGCTCTCTCTCTAACGCTCCTGGTCTCCAGCAGCCAGCCTAGTTAGCGTGGTTACAGCGATACAAAAACTTTTCTTTTTCTCTTTTTTTTTTTTTTTTTTGTGTTTCATAAGTAATATACAATTTATAAATGTATGTAAGCATTTTCTTTTACCGCTTGAGGTGTTTAAACTTTTGCCTACTATACAGCCTAATTTGGAGCATTGACTGTTCTACATTATGACCTAAAGCTGTGGTTTCCAATCGTATTGATGAACAATGTATTATGCTTATTGCATCCCTTTATTGGATCCTCTTCCTCATGTCATACTTGATGTAACATCACACTGTCACGCTAATCTGTTGAATTAATTTTTTCTCTATTAATAAAATAATTTAAGAGAAATTAAGAGAACATGTGGTGCAGCTCTGCATAGAAACCAATCAGCTTCCAGGTTTAATTGTCAAAGCTTAATTGATGAAATTTAAGTTTGAGGCTGATTATCTACCGTGCACAGCTGCACCAAATTCTGAGTGCTCCGGTTTTAGTAAGTCTCCCCCTTTGAGCATTAGTATTGTACAGTTATTGCACAGTCTGTACAACTCTGAAAATGTAACATAATATGAACAGTCATGCCCAGAGAGAAAACATAAATAATAAACCTTTATACATCTTAACTGATAGAAGGCTGTGTCCTTTTTCCATTCTGGAAATAAAATAAAAATTGCAATTATAAAATGTCATTAAAGTGGTTGTAAAGTCTAAACATGTTTTACCTTAATGCATTCCTTGCATTAAGGTAAAAAATGTTTAGGTGTCAGCATCGCCCCCTCAGCCCCCCTTTACTTACCTGAGACCTCATTCGATCCATCAATGTGCACATCTGCAGATCTTTTCTCCCCTCACTTCCTGGTCTCGCTGGCTTTGCTGGGGCCCCGGGGGTCATTGGTTTCCAGTGCTGTCAATCAAAGCCAGTGACAGGGAGGCGGGACCGAGTCCCACTGTCGGTGTCAGTGTACGCAGCAGAGGGACTGGGGTGCAAGCATGCACGAGTGCCCCCATGGGAAGCAGCTTCCCATAGAGGCACTGGCCAGAGAGGAGGGGCCAGGAGTGGCGGCAGGGGACCCGAAAAGAGGAGGTTTCTGGCCGCTCTGTGCCATTCCATGGCACAGAGTAGGTAAGTATAGATATGTTTGGTTTTTTTTTTTTTTGTGTTTTTTAAATGTACCTTTACAACCCCTTTAAATAAAGATGTCTGTAATGTATAGCCAAAATTTTACTTTTATACTGCCGATCATTCAATGGGGTTGATTTACTAAAACTGGAGAGTGCTGGTACAGCTCTGCATAGAAACCAATCAACTTCCAGGTTTTTGGTCAAAGCTTAATTGAACAAGCTGAATTTAGAAGCGAATTGGCTACCATGCACAGCTACACCAGATTTTGCACGCTCCAGTTTTAGTAAATAGACTCTAGTGACTCTTAACTGCAAAATGCAATGGTCAATATTTCCACTTTTTCACTTTCTAAAATTCAAAATTGCAGGTTGTTACATTTTGACAGGAAACAACAAAAGTAAATATTAAAAAGGAACAAATTTCTCTTTTAGATGGAGAAGCAGATGAACTTGCAACTCAGGCTGCTCTTGATCTTCTGTTGAACATGAGTGCTCAGAGGGATGGCAGCGGAGGACCACTACAAGTATGCTGAGTTTTGAACATGGTCATAATTAAATCCAGATTATCAGAAAGGATATGAAGTTTAGTTCTGTAACCAGATTAGTTTAGATGAGGGGTCTTCAAACTTTCTAAACAAAGGGCCAGTTTACTGTCTTTCAGGCTTTAGGAAGGGCCGAACTGTGGCCAGTTGGAGTAGAAAATGCCCCGGCATCAGTAGCATAAACAACGCCCATCATTGGCTATAATCGCAGGCCCCATTGTTGGTATCAGTGGGAGGAATAGTGCCATTGACAGTGTTAGTGGGTGGGAGGAATGGTGGCCCATCATTGGTGTCAGTTGATGGAATAGTGCCCCAAGGGCCAGATAAAGGCAAGCAAAGGGCCACATATGGCCCCCGGAACCAAGTTTGGAGACCACTGGTTTAGAGATTTGACCTGGTATGACTAAGCTAGTAATTATAGAACATTTAAAGCCACTCTGTTGAGAATTAAAAAAAAAAAAAACCCTTTATATGAACATTGAGCCGTCCTGCCATTGATAAATCAGATCTTTCCTCTTGCAGAGCAGAGCTAGAATCTTCAGCTTCCATCACTTCTGGCTTCATCCCCCTCTGTGTGTTGTGGTTCCATCCGCTGGACTCTCCATGGAAACAATAGTGATGTAGTGACTGAAACCACAACACGCAGCAGGGGGCACAGCCATCCGTCACCTCTGGAATTGTCAGCTACGGAAGATTCTACCAAACTTTTATGGCTGCAAGACAGCAAAGATTAAATAGGCATACTGGTCTTTTACAGGATACATTTTAAATGTTCTGTTGTCAGAATTGCTTTTAAGGTTACTTTAGTAAGGTGAAGAGCTGTGTGCAGAATATAAAGAATATATTGCATATGGTCACTATAAAGCCTGGGTGCTATGACTTACTACTGAAAAAATAGTGTTGCGCTGTCAGGAAAACTTCTAATTCAATATATAGTGTATAACAAACAAATCAAAAAATAATAAAGTCCTACAAAACAAAATATGTAGGACTTTATTATCTTTTGATTTGTTAAGAAAACTTCTAATTCAATAAATGGTGTATAACTGACAGTTGTCTTTCGATATTTATGTGTGAATATCAGAGTGCTGCAGTCAGGTTTTTTCACACGTGTGCGATTTTGGACTCCAATATTGCATGACAAGTTGCACCCCATGTTTCCCAGTAAGTACAGTTCATATCTGTGCGACTTAAAGTTGCAGCAACTTTAAAGTAGTTTTTGCACTACTTTGATCCAACTTTTATGTGACTTGAGGGCCATAGACTTCAGTGTAAACCCTCAAAAGTTGCATGAATGTCGCTCATACATGATATACATGCAACTTGTGAAAAGAATGCCAGCAATTAAAAAAAACATGCCACGTCTACATTTTTTTAAAAAATGGCATTGTGTCCCCCCAAAATCCATAACATGCAGGTCAGGAAAAGGGGGGGAGTAAGCACCCCTCCCCCCCCCTTTTGAGCCATACCAGGCCACATGCCCTCAACATGGGGGTGCTTTGGGCAGAAGGGCTTTGCCCCCCACCCCCACCCCCAAAGCACCTTGTCCCTCATGTTGATGGGGAAAAGGATCTCTTCCCTACAACCCTAGCTGGTGGTTGTGGGGGTGTGTAGGTAGGTGGCTTATTGGAATCTGGAAGCCCCCTTTAACAAGGGGCCCCCAGATCCCGGCCACCCCTACCCCATGTGAAAGAGTACTTACTCTTAAGTGTAGTGTAAAAAAAATTGTCCCCCAGTGCAGATCCATCATCAATCAATCATGACACCGCCGCCACCGCTGACATGAAAAAAAAAAAAGACGAAAGCTCCCTCTGTCTGCCAGCAAAGCCTTCTTACAGCTCTTAAATAACTAAAAATTGATGTCGCCAGGTGGCACCACCCCCTTGTGGCATCACCGACCCATTATACCCTCGGGCGATGACGTTACAAGGGGGCGGTGCCACCCGGAGACGTCACCGGGTGGCCCTGCCCCTTAGCTATTTAGGAGATGACGGAGCTGGCAGATGGCGGGAGCCTTCGTCGGGGCTGGAGGTTTTTTGCTTTCTTTTCTGGGTCAGCGGTGGGATGATTGATGATGGATCTACACCAGGGGATGTTTTTTTGTTTTTTATTTATTTGTTATTTGTTAATAAAGGAATTGTCAAAAAATAGTGTTGTGGTTTTTATAACTTTTTACACTTTTTTTGGTGAAAGAGTAGGGGTACTATGTACTATGTACATGGGGAGGCTGGGATCTGGGGCCGCCCTTGTTAAAGGGGGCTTCCAACTTTCTGATGAGCCCCCACTTGCAGTCACCCACAACCACTGGCCAGAGTTGGGGAAGAGGCCCATGTCCCATCAACATGGGGACAAGGTGCTATGGGGGGGGGGGCCTGCAGCAAAGCACCGCCCCCCCATGTTGAGGGCATTTGATCTGTTATGGATCAAGAAGGGGGCGCTCGCTTGTCCCCCTCCACCCTTCTGACCTGCTGGGCTGCATGCTCGGATAAGGGTCAGGTCACGCCGTTTGTATTTTACATTTTGGCGTAGAGATCACCTTGAAATCCATACCAGACCTGAAGGGTTGTATCGGTCGATCAGTTTGCGACTGATTTGAATTCAAATCTTTCCAAAAATGTGTAATTCGTTAGAAAATCAAGAAACTAAACAAAATTAAACATTTTTTTCCATTCTGCACATGTCTATTGACTTTGTAGAGCACAAACAAATCGATCACATTGATCAAAGGCAAAGTCGCAAAAAAAGTCATAATGGAAACTGCATTATTTTTAAGTCGCACAAGTGTGACTAGGGCCTTAAGCAAAACATTGGATCACAGTGTTATGAATTACTACATTTTGTACTCAGTTGCTGCTGTTTTCTTAGATCGGAAGTGATGTTTTTTACTAACTGTAGTCACAATTGTGCAGGTAGCAGTGGTTAAATCAATGGACAGCCAGGAATCGGAGGTCACATCGCAGGAGCCTCACATGGCTCAGGTACTAACACTGCACATGGATGAAAGACAAGTCACAGATGTGCAAGAAACAGGCTATGAAGAGTCTAGTGTGCCAGAGGCAGGCTATGAAGGAACAGTACAGCAAATCACTATTAATTCAGCCTTTACCACTGCAGAGTACAACCTTGTAAATGCAGAGAACATGCAAGCATCACTGTGCAGGTAAGACAATGGTTATAATTATTCAACAAGGAGGAAAAAAAACTAAAGACAAAGTATAGTGCCCCGATCTAACTATACTTGTAATTTCAGCAATAATGATGCCCTTTCTAGATCTCCACAAACACAACTGGCCAACAGTGTCAAGGACAGGAATACCCTCCAGATCCTGAACAAGCCACCACAGCCACACGTAAGAACATCATGTCACATCTTCAACACAGCCAAAGCTTTTCTATTGTTAGTCTCTATAATGCCGCGTACACCCGGGCGGAATTTCCGACAACAAATTTTCGATGAGAGCTTGTTGTCGGAAATTCCGACCGTGTGTAGGCTCCATCGGACATTTGTTGTCGGAATTTCCAACAACAAAAATTTGAGAGCTGGTTCTCAAATTTTCTGACAACAAAATCCATTGTCGGAAATTCCGATCATGTATACACAATTCCGACGCACAAAATTTCACGCATGCTTAGAATCAAGCAGAAGATCCGCACTGGCTTTTAAACTTAATTTTTCACAGCTTGTCGTACGTGTTGTACGTCACTGCGTTCTTGACATTCTGAATTTCCGACAACATTTTTTGTGACCGTGTGTATGCAAGACAAGTTTGAGCCAACATCCGTCAGAAAAAATCTATAAATCCAGGCTTTTGTTGTTGGAATGTCCGATCGTGTGTATGCGGCATTAATGTGTTGTGTTGTCTCATACAGGTCACTGCAAATCAGGCTCAAGCTTCAGCAAAGAAGTTCTCTTGCAAAATTTGCAACTCTGCCTTCTGGGGCCGAGCAGAAATGGAGACACACAAAAAGGCACACATCGAAGGGCGCAGCGGGTTCAGATGCCCAGACTGCGATTTCACTGCAGACGACTGGCCTGAGGTCAGGGTAAGGTGACCTGTCTCCATATCCTGCAGACTCTTTAGGACAGCAGCTGGACGGAAAAGTCAGCAGCCACATGTGGAGTTTTCTGTCTTGTCCCATATTATTTGTATTTTCAGCTGGTTTAATTATTGTGTGTTTAGGTTTGACATTCTTTTCTCACTGTTAGGATCACATGTCTGTACACTCCGACCTCCGGCCTCACCGCTGCAATCAGTGCAGTTTTGCCTCCAAAAATAAGAAAGATCTAAGCCGACATGCAATGACTCACACTAACCACAGGCCCCATTCATGTCATGTGTGTGGACAGAGGTAGGATTGGCCATCTCAACAAGATTTTATTTTGTTTAGCATTCTTTTTTTTATCTTGTTTTCATGTTCCCTTTTTTCTGTGTTCTAAATATATTTATAGCACTGTTATAACCCTTTTTTAAATTGTCCTTTTTTTCACCTTTTATTTTTTGTATATTTCAGTTCTGTTTAAAGTAGATCTAAACCCAATTACTAATATTGTATATAAGTTTTCACGTTTTTATGTCATTTCAACATTAGTTTTCATTCTTTTCAAATCTGCAGCTTTCATTAAGGGTCCTTTCACACTGGGGCGGTTTGCAGGCGCTATTGCGCTAATAATAGCGCCTGCAAACCGACCCAAAAGTGCCGCTGCTTTCATTCCAGTGGGCTTTCACACTGGAGCGATGCGCTGGCAGGATGGTAAAAAAAGTCCTGCTAGCAGCATCTTCGGAGCGGTGAAGGAGCGGTGTGTTTACCGTTCCTTCACCGCTCCTGCCCATTGAAATCAATGGGACGGCGCGACTATACCGCCGGCAAAGCGCCTCTGCAGAGGCGCTTTGCGGTGGTTTTTAACCATTTCTCGGCCGCTAGCGGGGGTAAAACCGCCCCGCTAGCGGCCGCATACTGACGGTAAAGCACCACTTACAATTGCGGCGCTTTACCGCCGACGCCCGCCCCAGTGTGAAAGGGCTCTAACAAGTTCCAGTCCAGTCCAATTCAGATTTTTCTTTCATACATATAAAAGTCTGCATTTTTTTTGCTAGAAAATTACATACAACCGATTTTTCGCTAACACCAATTTAGTAGTGATGGTATGCATCAGTTAACCACTTGAGTCCCAGATGTCATTTTAAAACATGTCCAAAAAGACTTCCAGCTGTAATTGCAGCAAAAGGCGGTTCTACAAAGTATTGACTCAGGGGGGCTGAATACAAATGCACACCACACTTTTCACATATTTATTTGTAAAGAATGTTGAAAACATTTATCATTTTCCTTCCACTTCACAATTATGTGCCACTATCACTATCTCACATAAAATCCCAATAAAATACATTTACATTTTTGGATGTAACATGACAAAATGTGGAAAATTATTTAAAAATACTTTTTCAAGGCACTGTGTGTGTGTGTGTGTGTGTGTGTGTGTGTGTGTGTGTGTGTGTGTGTATGTATATATATGCAGTATCTCACAAAACTGAGTACACCCCTCACATTTTTGTAAATATTTTGTTATATCTTTTCATGTGACAACACTGAAGAAATGACACTTTGCTGCAATGCAAAGTAGTGAATGTACAGCTTGTATAACAGTGTAAATTTGTCAACAAAAGTGGGTACATCCCTGAAAATGTCCAAATTGGGCCCAATTAGCGACTTTCTCTCCCTGATGTAATGTGACTCGTTAGTGTTACAAGATTTCAGGTGTGAATGGGGAGCAGGTGTGTTAAATTTGGTGTTATCGCTCTCACTCTCTCATACTGGTCACTGGAAGTTCAACATGGCACCTCATGGCAAAGAACTCTCTAAGGATCTGAAAAAAAGAATTGTTGCTCTACATAAAGATGGCATAGGCTGTAAGACTATTGCCAAGACCCTGAAACTGAGCTTCAGCACGGTGGCCAAGACCATATAGCAGTTTAACAGGACAGGTTCCACTCAGAACAGGCCTTGCCATGGTCAACCAAAGAAGTTGAGTGCACATGCTCAGTGTCATATCCAGAGGTTGTCTTTGGAAAATAGACGTATGAGTGCTGCCAGCATTGCTGCAGAGGTTGAAGGGGTGGGGGTAAGCCTGTCAGTGCTCAGACCATATGCCGCACATGGCATCAAATTGGTCTGCATGGCTGTCATCCCAGAAGGAAGCCTCTTCTAAAGATAATGCACAAGAAAGCCTACAAACAGTTTGCTGAAGACAAGCAGACTAAGAACATGGATTACTGAAACCATGCCCTGTGGTCTGATGAGACCAAAATAAATTTATTTGGTTTAGATGGTGTCAAGTGTGTGTGGCAGCAACCAGGAGTACAAAGACAAACGTGTCTTGCCTACAGTCAAACATGGTGGTGGGAGTGTCATGGTGTGGGGCTGCATGAGTGCTGCCGGCACTGGGAAGCTACAGTTCATTGAGGGAACCATGAATGCCAACATGTACTGTGACATATTGAAGCAGAGCATGATCCCCTCCCTTCAGAGACTGGGCCGCAGGGCAGTATTCCAACATGATAATGACCCAAAACGCACCTCCAAGGCGACCACTGCCTTGCTAAAGAAGCTGAGGGTAAAGTTGATGGACTGGCCAAGCATGTCTCCAGACCTAAACCCTATTGAGCATCTGTGTGGATTCCTCAAACTGAAGGTGGAGGAACGCAAGCTCTCTAACATCCCTCAGCTCTGTGATGTGGTCATGGAGGAGTAGAAGAGGACTCCAGTGGCAACCTGTGAAGCTCTGGTGAACTCCATGCCCAAGAGGATTAAGGCAGTGCTGGAAAATAATGGTGGCCACACAAAATATTTACACTTTGAGCCCAATTTGGACATTTTCACTTAGGGGTGTACTCACTTTTGTTGCCAGCGGTTTAGACATTAATGGCTGTGTGGAGTTATTTTGAGGGGACAGCAAATTTACACTGTTATACAAGCTGTACACTCACTACTTTACATTGTAGCAAAATGTCATTTCTTCAGTGTTGTCACATGAACAGATATAATAAAATATGTACAAAAATGTGAGGGGTGTACTCACTTTTGTGAGATAGAGTATGTGTGTGTGTATATATATATATATATATATATATATATATATATATATATATATTATGAATGATCTTCCTTATAGGTTTATTATTTATGTATGTATGACCCATGGGTGACACCCAGGCCCTGGATTTAGATGTGTGGTGGCTTAGCATTAAAGGAGCAGTACAGCCAAAGCTCGTTTTGCTGTACTTCTCCTGTGGATCACAGGAGTGCAGTTAGTTCTTCACTCCTGTGACCCATCTTCAGCAAAAAGTGGGCTGAAGCCCACTGTCAGCTGACATCACAGAGCTGGTCCAGTCTGTGGAACGATCGTGACCATATGGTCGGGATTCACTCAGGAGCCTGAACTGGCACCTTGCTTAGTCTCTCAGTGAGCTGCTGAGAGCTTGAGCCAGCGGCTTCTGCCCCCTCCTCAGCCCAGCACTCCAGTGAGCGTAGGGGTGGGGTGGGCAAAGCAGAGAGGCGGTGTCTGACAGTCACCAGCACTCTGCTCACGAAGCACAGAGAACTGAGCGATCTGTGGTCTTTGATCGCTCAGTTCTCAGTCTTAGAGCCAGCAGGGGACAGATACAGCATGATCTTGTTATGGTTCTTAACAAAAAAAAAATTCCCAAACTTCCATTTTAAAGCCCACCTTTCTTGCCTCCACATATGTGCATTATTGGGTTGATAAGAAGCTAATTTAACAACATCTCTATGACTATTTTTTTTTAATTGACAGTAGGTCTAGGAAATAGGAACGCAACCAGTTGCACATTCCTAGTTCCCTGCTGCAAGGTTAATTATCATTCTGCAAGTGGCATTTTACATTCAAACTTCTAAAGTCATATTGTGTTCACGAGAGGGTTAGGATAGACTGTAAACATGGATATTTTAATGACTTTGCAAGGCTTCCAGTAACACACATCCGTCAAAAATCTTTAATTTGTCTTCTTCTCAGGTTTTCTAGAAAGGGACACTTAAAATTTCATCTTCAGAGGCTGCACACAGGAGCCAGCATGGAGCAGCCCGAACAAGCAGGTAAGCAGTACATAAAGTACACATCTATGGATGCATGTAATGGTAAACAGAATGAAACTCATTGTAAGTGTCCTTGCAGAGCATAGATCTGCCCCGATCGTAGATGAAGAGCACATATTCCTAACCCAGGAGGAAACCATGAGCAGTCAGGTCAGCACAGAAATATGTTTACCATTTTGTGTTTCTTTTTTTTTGGGGGGGGGGGGGGGACTTGCGAATTGTCTAAATGCTATTTAAATAACAAGTAAAAGACGTAAAGTTTTAGTTGGGCATTCATTCTGGCATTCATACTTGAGAGAAAGTCTTGTTATGGCTTTGTTAATTGAATCTATTGTCAGTCAAAAAAGTTCAGTCCAGATAATGTTTATTGGTCAGAATGTTCATATAAAATGGCTATGGAGGTTCCAACTCTAAGCCAGTGACCTGAGTAGGCTGTATATAATTCTTAAAAACACATTCAGGAGTCTGATCCTCTGTTGGGACTTCCGTCAGTAGATTCTTTTTTATCCCTGATGAAGGGGGCCACAGAAACGTGTTGGAATTTTTAAGTGAACACTTTGACCATTAACCTTTATCTGGACTGTAGAAATAGCTCTCATAATAGAACCTGTAAACTAGAAGGCTGCCTAATGAAAGTATCTATACCAAAGTCCAGTGCTCCACCACCTCAATTCTCCATCAGGTTTTTATTGGCATCTCTGTCCCTATTGGGGATATTTCAGGAAATTTCATCCAATTTCAGATCAGGATTTTTATTATCGCGAGGAAGAGTTTGAACTTCCAACAATGGTTTTATTGCTGTCCATGCCTCCTCTTCTGGTCACAATTGTATCCCCTATTTCTTGCGTAGGTGTCACAGGAATAGAAATTAAGAAAAAACCTAGTAAGTAATAAAAACCTGAGAGAGGAATTCACCCTTCCCTGCTCTATCCAAAACTAAGAAAAACAATTTTGGCTGCAGTTACTCTTTCTTTTCTCATGGCTATTTCTTAAAGTACATGTTCTCTTATAAATTGAGTTTCAACCAGGAATGTCCTAGGCCAAAGCTGTATCACTCTGTGTAGATCCTTACACCACTCTTTGGATCTACTCCCTTTTAGGAGGACACGGCTTATATTCAGGAAATTACAACTGCCGATGGACAGACTCTTCAGCAGCTGGTCACAGCAGACAACCAGGTATTTTCCTGACCACAGTTTTTGCATTATGCATTATCAGTTATTTATATGCAATACACAAGTTATGTGAAATATACAGTATAGTGCTCTATAAATGTCAGTTGGTAAAATAAAAGCTAGCTGAGAGGTGTGATGTTATTATTCCCTCATGTTCAGTCCCGGTGGCTTTGTTTCACCAGAGAGGAAGCTGCATTCATTTTCTTCTTCCATGCATTTTTCTTTATTCCCGAATGGCGATCCTGCGAGTAACACGCTTCTTGTCCTAGGTTGACAACATTCACTTGCTCTAAAACATGGGGGAAATGCTCTGTGGTTCACAGAGAGAACAATGCTAAATCATAACAGTCAGCACAAGCAGAAAGCACAGAAAATTATTAGCTCACTAGGTTTCTGGCAGGACACTAATGAATAGATATATTTAAAAGACCAAAAGGGAGCAAATAAAAGATATTCATTTTTAGGTTTTACGTAACATAGTTAGTCAGGTTGAAAAAACACACAAGTCCATCTAGTTCAACCAATAAAAGGGAGAAAAAAAAAATCATACAATCCTATACCCACAGTTGATCCATAGGAAGGCAAAAAAACCCAGCAAAGCATGATCCAATTTGCTCCAGCAGGAGAAAAATTTCCTTCCTGATCCCCCGTGAGGCAATCGGATATTCCCTGGATAAACTTTACCTATAAATGTTAGTATCACGTTATATTATGTACATTTAAGAAAGAATCCAGGCCTTTTTTAAAGTAAGCTGAGATAGCCAGAACCAGCTCTTGAGGAGAACCGGCTCTATTCCACATTTTCACAGCTCTGACTGTGAAGAAACCTTTCCGTATTTGGAGAATAAATCCCCCCTTAATGTCCTCTTCTCAAGGGAGTATAAATTCAGTTCCTCTAATATTTCCTCATAGCTGAGCTCCTCCATGCCTCTTATCAGTTTGGTTGCCCTTCTCTGCACTTTCACCAGTTCCCTGATATCCTTTTTGAGGACTGGTGCCAAAAACTGAACTGCATATTCCAGATGAGGTCTTACTAACTTAATAATAGTTATAATAGGGTTAGTGTTCATGTCAAGAGTTATGTGGTTAAGGGTTCGGATAAAATTAGTGTTAGGGGTTAGGATAGGGTTAGTGTCAGTCAGGGGTTAGGATAGGGTTAGTGTCAGTCAAGGGTTATGAAATTAAGATAAAGTTTAAGATTAGCTTGAGGTCAGAGTTAGAATTTATGGAACTTTTTTATGTAGTGGAAGGGCTTAGGGTTAAATTGAAACTGTTTGTTTACGGCTCAAGTGACGTTAAGTGTTGGAGTAAGGGTAATGATTCATTTAGGAGGTTAGGTCAATTTTCAGGATTTGAATGAAGGAAGAGTAAATTGTTAGGGTCTGATAAAGGAAAAAGGTGGGGGCCAAGGACATGTAGGGAGACTCCTATTTTAAATGTATTATTGGTGTTGAAAGCTCCACCCCTACAACTACTGCATGTAGTTTTTGGCAATCAAAATGGACACAGGGCCACTCCTTGCATTGGCAAAAAAAGATGTCTTATTTTCTTTAAATGAATTCCGTATCTCACACAAACTTGTATTAAAAGCCTTTCTCTGAAATATCTTTTAGCTTTTGTATTAAGTAAAGTGAGAAAAGACTTCAGCTCTCTCCAATAACTACCACTTTCTTTCCCTAGGTGCAGTATATTATATCACAGGAAGGTGTTCCTCATCTGATTCCCCAGGAATATGTTGTGCTCCCAGAAGGCCATCATATTCAGGTAACCATAAAGATTTCTAAAGCTGAAGTTTATTCTGCTTATATTTTGCCTTTCCCTGCTTGTCAGCATACTTATCAAATTATGAATGAAATGCTTCCTATTTTCATTACCTGGCGATGTCATCACCAGATCTCTGCACTTCTCTGTGCAACGCAGGCAGGTCATGGCTGGTGGGAGGGGCTGGCAGCATGCTGTACATAGCTTCCTGTAAACATGACAGCACCCTGCCTGCTGAACTCCTCCTAAGGACCCTCAGCATGATGCAAGCAGTAGACTGGCTCTTTGGAGGAGTTATGCAAACATCAAAATGCCTTGATTGGGTGGATGTCAGTCTGGAGGAGTGGGTGTATCTAGGCAGGTTGCATGTACATGCAGACCACTCTAGATAACACCCATATGTAAAGCTGAGCCTCCATGATTGAAATAACTGAAGTGCAATGATTGAAAGAGGTGGGACAGGGACAGTCGGGCTGGAGAGGAAAGGGATAGATGATGTAGGTATACCTTAGCTATGCCTGTACTACTATATGCTTATAATTATTATTATACTATACTATAGTATACTATACACAGCAATGTATGGAATACTCTAACTGCATTACATTTCAGTTTTTACCACGCATAAATAAGCGCCAACACTTGACAGAAATTGTTTGTCTGATGGGAGAGCAGGATGAAGGGCTGCTGAACACTATTTTAAAACCTAATTCAACATCAGTTAAAATTGGCTTAATACATTCCAGGTCCATCAAACAAAAGGACACATTCAGTGCCATCCAGTGCAGAGTAAAAAAAAAAATTAGAACTTGCTGCAACCTACTGCACATCACACCAACATTATGATGTGATTGGGGCACATAGAAAACAATTGTTTTCTATGTGCCCTAGCAGTGACCTGTGTTTATCCAGTGTGGAAAAATGCAGGTCACCGCATACAGTGTAAACGAGCCCTGTTCATTCTTCCGCAGCCACAACCTGAAGTAGAAAAGCCTGTTTTCTACCAACAGCTGTAGAGCTGGAACCCTCTGCTGTCTGGGGAAGCAGTGGTCTAACTGAGGAGGTACAATGCGCCCCATGCTGTTTCAGAGGCAGAGCTCTCCAATAGGAAAGGTGCATGAGCAATGCTGACTACAAAACTATAGGTGTGACTTAGTAGGGAATGTATTGGATTTCTGCAATGAGATCATTGCTTTCCCACAGAGAACAAGGGTCCCATACTGCAGGAGGCTTTCATACTCAGGCTGTGACTGCTTTAGAGCGCAAACTGTAAGGCCCACTTCAAACCTTTGCATTCCAGGAATGCACTCGGAAACGTGCGTCTCTACGTGCATTCCCAAAAATGTGTGAAAAACATGCCAAAATGCGCATTGCGCTTGCGGTGCCATTATTTCTTAATGTGCAGCTAGGAAATGCACTTTTTGTCACATGTCAAAACACACACTACAAAAATGCTCATTGCCAAAAAATAAGTACAGGAGCTACTTTGGCGTTTTGTCACACATAGAGCAGCCCATTTAAGTAAATGGTCTGCCCTATGCTGTCATGCAACAAACACACGAAAAAAAACATGTCAGTTTTATGGTTTTAATCATTTCAAATAAGGTAAATAAAGTTGCTTATATAGAATACATTAATGTCATTGGATAAGTCATTGATAGTGTTATAGGATCACTGTTTGATGGTAATCCACATTTTTGGTTGGGCATAGAAAATTATTATATCTGCACTGCTATCTTTCTTTCTTCTACATGCCTGCTGTGATTGGGCCCCTATTATTCTGCTTCATCTCAGTTATGTCTGGCCTACTCCATATAAGTCTAATAAACCTTGGTACATAAAGACTACTCCATTATTTTCTACCAAACCTCAGAAATGTATTTATTACTGTTCAGCTAAAGACAACATAGCCCTGTATTACATTTTACAATTAGACCATTATTTTTATATATATATATATATATATATATATATATATATATATATATATATATATATATATATGATACAGAAAACCCATGATTATGTCTTTTTTCTATGCTATGCTCATTTTTGCCTTACCATTGCATTCTTTTTAAAGTGGTAGTAAACACCGCTTAGGCACTTGTACCTACAGGTAAGCTTATAATAAAGCTTACCTGTAGGTACAAGGAATATCTCCTAAACGTTTCACTGTTTAGGAGATTTTCACTGTTTCTGCAGCCGGTGACATCACCTGGCGCATGCACTCTGAAGGGACAGCATACTCATGCCGTCCCTTCAGAGCTTTGTGCCACAACCATATGCATGCACGGGAGTAACGTTATCATCATGGTTCGGCCATTCAAACGGCTGGAGCCCACGAACCCAGAAAGGAAGACCAGGTGAAGATAGAAGCTTCTGCAGTGGTGACCGTGTGCCTCTGGAGAGCTTTGTTTCAAGGTTAGTCTTTCATAATGTGCTAGGATGCATCGTATTATGCCATTACCTTATAGGGGGGCCAGAATATTTCTTTTTTCCAGCATTCACTACCACTTTAAAGGATCACTAAAGCTATTTTTTTTTTAAATAACAAACATGTTATACTTACCTCCACTGTGCAGCTCGTTTTGCACAGAGTGGCCCCGAACCTGGTCTTCTGGGGTGGGGTCCCACGGCGGCTGTCTCGGCTCCCCCCCCCCCCGCAAGGACTCAACACCTTCATGCGAGCTCCCTCGCATGGTGTTGAGTGTTTGCGGGCGTGCTCCCGTGATACAGCCGGCGGCCATAGCCGCTCACTGTATCACTCCCCCCTGGCGTGTCGCGTTATTGGATGTGATTGACAGCGGCGCGAGCCAATGGCTGCGCTGCTTGCAATCCATCCACTCTAGCCAATCAATGCCAGGCTGAGCAGCGAAGAGGATGTTGGGGGCGAGCGCGGGAATTTCGAGGGGTCAGGTAAGTAAAACAGTGGGGCGGGGGGGGGGGGGGGGGCGGTATTGTCGGATGTTTTTTCACCTTAATGCATAGAATGCATTAAGGTGAAAAAACTTTTACCTTTACAACCCCTTTAATGCTAACCACTGGACCACCAGTTACTTGCGGCATCGCACATTATGTGCATTTGTGTACCACAGTGTCATTCATTCTGAGTGCCATCCTGAAAGCACCTTGGCAATACATCTACCTTGTGGTGCCCTGCTTTGCTAAAAAAATTGTGCATACATGTTTTGTGCATTCTGTTGTGTTGGCAACCCATTCATTTGAATAGGCTGCCTTAAAGTGTTTGTTACCCTTAAAAAAAAAAAAAAAATGATCCTGTTCCTTTAAAGCATGTTATACAGCACAGTGCTTGTGCTGTGTAATTTGGCCCCTTCTATCACCTGAAATACCTGGCTGATCCTGCCTGGTTCTGCCCTCCCCCCGTAAACTGACCACAGTTTATCATGGCTGCTGAGCCCTGACACCGTGATCAGTTTACGTGCCTCCATCATGCACAGCTTTCCTGTTTCTCCTCTGTCCTCTCCCCCCCCCTCCCCTCCTTGCCTGTCATCATCTTTGTCAGTGCCCACCCCTCCTGCTGCTGAATTTACTTTCAAAGTTTTTTACCATCCTCTGTGTTTAATAATCCTGTGTGCCCCTGTGTTTGTGCCCTATAAAAAATAAGCCTTTCTTTACCTGTTTCACGTGACCAACCGCCTCTCTCCTCCTATCCTCCTCCCCTCGCGACTGATTTCAGCGGGGGAATCTCGGCCCTGTCCGCTTCAGCTGTCAGACGGGGAGAGCAGAGAGGCGGCCGGGTCACGTGAGTGCCAGGAGGTGCTCTAAAAACAGGTAAAGAACGGCTTATTTTTATTGCTAATTGTCAGACACTGGGGAACATAGGATTATTAAACACCGAGGATGGTATAAATTGCATTACTTTACTTTACTTTAATGCAAAGCACCAAAACACGATGATGTGAATAAGACCTTTTTTAACCAAACATTATTAGGTATATCCGTCTGTTAATGATATAGTCTGTTGTATCTTCCAGGTTCAAGATGGACAGATAACTCACATTCAGTATGAACCAGGAGGGCCGTTCCTCCAGGACCCCCAGGTGATCACCATTCCATTCTATCCTCCTGTATCTGTATCCGTCTTTAATGATCTTGAATAGTTTTGATTAGCAACACTACCAGTGAACTCCCTAATGAAACATGTGGTTACAAAACAAGTCACTGGTGGGGAAAAGGCTTGTATTATCAAAGTACTAATTAAAGTTTTTTCTTTTCGTTCTACAGATTCACTTTGTGCCCATGTCACCTTCCCAGCAGCTTCTTACACAAGAGCAGCTTGAAGCCGCAGCACGCTCCGCCGTTACAGGTCGGTGTCACGTGTGATTGTATTATTTGCTGTTAAAGATATGATGTGTGACAAGTCTAACCAGTGTCTCTTTCTTCTAGCTGTGGCAGATGCAGCAATGGCTCAGACTGTTTATACGGCGGAAACAGACTCCGCTCTTCAGCAGGAAATACAGTATGATGTGATCACTTTGGGGGAATAAATTCACTAAGGACTTGCTTTTTTTGTGTTCTCTTATGTCATCTCTCCTTGCTTTATAAAAAAAATGACTTCTAGAGCTGCCTGATGATATAAGTTCTCCTTTGCCCATTGTATTGAATAGATTCTACCATTCTGTACAGTATATATGGCGTTTCATATCTGCGGTGTGTCTCAGCAGGTCCCGGCCAGTTGCTCTGGAAACTGCTTGCACTGCCTTCTCTGCACAAGGCTTTTTATGACCTGATGATTTCTAAAGTGTTTCTCGTTTTTTTTTTTTTTTTCCTCTGTAAGTACAAGGACTCTGATCTGGTGTTGAATATTTATACCTAATGACAAATGACTTTGGATGACAGCTCTGCAAGTCCCATTCCCCTTTTCTGGTGCAGGAACTTGTGTCTAAACCGTGATTTGACTCCCTCTTCTCTTATCAGATCAGAGGGATTAGGGCAGATTTTGGTATATAATCCCTTGAGGACATGGATAATCATAAAATCGGGTAATCCTCTTCCTCTTTTTTTTCCATGTTCTGTGGCATCTGGCTTTACATTAGCCACTGTTGCCTTCTTCCATCCTCCTGGTTTATGGTATATGACCGTAGATGGCAGAATCAACTCTGCATTTGAAATCGTCTAAAGTCTCATTTCTTCCTGATGTTCCAGTTTTGTTCATATGTGACCTTTGTTTATGCCAGGGGGAGTGTTAGAGGAGGCCTGCTCTTCATTCCCTTTGCAGTTGGGTAGGTTTTGATTGTCTCCTGTGTCTCTATTGATTTGTCATATGCTGTCCTCCTTTTTTCCTTCGAGCTCTTTGTATGATTTATTTGGGAAAGCAAAGGTGCACCAAATGAGAAGCTTCTTTCTGCACCTGATCCCTCATCAAGGTCAAATGACTTTTGTTTAAAGCATCCAGCTCTTCATCATCAGCATCTTAAAGTGCCTGAGTCAGGACCATACTGCTCAGCCAGCAGGGTGGAGTTTGTCATTGTGCTGACTACGAGCCAAGTGGTTTGTCATCTAACAACTTGTGAAAGGCCTGGAACATCCTGAGTCCTTCACAGTGACAGGACGCCAGCGAGTGCAGGGAAACCGCTTGATCTGCACATTTTTTGTGGCTGTTTTGGCCCATACTTGCCCCTCTGGCACAGAATTTGTTTTGTAAAAAATCAGAATTCTCTCCACAAGAGATGGGGGAAAATACTTACTCTGTCCTTAAAGTGGTTCTAAAGGCAGATGTTTTTTTTTTTACCCTAATGCATTCTATGCATTAATATAAAAAAAAAAAAACTTCTGTGTGCAGTAGCCCCCCTCGCCCCCCCCCCCCCCCTTAATAATTACATGAGCCCCATCTTCCTCCAGCAATGTGCATGAGAGCCTTGGACTCTCCCTCCTCATTGGCTGAGACCGCAGCAGGTGCCATTGGCTCCCACTGCTGTCAGTGAGCCAATAAGAAAAGAGGGGGCAGGGCGGAGCCACAGCTCTGTGTGTGAATGAACACAAAGATCAGTGGCTCAGGAGCGAGCCTGCTCGGGTGCCCCCCGTAGCAAGCTGTTTGCTATGGAACAGGAAGGAGGGGCCAGGAGCGCTGGCGAGGGACCCAAGGAGAGGGGGATCTGGGCAGCTATGGGCAAAACCACTATACAGAGCAGGTATTACATTTTTGTGATTTAAAAAAAAATTGCTAATTGTCACATTTGCTTGTGTCCTTAATCAAACTGTCAAATATCTGGTGTCATAACTGATTACATGTGCTGCACCATGGCAGTTGCAGATCAAACAGAAGCAGCTTCCTTGACTGTAAAGGAGAGGAGGGTTTAATTCCGTTTTAAGGCTGTCAACAGATTGGTCTCTACAAATTCGGCAGTGCCTAAAAATGTAGAGCAACTGAGCATGTGCAGAGCAGGGTGAGAAGGTGTTCTAAACAGTATAGACACTTATTGTTAATGTTATACATAGATATAACCGCAAAAGGGGCCAGCCTGAAGTGATCTAGCAGGACTTAAAGTGTAAGTAAACCCTCCTATCACTTTCAGCCAAGGAAGTTGCCATCTTTGCCTTTGTTTAATCTACAATTGCCATGATGCTTCACATGTGATCCGTTATGACACCAGCCATTGGATGGCTTGACAGTTTGGTTGAGAGCACAACCAATGGGAGTGTTACGTGTCCGGCACATGCCGGAAATTAAACAGTTTTATGGATGGGTTTACTTCCACTTTAATATACTGACTAAAGTTCCACTTTAAAGTGGAGCTCCAGGCTCCTGCAGAAAAAAAATATATAAATACTGTAGCTGCTGATTTTAATATCTAAACACTTAGATGTGAAGGAATCGTGCAGTGTCTCCACCCGAGCCGATTTTTCATTTGGCTATCAGGTGCTGCCACTGCCATCTCCTCTAAGGGAAACCGATAGTAAGGTTCCCAACTGCGCATGCGTGAAGCACGCTGCGCTCTCTGATTGGCCCGGCTGGGGGGGGGAGGGGGTGAGGAGGGGGCCACACAACTGGCTGTTTGCAGCGGCGAACTCAGCCGGAAGTGGGAGGGGGGGGGTACCTGTGAAAACCTGGTACCCGCTCCCCACCCCCCAAAAGGTACCAAATGTAGCAGAAGAGGGGGGAGGCAGACAAGCGGAGCTTCTCCTTTTGGGTGGAGCTCCGCTTTAAGTAAGGTTTCATTCACACTGCTGTAAATATTTTACCAATGTTATCATACATGTTTTCTAGGAGAAAAGTTCTTGCATAATTATCAGTAAAATACTTGCGTATAGATGCGTTTCATACATAATGATTTATTTTCCCTATTGTTTAGATGTGTACAAGCGTGTATACATGCGTTTATACACATAAGTGTGTATCTTATAACTTATGTTCTTAGATACAGATTTTTGGATTCTGTGTTATGTTGTTGTTGTTTATGCACCTCTGTGAAGGGTATCATTGAAAGCAATGCAACTGTGTTCTGATCCCCAATTAAAAAACACTTTTATAGGCATTTTTTTACAGCCGTGTGAATGAAGTCTAATGCCCCGTACACACGGTCGGACTTTGTTTGGACATTCCGACAACAAAATCCTAGGATTTTTTTTCTGACGGATGTTGGCTCAAACTTGTCTTGCATACACACGGTCACACAAAGTTGTCGGAAAATCCGATCGTTCTAAACGCGGTGACGTAAAACACATACGTTGGGACTATAAACGGGGCAGTGGCCAATAGCTTTCATCCCTTTATTTATTCTGAGCATGCGTGGCACTTTGTCCGTCGGATTTGTGTACACACGATCGGAATTTCCAACAATGGATTTTGTTGTCGGAAAATTTTATATCCTGCTCTCAAACTTTGTGGGTTGGAAAATCCGATGGAAAATGTGTGATGGAGCCCACACACGGTCGGAATTTCCGACAACAAGGTCCTATCACACATTTTCCGTCGGAAAATCTGACCGTGTGTACGGGGCATAACACTTATGCCCCGTACACACGGTCGGATTTTCCGACGGAAAATGTTCGATGGGAGCTTGTTGTCGGAAATTCCGACTGTGTGTAGACTCCATCAGACATTTTCCATCGGAATTTCCGTCACACAAAATTTGAGATCTGGATCTCTAATTTTCCGACAACATAATCCGTTGTCGTAAGTTCCGATTGTGTGTACACAATTCCGACGCACAAAGTTCCACGCATGCTCGGAATCAAGCAGAAGAGCCGCACTGGCTATTGAACTTAATTTTTCACAGCTTGTCGTACGTGTTGTACGTCACCACGTTCTTGACATTCTGAATTTCTGACAAGATTTGTGTGACCGTGTGTATGCAAGACAAGTTTGAGCCAACATCCGCCGGAAAAAAATCCCATGGATTTTGTTGTCGGAATGTCCGATCGTGTGTACGGGGCATAACAGGTCTTACCCTTCCCCCACCCTGTGACTGGATAGTGAAAGAAGAAGCAGCAGACGGATGAGTTCATCTCTCTGTCACTCTGCTTACTCCTATCAGCACGTTCCTTGTTGGCACATGCACATTGTTGGCTTCTTATGCTTGTAGTCCCTCTTCTAGCCTGAGCTCTGCTGTACTGGCACTGCAAAAGGCTTATACCAAATCAAATTCAGGTACTTCCACTGCTTGCAACAAGAAATACATTTAATGATATATTAAATAATAAAATGTGCTTTGTGTTTTTTTTTATCTGCCTGGAGTTCAAACCCTTACACACCACTTTTTGCTACAGGTAAGCCTATAATAAGGCTTACCTGTAGCTATCCCGGATATCTCCTAAACCTGCACGGTTTAGGAGATATCCCCTGTATTTGTATGTGCCGATGTCATCAGCACATACGCACTGAAGCAATGGCACGTACGTGCCGTTTGCTTTAGTGAGTGTGCTGTTACCGGCAGCTCCCACGCACATGCGCGGGAGTGACGTCATTGCGGCTCTGGCCAGTCACAGCGCCAGAGCTGCGATACCCGGAAGTAACCCCCGGGAGTGATGTCGGCCGCCGGAGCGGTGTACGGGTACTACAGCGAGGGCTTCGATCTCAGGTATTACCTAATGAGCTAGTATGCTATCAGCGTTATCAGCCTCAGCCCAGATTCTATCCAGGTCATGCCCCACCCCCCTGACACATTTCACCCCACACGGGGCTTAGTCATGGAGAACTAAGGTTCTTGATGTGGGTTTGCAGTAAAACACATGGTTGAGTCATGTTTACATTGTAACCCCCCGAAGGCTGCAAGGCCCATGGTGCAGCCACAAATGCCTTGCTTCGCATCTACAACAAAAATGAACCCCCTGTTGTGTTTGGTGGGCAGTAGCACCACTAAGTGAATAGGGCCATGCATAGTTGCAATGAACGTAGTTGCAGTACAGTGTTGCAGCATTTATGGGGTTAAAATGGGCCTTGAGGCGGCCTCATATCACCTTCTCGCCATGTGTCAAACGCCTCTGAAAACGCAGATCGCTTTTCAGGGGCACTGCAGTCTCGGCGCTCATCTAAACTTACCCTTACCCAGGCAACCTGAAATTTAGTTTAAAATGGGGATCTTCGATGCTTGTAGGATTCGGCTTTATCTATTTTACAAATAACGAAATCAGAAACCATAAACAACCAAAAAAAAAAAGCCTTTGTCGTACAAGAATTTTTGTATGAATTTTTGTTCATCAGTTCAGATTTGCTGTGAAACGAGGAAAATCTGACGATCATTCGCCCGATTTTGTTGTAGTGTGTACCGCACTTGAGTTAATTTTTTGGTGTGGGGTCTTGAGCTCCTTATTTAAAGCTGAACTCCAGGCAAACAGTTATATGCGCAGATGAAATACACACATGTGAACTGTGATGCCTGCCAAAATATTTGCAAATCTGTCAGCCAGCCACCAGCAAGTAACCAAAGAATCCCTGGCAGACAGCATGGGAAAGAGGGTGACCACACTTATCTGCACTGCAGCTCAGCAATTCATGTTAGTCACTTACCCACAGCCTGCTTGACTGGTCAATGAAGCAGCATTGTCACACTGATGAGGTTATCACTTTGCTCTCTCCCCCTGTCAGTAACCTCCCTGTGTTATACTGACAGCACTGTGCATTGCAGTGGAGTCTGACTGCTTCACACAAGCTTTTCCTCTTCAAGTTTGAGTCTTATTGTGCAGAAAGCTAATATAAGGCCTTTTTTTAATGGAACATATACAAGCTGTGCTTAAAATATATGAAAACTCAAGACCGAAAACATTATATAGTGTAGCTTATCGGTCTTTAGATGGGTTCACTGCATTTGGTTTTTTTTTTTTCATTTTTAACTTGGTAATGATCCCAGTAACACACTTCCTGATCAATTCTCATACGCTGCACTGTAGCAGTTCATTGTTTTGAGATTACATACACTTCAACTATATATTTATTTTATATTTATTAGAGTACTTTCACACTGAGGCCGTTTTAAGGTGTTTTAGCGCTAAAAACAGTGCATGTAAAGGGCCTGAAAACTGCCTCCCCACTGTGATAGGCCGAGTGCTTTCACACTGGGGCGATTCGCTTGCGGGACGGGAAAAAAAGTCCTGCAAGCAGTATCTTTGGGGCGGGGTGGGTGCGGTGTATACACCACTCCCACCCCGCCCCTGGCCATTGGAATGAATGGGCAGTGCTTCCGAAGCGCCTGAAAAGCGTTTCGGAAGCGCCACAACACAGGTGCTATTAACCCCATTTTACGGCAGCCCTGCTAGTGGCCGAAAAGCGCCACTAAAACTACGGTAAAGCACCGCTAAAACTAGCAGGGCTTTGCCGCTAACAAACCCACCGCCCCAGTGTGAAAGTACGTTAGGATATTAAATAACTGGATTACACAGTGGCCTTTTTATATCTGTAAGTTCATCTTTGAAGAGGGAGTCCCGCGAAAATTTTTTTTTTAAAAAGTCAGCAGCTACAAATACTGCAGCTGCTGATTTTTAAAATATGGACACCTACCTGTCACAGGGACCAGCGATGTCGGCACCCGTGGCCGAACCGACCCTCGGATGCTGCCGCCGCCATCCTCGGTATGGGAATCCGGAAATGAAGCCTTGCGGCTTCACTTCCCAGTTCCCTACTGTGCATGCGCGAGTCACGCAGTGCAATCTGAATGGTCCGTGCTGTCTCTGGGACCCGTGTGTGTCCCAGCAGACAGCGCTGCGGGACAGAAAGAGGCATAGACTCCTGTGTGAGTCTATGCGTGGAAGTGGGTGCAAATACCTGTCTTAGACAGGTATCTGCACCCCCTCCCCCCTGAAAGGTGCCAAATGTGACGCCGGAGGGGGGGAGGGTTCCGAAAAGTGGAGGTTCAATTTTTGTGTGAACCTCCGCTTTAAATCTAAGCTCCGGGCAGATCCAAAAAAAAAAAAAAATCAATAATCAGTTATGCGTTTAATAAAAATATTGAATGTATTTTAATACACCATCATGTAAGTGCCTGATCCTGATTTGAATCCCCTGTACAGGAGTACATAGACTGGGGGGGGGTTGTAACACTAAGAGATCAGTTGTGTTGCGGTGCTCATGAGCTGGCAAATAACAATTTTTCTTGGACGAGAGAGAGCAGATTTAAAGAGTTGACTCTTTGCTGGGTGACTGCTGTCTCCCCAATATCCATTCATAGGCAGAAGGGGTGACCAGGCTGTATTGCTAAACTACAGAAGAGAAAAGTCAGGTCACCGAGCTGGCTGTCTGGCAAGGCTATATCTCAGGACTGGCAAAACAGAAATACAAATCCTTTGGCGGGTAAAACGTTCCCATATATGTATTTCAGTTGTGTATTTAGTGGTTTTCCTGGAGTTCAGCTTAAAATTGAAGTTAAATTAGGTTAGTTAAAGCAGTGGTCATCAACCCTGTCCTCAGGACCCACTAACAGGCCAGGTTTTATGTATTACCTTGGGGAGATACAGACTAGAATACTGCAATCACTGAGCAGCAAATGATATCACCTGTGATGTATTTCAGTTATCTTGCAAACCTGGCCTGTTAGTGGGTCCTGAGGACAGGGTTGATGACCACTGAGTTAAAGGGTTAGTTCACCTTTAGCAAAAAAAATGCCTATGCAGATCAGAAACGTCTATAGATAAAAACAAACTGTACAGCATTGACAAGTGGAATAATTCCCTTGCTATTGGTGTAGACCACTTACGTACCATATGAAGCCTAACTGGAAAACTCCTAGGATGTTGCTAAGAAATGCCTATCTGTTACTGTTCACATTCATTATCACAGGAGTGAGCTCCAAATGCTGAGCTACTGCATCAGGGGGGAGAGAGAGCATGTGAGGGGGTTCAAATCGGAGAAAGAGTTCCCTCCTGTGATGGTGAATAGTAAATGCTAGGTGTCTCCTAACAATGTCCTTAGCAATGTCCTAGGAGTTTTCCAATCTGGCTTCATGAGGTACGTAAATGGCCTACACCTAAAGCAAGGGCATTATTCAATTTTGGTCAAAGCTGCAGCGCTTGCTTTAATCTACAAACTTCCCCTATCTGCATAGACATTTTGGTAAGGAGGAGAACTAAGCCCTAAAGTTAAATCCATAAGTCATTCCAATGTAAGCAGAGTTATAAGCAAATATTGTCCTAATACTTCATTTTAAAGTGTTTCTGGATGTTCTTGTTTGACAGAGCATGGGTAAACCTTCACCAGCCACAATTTATGAGAAATATATAATATATGTATATGTGGCTATGGTAATATAACTAAACTGAGTCTATTTCTATACACTGACATTGTTTGGCATTGTTTACATATGTACAGTATATGTATAATTTTTATATATATATATATATATATATATATATATATATATATATTTGTGGACTGTATAGAAGAATGTAAAACTTTTGCAGCCTAAGGAAGAAAAAAGTGTAAACTTAAATGCCGAAGTTGGATATATTTATGTTATGTATTTGTAAAATAAAAAGGTTAATTTGTTAATAAGGAATATGTGTGATTGATTTGTGTGAAGAGCGGCCCTTTTTTTTGCGGGTTTATTTGCAAATCTGGACTTTATTAATTTTGTTAAAGATTGGTGTTAACACAGGTTCAGCAAGAACACGTGCATAAAATGGCATTCCAATTTTTTTTTTTCGTTTGTTCTACATAAAGGAGATGAAGAATTTATAACCTTTGCTGCCTTTGTCCCCACTGGGGAGATTTGGCCTCACTTCCTGTCCTAGTGAACAAACAGGAAGTGAAGGTAATATCCCCAGTGGGGTGGGGGGGGGGATTTATAGTGAAAACCTAACACAGATACTAATCCTCTCACTCTATCCAAAATAAAAAAAAATAAAAAAGGTTAGGGCTGGAATTGTATTTTAAAAATTATGTATTTTGCAAACATTAATTTGCAGGTATATATGTGGGATATAACTAACCAGCTTGTTGTTTTAATCTGTGAGATCTTCGTGTAACACTCAACATTATTATTATTTTTTTTTTGGTTTATGTGCCTATCAGTTCATGTGCTGACAGGAAGAGAAAGCAGAGAGACAAAAATGAGCTTATTACTATGCAGCTTCTCATTTCATTGTCCAGTCAAAGGCTGGGGTGGATCCAGGGCAACCTGGGCTCAGAGGAAGTCGGTGTAATTATTCTGGCCATCAGACTGAGGGCATCTAAGGTCAGAAAAAAATACTGTGGGGAAAATCTCTGGATTGAATGTGAAAATTGCAGCAAAAATGTATCTTTAGTGAGGGGAAAAAAGTATTTGATCCCCTGCTGATTTTGTACGTTTTCTCACTGACAAAGAAATGATCAGTCTATAATTTTATTGGTCGGTTTATTATAACAGTGAGAGACCGAATAACAAAAATATCCAGAAAAAACGCATTTCAAAAAAGTTATAAATTGATTTACGTTTTAATGAGCAAAATTGTTATTTGATCCCCTATCAATCAGCAAGATTTCTGTCTCCCAGGTGTCTTCTATACAGGTAACGAGTTGAGATTAGGAGCACTCTCTTAAAGGGAGTGCTCCTAATCTCAGCTTGTTACCTGTATAAAAGACACCTCTCCGCAGAAGCAATCAATCAAATTCCAATCTCTGAGAAAAAAAAAGGAGCATGCAACAAGTGCAACAGAGGCCACCCCCTTGGACTTGTAAGGCAGAAATAAAGGTAATGGAGTAAATAAAAGGCAACCATGTGCCACTTTTATTGAGTACACAGTATCTGATAAATTTTGTAGTCATAATCAATCACATTAAAATATACAAAAATTAAACCAATGAACCAATTAATACATAGACATATATATCAAACCCAAAGCTAATAATCCAGGCACTGCCGGAGTCAAGCTGTGGTCGGTCCATGAAGATTTGTAGCATACATCTCAACATGTTTTGGAAATTTTATTGGTACATATTTTCCTTCATCGGGGGGATTTATACATGGGTGACTTTATCTGCAACATAGATATAGTTACATAGTATTTGTACAATAGTACATAAAAAGCAAGTGATTTTGCATAATGAGCTATATAGTATTTAGGCTTAAAGGTACTTACATATAGGGTTCATTGAAAATACACGAGGAAATGGTAAAAACAATTGCGGGGAATCCACATTGGCTGAAAGAGTCCGCATGGACACAAAGATGGACAAGCATGCAACCCAGAGCCGGCCACTGATTCACATCCACAAGAGACGCCCCGATGTTAAACCAGCAAAGAAGTATTGCTATCTGAAAGGCCATAAATAAACAAAGGAAATTCAATCAATGTTTTTACAATAAGTATACAAGCACAACTAGTGTGCTGTAACAACAGGACAAGGGCATGTGTTACCCAGAGTTGCCTAATATAAACTAGTATGCTACCTTTCACTGTGCTGATAGAGGTACAGACATCAGAGCGGCAGTCCTCAGACTGAGACATGCCAGCTGTGTCTGAGCACTCTAAATAGTGAGTCAGCTGATGAGAGAGCCAATCCTCACAGGTTGTTTGGGTAATGCTGAATATTCTGCCCCATTAGCACAATGGCCAAGACCAAAGAGCAGTCCAAGGATGTCAGGGACAAGATTGTAGGCCTACACAAGGCTGAAATGGGCTTCAAGACCATCGTCAAGCAGCTTGGTGAGAGGGTGACAACAGAGAAACACAAAATAACTGTCAATCGCCCTTGGCCTGGGGCTCCATGCAAGATCTCACCTCATGGAGTTTTAATGATCATGAGAACAGTGAGGAACCAGCCCAGAACTACACGGGAGAATCTTGTCAATGATCTCAAGGCAGCTGGGACCATAGTCACCAGGAAAACAATTGGTAACACAGTACCCCATGAAGGGCTGAAATCCTGCAATGCCCGCAAGGTCCCCCTGCTCAAGAAAGCACATGTACAGGTCCGTCTGAAGTTTGCTAATGAACATCTGAATGATTCAGACAATAAAACAAAACTTTGCCCATGGGACTTTGAAAGAGGGGATCATAATGGTCGAAACCAGTAAATTGAATAGGTAATATCTCAAAATTTATTTGTGTAAGAATTAAATATAGACTTGAATAGCAGCCCGTTGAAACAGCATATGCCAATTGTAAACAGCCTTACACATGGTAATATGCAATGGTGTTAAAACAAAAGAATGCATGTACATCTGTATACTCGATGCGTTGTGCAAGCTTGGCTTGCTTCTTCAGGAGTTGATGTCTGCTTGTGCAAAATGTCTGAAAGGTAAATATCAATGAGATAGGACATACAGTATTAGTTGTGGTCAGACAAAATACAGGGGGCCCAATAGGACATTTCATACTTACATCGGAAGATTGGATCCGAGGGCTAATGCCCACGTGGCAGCAGTGAAAGGAATTCCACCCGAGAGCTGAAGGAGCGTGACCCAGTATACCCAAACAGAGACCAGGCAGAGGGCGAACATGGCGGAAAAATGAGTGGAAAGAGAGTGTCCCTTAAAATCCCCCATTGGCCATACGCAGCATAACAACTGTAAAAAATATGCATAAGTATACTGAGTCCGTTAAGAGCTGCTAAAAAGTTAGCTAGGAGTCAAATTATACAAAAGTATCCATGTAGTGTACTAAATAAGCTGTAATATGGACAGGGATGCACAGGGGAAGGAGAAGGGAATAATGTAAAAAAAGGTATCAAGTAGTGGTCAAAAAAGAAAATGAGTAATGAATATAAGAGTCATCATGAAGAGAAAAATACATCGTTAAGTGATGCGGAGAGTATAGGTGTCTGGTTTACACAACGTGTGTGCGTCAGTGTGAAGTGTAGGAGTCTTGCCATCAGTGACCAATGTAATGAATAAAATAGGGCTTACCGAGGTGATATGACCTCACTACTGCAAGGTAAAGAAACAAATGTAAAAGAAAGATTTCGCCATGTCAACCCTCCAGCCTAAATCCCGAGTGGGTGCAGTGGGCTCCGCCCCTAAAGTCATACGTCAGGTGGCTGTGATGTGAGCGTGCAGCGTGCTGACTCCCTCAGTCAGCTGGATGACATGCTACTTCCCAAACGTGAAACGTTGAAAATGGAAGTCCCACGATGGGTGTAGAAGCATGGCGCTGACGTACCGGTGGCCCCGTCCCTCCGGATCATGGAGAAGGGAGGACAGCAGGGGAGAGCACCCCCCCAAATGTACATCACAGCTCCCGGAAGGGAAGAGAAGCAGCAGCCACCAGTGGGGCACAGCACAGCAGAACCAATCCCGTGTGCTGACCAGAATCAAGATTGCAATAAGCATGTCTGGGTAATGATGCAAGTTATGCATACATAAGGATAAGACCAGAGAGCAGCGACAGACCAAATAGGGCATGTAGGTGTCTTCCACCTGGGTTCAAAATGAAAAGAAGCAGTCTGAAAGCTGTCTCTGTTATGACACACCTCCATCCCCATGGGACCTCATTAAAAGTCCCATGGGCAAAGTTTTGTTTTATTGTATGTTAATTGGGGAGGGAGGTGTGTCATAACAAAGAGACAGCTTTCAGACTGCTTCTTTTCATCTTAATGATTCAGAGGAGAACTTAGTGAAAGTGTTGTGGTCAAATGTGACCAAAATCAAGCTCTTTGTCATCAACTCAACTCGCCGTGTTTGGAGGAGGAGTAATGCTGCCTATGACCCCAAAAACACATCCCCACCGTCAAACATGGAGGTGGAAACATTATGCTTTGTGGGTGTTCTTCTGCTAAGGGAACTGCATCAAAGGGGCGATAGATGGGGCCTTGTACCGTCAAATCTTAGGTGAGATCCTCCTTCCCTCAGCCAGGGCATTGAAAATGGGTCGTGAACGGGTATTCCAGCATGACAATGACCCAAAACACATGGCCAAGGCAACAAAGGAGTTGCTCAGGAAGAAGCACATTAAGGTCCTCGAGTGGCCTAGCCAGTCTCCAGACCTTAATCCCATAAAAAATGTGTGGAGGGAGCTGAAGGTTTGAGTTACCAAATGTCAGCCTCGAAACCTTAATGACTTGGAGAGGATCTGCAAAGAGTAGTGGGACAAAATCCCTCTGAGATGTGTGCAAACCTGGTGGCCAACTACAAGAAACATCTGACCTCTGTGATTGCCAACAAGGGTTTTACCACCAAGAACTAAGTCGTGTTTTGCAAAGGGGTCAAATACTTATTTCACTCATTGAAATGCAAATCAATTTATAACTTTTTTGAAATGTGTTTTTCTGTATTTTTTTGTTGTTATTCTTCACTCCCACTGTTAAAATAAACCTACCATTAAAATTATAGACTGAGCATTTCTGTCAGTGGGCAAACATACAAAATCAGCAGGGGATCAAATACTTTTTTCCCTCACTATATTTATCTTTATCTTATTATTTTTTGGTGAAGTTCTGCATTAACAGTATACAGTATAGTGTGTGTGTGTCCACTGTTGATCCAATCTGCTGCACCTATTGGTGCCTGCAATACGAACAGAAGCATTTGCGTAATAAGAAAGCTTCTACCATTCTTTCAGGTCAAAAGTAATTTAAAGTAATTTAGCACAGAGCCTTTTTTTTTACCAAACAGTGAGTGTAAAACAAACTGCTGACACAAGTAGTTATTCCTATATCTAATATATTTATGAATTTCATGTTTTGTCTGGGTTCTCTTTTTAAGATAGAATTTATGGTAATTTCAGAAACCAGCCACAGGCATACCTTTTTGATTGAGAATAATTAACTGGCCCCATGGGTATGATGAGAAACTGAACAAGCTGCTGATAGCCAGGAGAGTACATCTCTAAATGGCAATGAAAGCTAAAGGAAAATGTATGGAAATATCATGGATAAAATGCACTCAGAAGCTAAATAAGCCAGGAATAATCAAACCCTAGACACTTTGGATAATCTGCTGATGTATTTACAATAAGATGCACAGAAATCCTGCATTGTGCTTTTAATCCACCCGCTCACTTCTCTGATGGGACTGTCCATACATAATTTGTGCACTAAGAACCAATGAATAATCAGTGGAAACTGGAGCTTTAACCACTTCCCGCCCGGCCTATAGCAGATTGACGGCTGGGCGGTGGTTCCGTTATCCTGACTGGGCATCATATGACGTCCAGTAGAATAAACATGCCGCCTCACACCCGCGGGGGCGCGCATTGCGGCGATCGGTGGAGTGGTATGTCAGCCTGACACACCGCTACACCGATCTTGGTAAAGAGCCTCCGCCTTGTCCAATCACGGCTGATCACGATGTCAATAGGAAGAGCCGTTGATCGGCTTTTCTTTATCGTACACCATAGTAATGACTATCTGGGTTATATGCTACCTTTAGGTGATTGGACACTGGCAACCAATAGTAAGAAGGTTCCTCCCATATAACCCCTCCCATACAGGAAGTATCTTTAGTTTTGTGTCAGTGTCTTGAAGGTGATGGTCACGGCTATGGAAGCTCTTCAAATTTCTTCAATAATGTCCCAGTGAGGATGTTATAATCAGATCCATTCGGATGGCATATAATGCTAAAGTGGATGGTACCCGAGCCTTGGTTCAAGAACAAGGTTTTGCCTGTAATGTGTCCTTATGGAGCTGGACCCTTGTGATATGGTATTCCTGGTCTTTTATTTGCCCAAGGAAACCTAAAGGGTGCTTTACAGGTCCAGGGGTGTGGACCCTAAGCAAAAGGGGACCCAGTCCCTGCAGGTCCTCAGTGATGCTACCCGCGGCGGTGATGGGGGAAGATTGGGCCTATCTCAGTCCCTGCTGCGTGGATCGGTGAGTGCTTCCTTTGGGAGGCCCTTTACATTACATTATTTCTAAAGTAATGTTTATAGCCAGATTACCATGTCTTTGTGCCCACTATGATGGTTCCAGACAGGCCGCAAGGTGCACTCAGGCGGGATCCCACACGGGGACCGCGCGGACTGGTCGCGCGCACACAGGCACGCACAGAAGTGTGCGCGTGCATTGGATTGGGGCTGCGCCCTCTCCCACTTGTGCACACTCTACCATGTGCGGGATGGCGGCACCACGTGCGAAACACGCGGGCGTGCGCATGCAAGTCCCGGGCGTGCGTTCGTCACGTGACAGCGCACGTATATAAAGGGAAGTCGGGCGCCTGCGTGTGTCAATGCTTGTCAGTTTGGCTCAGGTGAGCCAGGAGCCTGTTGCAGTGGGACACAGAGCTAGGCACGTGAGTCAGGCATTTGCAAACTCTTAAAGGAGGCTATAGTTTGGGCTTGCTGATACAGCCATATAGCACAGTGAGTTTTTCTCAAACTTTGTAAGCAATGTCTTCCAGAAAATGAGGCATGGGGAACAGGGCTAGTCCAGGGGTTAAAATTACTCCTTCAAAAACAAGAGATCAACCTCAGGCTACTGCAGCACCTATCTCCCCTGAAAGACCTGCGGCATTTGGCCTGGCTGAGCCATTGCATTTGTCAGGCGTGGTGGCCACCACCAATATCCCTGCGTCGGCTTTTGTTACTAAGGATGACTTAACGTCAACTCTCGCTGGCCTGGAAGGCAAAATAGCGGGTATGATTGCCTCAGTAACACAGGGAGGGAAAAAACGACATAGATCTCCCTCTCCTGAGCCTGGTCCCAGTGCTGAGTCACTTGAGCACTAGGACTTCCTTAGACAATTGGGTCCTTGTGATTTGGATCCAGAATGGGCAGAGGATTTTGAGGAGGTGGCCGTAGGGGATAAAGAGGCAGAGGTTGAAAAGTCCTCAGCGGGGGACTCAGGTTCTGAAGAACCACTGTCGGCCTCGCAATCCCAAAAATTGTTTATCCAGTCTTTAGCTGAAATGGTAAGAGCAGGTTTTAAGTTACCCCCTGTACAAGGGCCAGAACTTTCCTGTTCTACTTTGGGATCCTTGCGAACTCAGCAAGGTTCCCGGGCGTTTCCTGTACATCCATTATTGGAGCAGCTGATTTGCGCTGATTGGGACCACACGGACAGAATATACTTACCTCCAAAAAGGTTTTCTTTTTTGTACCCTATGGAGGAAAAATTCAAAAAAAGGTGGGATATGCCTTTAGTGGATGCTGCTATTTCTTCAGTAGATAAAAGCTTAACCTGTCCAGTGGATAATGCCCAAGGGTTTAAAGATCCAGCGGATAAAAAGCTGGAATCCTTACTAAAGGCCTCCTTTGCGGTGGCTGGGTCAGCAGTACAACCGGCTGTTGTGGCTATTGGGATCTGCCAATCCCTGAAGGACCATTTTAAAAGATTGGTCAGGAATTTGCCTGTTCAGGAGGAATATTCTGATGAATTGTCAGAACTTCCTCGCGCTTTATGTTTTGCGGTAGACGTATTAAAGGACTCAATCCAGCAGATGTCCCGCTTTGCGCTACTCTCTATACACATGCGCAGAGTCTTGTGGCTAAAGAACTGGTCAGCCGAGATGCCATGCAAAAGGCTGCTCGCGGCTTTTACCTTTCATGGGGAACGTTTAGTTGGAGAAGATCTGGATAAGTATATCCAAAAAATCGCAGGCGGAAAGAGCTCTTTGCTTCCTGTTAAAAGAAGGAATAAGCAGCCCTCCTTTAAAATTCCTAACGCTCCTGGGCCAGGCGCTTCTTCTCCCAAGAAGTATCGACGGCCTCAACCACCTGCCTTTAAGAAACCTCAAGGTAAAAAAAGACCTTGGACTCAGAAGCCGAACAAGGCCAATGCCAAGTCCTCCTTGTGAAAGGGCGCCCCCACTCTTAAGTGGGGGGCAGACTGCGCCGGTTTGCAGATGCTTGGGCAAGGTTGGTGCAGGACAGGTGGGTCATTTCCACTATAACACAAGGTTACAAAATAGAATTCCAGGATTTTCCCCCAAATCGGTTTCTGGTATCAAGAGTCCCATCGGACCCAGAGAAAAAGAAAAGCCTATTCCTAGCCTTAGAACAGCTAAAAAGGCAAGGGGTGATTATCGAGGTTCCGCACAAAGAAAGGTTCAAGGGGTTTTATTCAAACCTATTTACAGTGCCGAAGCCGAATGGGGAGGTAAGGCCCATTCTGAACCTCAAGTCTCTCAATTCCTTTCTAAAGGTCCAAACCTTCCGTATGTAATCGTCTTGTTCAGTAATTGCATCCTTAAAAAAAAGGGTATTTTTTAGCATCCATAGGCATCAAGGATGTGTGCCTGCATGTGCCGATTTTCGGTCCACATCAAAGATTTCTACGTTTCGCAGTAGAGGGGTGTCATTTCCAGTTTGTAGCACTTCCATTCGGTCTGGCTACGGCCCCTCGGGTCTTCACAAAAGTGTTAGCTCCAGTTTTGGCTTCTCTAAGGTCCCAAAGGATATCGGTGATAGGATATCTAGACGACCTTCTGTTAAAGGACCAGTCCTATTCCACCCTGATAGAAAACGTTTCAACTACTGTTCATTTTCTGGGATGCCTAGGCTGGATTCTGAATATGGACAAATCGGCCCTTCATCCAGTTCAAATCCTGACATATCTAGGTCTGATCCGGGATACGAGCCAGGAAAGGGTGTTTTTACCCCCCTTAAAAGTCAGCTCAATAGTGGAGCTGGTCAGGAAAGTCAAAGGGGTAGAAGGACCCTCAATTCGATTGTGCATGAGGCTGCTGGGCAAGATGGTGTCATCCTTCAGCACAGTTCCTTATGCGCAGTTTCACTCCAGGTTGTTCCAGAGAACTATCCTGGAGGCTTGGAACAAGTCTGTTCTAGCCTTGGATAATCCAATGTCTCTATCCCCAAGGGTAAAACAGGACCTCTCTTGGTGGTCAAGGACCAGCAACTTAAAAGGCGGGAAGTCTTTTCAGCCGGTAACCTGGAAGGTGGTAACTTCAGACGCCAGTTGTCTTGGCTGGGGAGCGGTATTAGAAGAGGCCTCCATACAGGGGAAATGGTCTCAGGTACAGAAGGTCTTACCCATCAATCTGCTGGAAATCCGGGCAGCTCATTTGGCTCTCCTATCTTGGACGACCAGATTGCAGGGGTTTCCGGTCAAAATCCAGTCCAACAACTCCACAGTTGTGGCATACATCAACCACCAAGGGGGCACCCATAGCCGGGCAGCCCAAAGGGAAGTAAATCACATATTAACTTGGGCAGAGAGGAACATGCCGTTTTTGTCGGCAGTCTTTATTCCAGGTGTGGACAATTGGCGGGCAGACTACCTGAGTCCTCAGCAATTGTTACCGGGGGAGTGGTCCCTTCACCCCAAAGTTTTCCTTCAGATCTGCCAGCATTGGGGGATGCCAGATGTGGATCTTCTGGCATCCAGGTTCAATACCAAGGTAGACAGCTTTGCATCCAGGACCAGGGATCCACTTGCCGTAGGGACGGATGCATTAGTGATTCCTTGGGATCAGTATTCCCTAATTTGCGCCTTTTCTTCGATCCAGTTGCTGCCGCACCTGTTGTGCAGGGTACAGGTGGAGCAGAAAGCAGTAATTCTGGTGGGCCCAGGGTGGCCCAGAAGGTCCTGGTACTCAGAGATTGTGAGGATGGAGGTAGGAGACCCATTGTGCCTCCCTTACCATCCAGAGCTGTTGTCCCAAGGTCCCATATACCATCCTTCTTTACGGTCGCTGAATTTGATGGTATGGCTATTGAGACCAGGGTACTGAAAGACCGTGGTATCAGAGGGTCTGTTCTGTCTACTCTGATAAATGCGAGAAAGCCAGTTTCTAGAAGTATTTATCATAGGGTCTGGAAATCGTACATTTCCTGGTGCGAGAGGAGGAAATGGCACCCTCGCAAGTATACTATTGGGAGGGTCCTTGCCTTTCTTCAAACGGGAATTGATTTAAATCTATCTCTAGGAACCATTAAGGGACAGATTTCGGCCTTATCAATTTTTTTCCAGAGGCCAATCGCATCTCATTCTTTGGTACGAGCCTTCATCAAAGGGGTGATGCACTTAAGGCCGCCGGTTAAGCCACTGTTATGCCCCTGGGATTTGAACTTGGTGCTATCAGTACTACAGAGTGAACCCTTTGAACCTATTAGGCATATTCCTATGATCCTATTAACTAGGAAATTGGTCTTTTTGGTGGTCATAACCTCGGCTAGAAGGGTGTCAGAATTGGCCGCCCTTTCTTGTAGGAAACCCTTTCTGTTTGTACATCAGGACAAGGTGGTGATGCGACCCTGTCCAGATTTTTTACCTAAAGTGGTCTCCAGTTTTCACTTGAATCAGGATATTATTTTGCCTTCCTTCTTTCCCGACCCTAGGTCTAAGAAGGAAAGATCACTTCACTCACTAGATGTGGTGAGGGCAGTCAAGGTTTACTTGGATATGTCAGCTCCTTTTCGGAAGACTGACTCTCTTTTCATTCTGCCAGAAGGTCCTAAAAAGGGACAGGCAGCAACTAGTTCAACTATCTCTAGGTGGATTCGACAGGTTATTATCCAGGCTTATGAGTTGAAACACAAGGTTCCACCTCGATATCTCAAAGCTCACTCTACTAGAGGAGTTAGTACATCTTGGGCAGTGCGCCAGCAGGTGTCTATGGCTCAGGTTTGCAAAGCGGCCGCTTGGTCTTCAGTTCATACATTTACCAGGTTTTACCAACTGGATGCTAGGTCTCAAAAGGAGACTGTTTTTGGCCACAGTGTGCTGCAAGCAGCTTTATAAGTTTTGGGCCTAAAAGGGGTCTAGGAATACTATGTTCCCTCCCCTCAAATGCATTGCTTTAGGACATCCCAGATAGTCATTACTATGGTGCTCTGTGTCCCGTGATGTATGATAAAGAAAAATAGATTTTTTAAACAGCTTACTTGTAAAATCCTTTTCTTGGAGTACATCACGGGACACAGAGGTCCCTCCCCTCTTTTCTGGGATCTTCATTGCTTGCTACAAAACTAAAGGTACTTCCTGTATGGGAGGGGTTATATGGGAGGAACCTTCTTACTATTGGTTGCCAGTGTCCAAACACCTAACGGTAGCATATAACCCAGATAGTCATTACTATGGTGCTCTGTGTCCCGTGATGTACTCCAAGAAAAGGATTTTACAGGTAAGCTGTTTTAAAAATCCATTTTTCCTCACTCGCGTCTGACAGACGCGAGTAGAGGAGAGCCGATCAGCGGCTCTCCTGACAGGGGGGGGGTCTGCGCTGATTGTTTATCAGCGCAGCCCCCCCTCAGATGACCACACTGGACCACCAGGGATGCCACTAGGACCACCAGGGAAGGGGGCAACATGTGGATGGCCAGGTATGTACCCCATGGCCATCCACATGTGCCCAATCTGTGCCAATCAGTGCCCACAAATGGGCACAGATTGGCACCATTATATTTCAGTTATGTCCAGCAATGCCACCAATCAGTGTAATCAGTGCCACCTGTCAGTGCCCATCTGTGCCCATCAGTGCCCACCTATCAGTGCCCATCAGTGCCCATCCGTGCTACCCATCAGTGCCACCCGTAAGTACCAATCAATGCCACCTATGAGTGCCCATCAGTGCCGCCTATGAGTGCCCATCGGTGCCACCTGTGAGTGCCCATCAGTGCCGCATACCAGTGCCACCTACCCGTGCCCATCATCAGTGCCCATCAGTGCCACCTCATTGGTGCCACCTCATCGGTGCCCATCAGTGCTGTCGTATCAGTGCCCGTCATTGAAGAAGAAAACGTACTTATTTACAAAAAATTTTAACAGAAACAAAGAAAAACTTTTTTTTTTTCAAAATTTTCAGTCTTTTTTTATTTGTTGCGCAAAAAATAAAAACCGCAGAGGTGATCAAATACCACCAAAAGAAAGCTCTATTTGTGGGTACAAAATGATAAAAAATTTGTTTGGGTACAGTGTAGCATGACCGCGCAATTGTCATTCAAATTGCGACAGCGCTGAAAGCTGAAAATTGGCCTGGGCGGGAAGGTGTCTAAGTGCCTGGTATTGAAGTGGTTAAAAGAGAAGTATGGGGTTATTTTTTTTTTTTATAGTCTTACTCACCTAGGTGGATGCAGCATCGATCCAATGCTGTGACTAACCCCTGCATCTTCTAAGGCTGAGAACTGAGCGCTCAAAGACCGTTGATCGCTCAGTTTTTAGTCAGTAGAGAACCGGTGACTATCAGTCACTGGCTCTCTGCCCTCCAGTACTCACTGAAGCGCTGAGGTGCACAGGGGGCAAGAGCGTCTGGCTCAGTCTCCCAGCTGCTCGCTGAGAGGCTGAGCCAGCTGCGGTCCAGGCATCTTGGTGGATCCCGACTGTAAAGTCAGGAATGATCAGGAGCCTGGACTGGCTTAGTGATGTCAGCCATTAGCTTTAGCCCACTGTCGGCTGAAATCAAGTCACAGGAGTGCAGAACGAACTGCTCTCCTGCGATCCACAGGACAAGTACAGCCAAACAAGCGTTTGACTGTACTTCTCCTTTAAAACAGGATTACAGTAGTATGCCATACATTAAAGTAGGTGTTTTGTGCTGTGTTGTATGAGCATTGTGCGTTTTTAGTTGCATATTTTGTATGTTAACATTGATCTCCATGTAACACATCAAAGATGCCGCAATCACGACTCTTTCTAACTCTGCACCTGCAAGACACCTAAAACGTACCTGTACATGTCCTTGCTGTGCTTACACTCCAACTTCAGTCTTAACCTTCATGGTCCCCACTCTAATGCCCCGTACACACGGTCGGATTTTCCGATGGATAATGTCCGATCGGAGCGTGTTGTCGGAAATTCCGACCGTGTGTGGGCGCCATCGGACATTTTCCATCGGATTTTCCGACACACAAAGTTGGATAGCAGGAGATAAAATTTTCCGACAACAAAATCCGATCGCGTCAATTCCGACCGTGTGTGGCCTGTTCCGACGCACAAAGTGCCACGCATGCTCAGAAGAAATTCCAATACGGGACAGCTCGTTCTGGTAAACTTAGCGTTCGCAATGGATACAGCACTTTCGTCACGCTGCAATGTTAAAAATGGTTTAATACAGCGCACTCTCTTCTTCTTTATAATGTGACAAGAATTAAGTCGTTTTGCTGCTCATATTCACACACACTTCTCACAAAGTTTTATTTGTGTTGTTTTAGTGGGATTCCTTGAATATATTGTTATTAGTTGTCACATCTGACAGTTTTATATTTTTTATTTTTTTTTTATTTTGGATTTTAAGCCTTTTTTTTTATTTAATGTTTGGATTTTTTCCAAGGCTGATCTTTGTTCAATGTTATTTTTATTTTTACTCCAGAATATTTTTGGGTGTGTTTTGTGTGTCAAGTTACCCCAACACCATTGATATCTTTTATTATTTAATCTCAAGGAGATTGTTTGTTGTTGGTGTCCCTTGTTCATTTCACATTGTATATTTGAAATGTACCTGAATCCTCACAAACAAACTGTCATTTTTGAAGTAAAACACATAGGAGAGTATAATTCCAAACAAAAATCCTTTATTAAGGGATCAGAACCAAACAAAGAGGAAGCCAACACTGGATCAACAAGAGAAATTAGCGAAGCCTGGGACCCCCACGGCAGACATCAATTCTTCAACATCAAAATTGGTGGCCTGAGGAGTCCATATGTAAGGGAGGGCAGTCTGGTCCGGGATTCACAGAGACTTGGATAGCAGCAGATGACATCTGTGTCCGCAGGCTGTGGTACCACAAGAGGCTGCATTTTTTGGCCCACCAGACTGGATCCAGGGTCCTCACTGTCTGGTCTTCCTTTCACACTTCCTTCTGGGCTGTGGCTGTGCAGTTGGAGATGTGGCAGGAGGAGGAGTAGGACCTGGAGGAGGAGTAGGACCTGCAGGAGGAGGAGGAGGACCATCCCAAAGCTGTGTGTGAGGTGTAATTTGGCCCCTCATACCTTTCGCCAGAGCCTCAGATATGAGGGCCTCACACATGGCTTTTTGGCCCTCCTCCATCCTATGCATTTTGGTGTGTGGTGCTCCCAGGACCTCTGTAGCCCTCCAAAAGAATCTGATAGCCGCCTCCTCTAGGGCACTCCTCCTACTGCCACTTTGTGTTTTCAGGGGGGGTGGAGGGACCTTGATATCAGCCAGCCGGCTCGGCCCGGCCACCTCCTGGCTGAGACTTCCCTGTGTATGAAAAAGGGACATAGTTGTAATGTTTTGCATCATCAATCACAATCCTTAATTAGTACTCCCAACTAACATATAGTTCACATCATTGATTGGACAAGCAGAAATATTTAGAGGAATGCTATACCTGGCTCAATCTGGGCTCCTCCACATGTGGCCTGGAAGGCCCAGGTTGGGCGTCAGAAGCCTCAGCCGGGGGGGAAGGAAGCGTGGAAGGAAGACTGGAGAGGGATGGCCTGGGTTCAGTCTGGCCTGCCAGAAAGTGCAGCCTGTCGTAGTACAACATCCTGGGGACATAGATGTCACCTGCTGCTCCGGATCTCTGCGAATCCAGGACTTTATTGCGCTCCCTCAGATATGTGCTCCTCAGGCCACCAATGAAAATCTTTAAAAAAGTGATGTCTGCCGTGGGGATCACCTGCTTCACAATTTCACACAATTGCTCCAGTGCTGCCTTCCTCTTTGCTTGGTTCTTGTAATGGGGGTGGGTAATCTCCCACAGACAGGGCAGCTCCCTTAGCATCTCTATGAAGACTGAAATGAAGTCCTTATCTTTCAGTACCATATCCATGTTCACTGCAAGACACAACACAAGACAAAGCCTAATGTCACACAAAACTCTCCTAATCTTGTTACAATATAGGCCTCAATCTAGAAGCAGTATAGGCACAAGTTTGTCTCTTACCTTCGTTCTTACGATCGCCGCTGTGACGAAAATATAAGCGTAGGATAGTTTTGCCTTAACTAGATGTGGTGTGATCTGTAGTAGTGTAATTGTAGATGTAGTTTAATTCTGGGTTATTAGAAATATAGTATTCTATGTCAGTCATGCACATATGTTCTTTCATTAGCATTTGAAAAGGACAGAGATTTTGTCTAGGATCAATGTGACACCTAGATGCCAATAAAAGCTCCCATTAGAGTAAACATAGATTGCCAGCTTCCTGAGGCTCAAAGAAATCTGCTAGTCATCTTGGCCACACGGATCTGCAGGGGGCATTCACAAGGCTCCGGACAGTCTGTAAGCTTTGATTAATATCAAGAGATCTAAGGAACCATTTTTATCTCTCATAAAAGCTAAAATATTAACGGCAGAGAGATGAAAATAATTCCTTGTGATCGTACACCTGATGGGTTACGTTTACATGTGACTCTGTATGTTTAGCAGGTGTGGAATCCTGGAGAACCACACAAAACCGTTATATGGCGCCTGATTGCGGCAGGCAGGCAGTGATTGGTACTGTTGCGATCGGCATGATGCGCTGGTATCGGAAATCCTATCCATGACCCAGCAATCAGCGCCGTTCTGGGCCAATTTGACTCTGGTCATTTCAGAACACAAAACATTTGTGGGCTGAGACAGGAACACCCCCCCAGGGTTGATTGGCCAAGGGCTAAAGCCCAGCCCGCATCCATATTTCAATAAATTGGGTAGCCTGAGATATGGACATTGTTCTTCCACGAAGCCAGTTCGAAACTGGGGAGTTCCCACATGTTCCAGTATGCTTCTACTAACGGATAGATTTACTTGGTAAAGTTTATTTCTGTTTTTATCCCTTTTTATTTTCATAGCAAATTGCCAATTTGTGTGTCTTTCTGCATTTTTTGTATCTTTTTTTGGTAAATCCTTTTTCTTTGTATATCTTATATGCACTGCCCTCTTTCGGGATATTAAATGATAAAATTAATAAGTGACTTCTGTGTACTAAGCTAGGACTCATATCTCTGGAGAGGTTGTTGTATTTTAGTGCCTAAGTACTCGGTTTAATTTACATGCCAATCGGTATGCAATTGCACTGTGTGTTGGCAGATTGCATGCAGATTGTAAGCTAACAGATCTGCCAGACAGAGATCTGTGTGTGTGGTGGCTCAGCAGACCAGTCTGCGGACAAACTGTTGGGTGGTGGCAGGCTATCGTTTATTGTATGTCTGGTGTGTGGGTGTGGGGACAGTGGGAAGAGTGATTAACACCGGGGTTCAAGCTTGCAGGATAGCTGGAGGAATCCTAGAAGTGTATAGTAATTGCTAGACTGCTCCCCAACCCTTAGAGTGCACCAGATTGTATGTAAGATTTGTATCTGCCTGTGTGTGGTCAGCTAGCTGGATTGGAGTGGAGTCTCCCTCTAGTGGTGGCCAAAGGTAGTGTAGGCTGTGAAAGTACCGCAGCCAGTCTTACATGCGCAGTATAAGTTCCCCCTTATTCCCTTAGTTCCTCATATACCCCAGTCACGGAACGGACGTCGCGGTTAGTTAGTAGCCGTTGGGGTGTGAATCCGTGACAGATTGGCGGCAGCGAGCGGAATTTGCTTAGTACATTAGTACATGGTTTATTCATTTAACCTGTGTACTAAAGGTTGGAAGCTTGTTAGAAGCAACTGACCTACAGAAGCTCACTCAGTGCATAATTTTTGTTTTGTAGAAGACATACTTGGCTATTTGCTTCCCACCCCCTCTTGTTTTTTCTTTTCTATCTTTTATTTGGGCAAAAAACTTGGAGATGGTAACCCACGAGATGATATGCTGGTACAAGAGGCAATCTGAAGAGACTGCGATTGACCTCTGTGAGCTAAGAGGCATCAGTACAGTCGGCAAGACGAGGACCCAACTTTTATGTGCGTTGATAGAGGATGACCATGAACAGTTCACCATGGCATCTAAACCCAGAGACTGTGCCATTCCAGATGACTGTGTGAGACAGCATGATTCTGTTCTCAAACCCTCTCAGCGGAAGAAATCACTACAGCAGATGAAGCAAAGAGGGAGAGAGCACAAACTGAACAGTACCCAAATCCAGCATGGAAATGCAACATCACCTCCATCTGCATCAAGAACTACAAGAGCCAGACCTACATCTGTGGAAACCTTGAAGTGTTTTGTCTGTAACCAAGGTGGACATTACTCGAGCCTTTGTCCAAAGAGGAGGAGGCCTAGCCCACCAGCAAGTGTGAAAAGTGCACCCCCTACTGTGTTGCTTGTTGGGGAAAATGTAGGAGACCGAGCGGATAACCTGCAGCCAGTTACCGCAAGTAACAGCGTTACAGTCGGACTCCGAGGTATGGGATCAGAGGATGTCCTAGCTCTTCCAGGATTGAGGTGCTGTGAGGATGTGATCCCAGGGGAAGCCATGTTTGTCACCGGAGGTGGAGGAGCCATCTCTGCCGTGCCTAAGGCTTGTGTTTCGTTGAACCTGGACTCTGAAAGCCAAATGAAAGAAGTGGGCAGAGCAGATCCCACGTATGTAGGAGGCCATGCGGATAGCCTGCAGCTGGTTACCGCAGGTAACAGTGTTACAGTTGGACTCCAAGCTATGGGATCAGAGGATGTCCTAGCTCTTCCAGGATTGAGGAGCTGTGAGGATGTGATCCCAGGGGAAGCCATGGTTGTCACAGGAGGTGGAGGAGCGATCCCTGTCATGCTTATGGCTTGTGTTTCGTTGAACCAGGAATCTGAAAGCCAAGTGAAAGAAGTGGGCAGAGCAGATCCCACGTATGTAGGAGGCCATGCGGATAGCCTGCAGCTGGTTACCGCAGGTAACAGTGTTACAGTTGGACTCCAAGCTATGGGATCCATGGATGTCCTAGCTCTTCCAGGATTGAGGAGCTGTGAGGATGTGATCCCAGGGGAAGCCATGGTTGTCACAGGAGGTGGAGGAGCCATCCCTGCCATGCCTATGGCTTGTGTTTCGTTGAACCAGGAATCTGAAAGCCAGGTGAAAGAAGTGGGCAGAGCAGATCCCACAAATGTAGGAGGCCGTGTGGATACCCTGCAGCTGGTTACCGCAGGTAATAATGTTTCAGTCGGACTCCAAGATACGGGATCCACGGATGTCCTAGCTCTTTCAGGATCGAGGAGCCATGAGGATGTGGTCCCAAAGAAAGCCACAGTTATCACAGGGGTTGGAGGAGTCATCACTGTGTTACCCACAGCTTGTGTCGCTTTGCTCAGAGGATCAAAAAGCAAAGTGAGAGAAGTAGGCATAGCAGATGCCAGTAATGTCCTATCGGGTACTGACCGGGTGCAGTTGGTAGCCCGCTATGAGCCAAAGTCATCCCCCCTGAAACCTGCATCTCCACCTGAAGCCCCGGATTCACGTAAAGTACTGTTGGGTGACTCAGTGCACGTTGGGAACTCTGGGGAGGGTCAGGGGACTAGTGACTGTGTGCCAGGTCCAGGCCCTAATGGGTTTCTGGAGCCAAGGCCCAGAGAGGAAACTAAAGTCAGAATGAACTCTGAAATTGATAATGTTTTGTGTGATGTAAAAAGTCATGATCTGTGCTGTGCAGACATTCCCTCTGCTGCAGTGGTGACTCCCGGGGCCCACCGGGCTGCCCGAACTGGTCATTGCCCACTGCTACAGAGGGACTGTCTGTGAAAGGACCCAATCCAACTGGGTCGGACCCTTGTGAACTTGGTCAAGCAGGCCTGAGGTCCCCTCACACTGTTGTCTCCCTGGCGTCTGTGGCAGATCACTCTGAGTCCCCTGAGGCTGTTAAAAATGACATCAGCCTGGAGGAGTACAGAGGTCTGGCTGACGGACTGCCAGTTGGGGATGGCGGGATGAGGGTGTACGAGGAACAGGACTGTGACTCTGTAACCACTTGTAAAGAAAAGGAATGTTTTGAAGTACCTGCTGAAAAGGCCAATTGTGTTTCAGTAGATCCTGGTACGGACAAGCAAGGTGTGCTTGTAACCTTATGTGAGGAAAAGTCTTCTGTAGTCTGCTCCTCTGCCATCACAGCTACCAGTACTTCCATTGTGGATTCTGGGCTGTGCATCACAGAGGAAAGACCACAGGGTGAGGGGGCAAATCTGATCCAATCTGACTCTACTCCCTTGGCAGTTGCAGCTGACAGCACTGAGTTCTTAGGGAATGATACATTTGTTGCCAGCCCAGAAGAACTCAGGTGTTGTGCCAACAGATGCTCTGCTGAGGATGGAGTAGGAGTATGGGATGTGGGTCAAAGGACAACCCCCGGTGGAATTCAGTCTTCTGTGATCTTCTCCTCTGTCACCATAGTTGCGAGTACTGCTATTGCGGATTCATTGCTGTGTGTCACTGAGGGAATATTACAGGGTGACAGGGCAAATTTGGCCCCATCAGGGCCTACCATCTCAGCAGCTGCAGCTGACAACACCGGGTACTTTCTGGCTGATAAGTCTGATGTTAGCCCAGAGGAACTGAGGTGTTGTGCTGGCAGGCCTTCTGCTGAGGAGGACAGAGTAGGAGAGTATGACACGGGTCAGAGCATGACCCCTGGCAGAATAAAGTCTTTTGTGGCTTTATCCTCTGTACCCACAGCTATGAGTATCATGATTGAGGATTCGTTGCTGTGCATAACAGGGGAAGAACCACAGAATTATGGGGGAAAACTGACCCCATCTGAATCTGCTCTCTCAGAGGCTGCAGCTGATGGCACTGAGTTCCTACCAGCTGATATGTTTGGTGTCAGCGTAGAGGAATTCCGGGGTTGTGCTGGCAGGCCTTCTGTTGAGGTGGAACGAGAAAAAGTGTGGGAGACAGGCCAAAGAGTGGAGGCCCTGGTACCCAGGTCATGGAACCAGGCCCAGATCACCCAGGGACGGCCTTATGCCAGGCTCAAACATCTGGGTGTGGTAGCTCATAGAGTACCACCAGATGGCCAGGGCCATTGGCTGAGAATGCTGACAACACACAATGACAAATTGGCCTGTACCCTTTCAGTAGGTAGTCAGTGGCCAGTGGATGAAGTGGATCCGCAGAGCAATCTGCTGGCCAATCCTGATCCAGACCCGTTAGGATCAGTCAGAGAGGGGTGCGGTCGCCCTCTCCTATCTGCAAAGGGACAGGCTGAAATGTCGGTGGTGCCAAGCTTCAGTTGGGGGAACCTTCACCCCCCATCTTAGGGAATCTTCCATGCAGACGCATTAGCTGACCCGTTTAGGCTCAGCTGTGCGTCATCTGGAAGGGGGAGATGTGACGAAAATATAAGCGTAGGATAGTTTTGCCTTAACTAGATGTGGTGTGATCTGTAGTAGTGTAATTGTAGATGTAGTTTAATTCTGGGTTATTAGAAATATAGTATTCTATGTCAGTCATGCACATATGTTCTTTCATTAGCATTTGAAAAGGACAGAGATTTTGTCTAGGATCAATGTGACACCTAGATGCCAATAAAAGCTCCCATTAGAGTAAACATAGATTGCCAGCTTCCTGAGGCTCAAAGAAATCTGCTAGTCATCTTGGCCACACGGATCTGCAGGGGGCATTCACAAGGCTCCGGACAGTCTGTAAGCTTTGATTAATATCAAGAGATCTAAGGAACCATTTTTATCTCTCATAAAAGCTAAAATATTAACGGCAGAGAGATGAAAATAATTCCTTGTGATCGTACACCTGATGGGTTACGTTTACATGTGACTCTGTATGTTTAGCAGGTGTGGAATCCTGGAGAACCACACAAAACCGTTATATGGCGCCTGATTGCGGCAGGCAGGCAGTGATTGGTACTGTTGCGGTCGGCATGATGCGCTGGTATCGGAAATCCTATCCATGACCCAGCAATCAGCGCCGTTCTGGGCCAATTTGACTCTGGTCATTTCAGAACACAAAACATTTGTGGGCTGAGACAGGAACACCCCCCCAGGGTTGATTGGCCAAGGGCTAAAGTCCAGCCCGCATCCATATTTCAATAAATTGGGTAGCCTGAGATATGGACATTGTTCTTCCACGAAGCCAGTTCGAAACTGGGGAGTTCCCACATGTTCCAGTATGCTTCTACTAACGGATAGATTTACTTGGTAAAGTTTATTTCTGTTTTTATCCCTTTTTATTTTCATAGCAAATTGCCAATTTGTGTGTCTTTCTGCATTTTTTGTATCTTTTTTTGGTAAATCCTTTTTCTTTGTATATCTTATATGCACTGCCCACTTTCGGGATATTAAATGATAAAATTAATAAGTGACTTCTGTGTACTAAGCTAGGACTCATATCTCTGGAGAGGTTGTTGTATTTTAGTGCCTAAGTACTCGGTTTAATTTACATGCCAATCGGTATGCAATTGCACTGTGTGTTGGCAGATTGCATGCAGATTGTAAGCTAACAGATCTGCCAGACAGAGATCTGTGTGTGTGGTGGCTCAGCAGACCAGTCTGCGGACAAACTGTTGGGTGGTGGCAGGCTATCGTTTATTGTATGTCTGGTGTGTGGGTGTGGGGACAGTGGGAAGAGTGATTAACACCGGGGTTCAAGCTTGCAGGATAGCTGGAGGAATCCTAGAAGTGTATAGTAATTGCTAGACTGCTCCCCAACCCTTAGAGTGCACCAGATTGTATGTAAGATTTGTATCTGCCTGTGTGTGGTCAGCTAGCTGGATTGGAGTGGAGTCTCCCTCTAGTGGTGGCCAAAGGTAGTGTAGGCTGTGAAAGTACTGCAGCCAGTCTTACATGCGCAGTATAAGTTCCCCCTTATTCCCTTAGTTCCTCATATACCCCAGTCACGGAACGGACGTCGCGGTTAGTTAGCCGCCGTTGGGCGTGTGAATCCGTGACAGCCGCGTCCAATGCTCCTTCCTCCGCTCACAGATCAAACGTAATACGCACGCGTGTTACGCTTTATATACACTGCGCATGCGTGTAACTCCGCCCGCCCCGGACGGAAAATATGGGCCTTACCCCAACCCGAACATCCGAAAGGCCAAGATCATGGCAAAAGTGGTCAGGAGTCTAGAGCGGAATTTCGGGGTACGAAGGTCTAAAGATCAGCTCAGGAAGCGGTGGTCGGACTTCAAGTTGAGAGAGCCAGAGCAGTACCGAAAGATCCGGAGAGTGCTGCAAAAAAGTAAGTAGTTGTGCTGTGTTCCTATTCTTTCTGTCTTTATTACGTTCGTTCTGCTCCATATGCTTTTATTAGTTGTAACGTTTCAAAAGGTCAACTTTAATGTTCATGGGCACATTATTCGTTCGTATCAAACATTTTTCTTTCGGCCTCTAGAACACCATTGTTCAGGCCATATGCATTTTCACACATTTTTGGGGGGCCTACTTGGATGCCAAATATTTGTTTGTGTAGATGGGTTTGTTACTAGCATGAAATGCAAACTAGATTGTGTGTAAGGAGAGGACACTGAGCAGCTGTTTTCACATCTGGACACTGGAGCACTAGTGTGGGACACAAGAACACCATTTTTATTAGGGGGGGCCACACAGGTGCTCCAGTGTATACTATAGGGGGGTCTCCATCTGTGAAGCTTGTACCAAACAGGTAAAGTATTGCAGCTTGACAAAGGGCAATAAAAAATATACATCTTGGAACTCTGCTAAAATAGACAATTGTACCCCACTTCCGAGCAATGTTTCCTATTTCTAGTTCTGCCATCAAATATCTGTGTGCTAAGTATACATTTTTTGTTTTACATAGGGGAGAAAAGACTCGGACACCCCTCATCCCAGGAGACCAGAGACCCCCCCCCTCTGGAAGAAGGGGAAATACCAACACAAGAAGAAGAGAAGGAGGAAGAAGAAGACGTGGTGGAGATTGGCACCACAACAGGTGAGTGTCTGCGACCACAGGCTCAGGTAAAAGAGATGGATGGTGGCAGATTTTTGAGACCTTTTTTTTTGTTCTTTATCTCTTTTTAGGTGATCGTGATCCAGAACGCTTTACATCTGAAAGTGCCCAGATACTGATCGGGGAGATCATGGGGTGTAATCTCCAATTGCAAAACATCCAGCAACAAATCAGTGATGTTATTAAAAAAAATAATAACATCATTGATGTTTTGGGGCGAATTTAAACCCCACAAAATCACCTGTTTTATCGTACCAAAATTTTTTAAATGTTTAGAAAAGCCAAATTTGGAGGATGCACACAGTGTGCCAACATGTGCTATCTGCCATCACGGGATATCAATGGACGCGTTTTGGGGGTGCAACCCCTTCCTCAATTATAAAGTAGCGTTGAGGAAGGGCTTGCTCCCCCAAAACACGTCCCTTGATCCCCCCTGATGGCAGATAGCACATGTTGACATTCGTAAATTGGTGTGCATCTTCCAAATTTGGCTTTTCCAGGGGTGATTTCCCCCCATCTGAACGCTATATCAAACACAGTTCCTAAATACTCATGTCTGATATAGCCTTCAGGTTTTACCATATGTGAACTTTGTAAGTTCAAGTTTTTTGGCTTTCTTGTTGGTTTTACACAGGCCTGTTTTATCTGAAATGGATATTTTGATTTTTCATAATGCTACTGCAAACATTGTTATACAACAAACATGTTGGTTTGTTTTAAAAACCTTTGGGAAATGCACATGTGATTGTGCAGGTATAAAAAAGTGCCTTACTCAAGAATGTGTGGATTATTGTCTCAACACTACAACACTTTTGGGGTGATGTAATTGCTGTTTTATGCAAAAATGGGGGTTATTTCCTAAGGGCAAATCCTCTTTGCACTACAAGTGCAGGTTCAGTGCAGTTGCAAGTGCACTTGTAGTGAAATGTGTTTTTGCATTTAGGAAGTACCAGCCAACACTGTTTTTTATAAGGTTACCCAATCACGACATTTTCTGCACTCAACACATTTCTGTCAGCGTCAGCTAAAACAAACACAAGCAGTAAATGTCCACAAAGAATTTCTTTTGGTTGTTTTTTATTTGAAAAAGGTGTCACAGATTGTCTGGCATATTGATAGCCCCCCTACCCGCAAAGAACTCCAGGTAGCGTAACCGGACATCACGGGCATTCAGGGAGGGCAAGCCAGGACGGCCGCTTTCAATCGCCGTCAGTGTTGATGGATTAGGGATTCCGGCCTCAGGCCCAACTGAGCCAGCATAGTTGGCTGAATGTTTTCTTAAAAAATTATGGAGAACACAGCAGGCAAGTATTATATGGTTCAGTTTATACTCCGCCATATGGATGGGTGTCAGAAATAATCGGAACCGGCTGGCCAGGATTCCAAATGGGTTCTCCACCACTCTTCGGGCTCTGGCCAGCCGGTAATTAAAAACCCTCTGTTCCGGGGTGAGGGTCCTCATCGGGAATGGCCGCATCAGGTGGTCCCCCAGCGCAAATGCTTCATCAGCAACAAACACAAATGGGAGACCTTCAACATTGTCCTCTGGAGGTGGCAAGTCCAAGCTGCCATTCTGGAGACGCCTGTAGAACTCCGTCTGGGCGATCACTCCACCATCGGACATCCGGCCATTCTTCCCCACGTCCACATACAAGAACTCGTAATTAGCCGACACCACCGCCAACATCACTATACTATTAAACCCCTTGTAATTATAATAGTACGACCCCGAGTTGGGTGGTGGGACGATGTGGACGTGTTTCCCATCAATTGCCCCTCCGCAATTAGGAAAGTCCCACCGCTGGGCAAAGTGGGAGGCCACAGTCTGCCATTCCTGTGGCGTTGAAGGAAACTGTTGAGGAAAAAAAAATAAACCTTACTATTTTTTCACAGAAACATGGCAAGCAGATTAGACACAAACATTATGGGGCAACCTCCAGATAGCATTTACTAAGGGGAATTTAACAAGGCCAAAGTATAAGGTACACCTATCATATTCCCCCTCCCCCCCTCTCATGGGCCATTTCTAACATTATAGGGGGGGGAACTCTTGGACAGGTAACCCTCTTCACTTCATTGAGAGATGAATGCCTAAATACAGGGTATTACTTGGAACAGCCCCTCCTTAGTTACACTATTGGCAGACCACTGGATAGGTAAGAAGTGTCATAATACAAAGATATAAATACACACTGTACACATTTGAGGACATTTGAACATTCTGCTATTACCTATCAAGATAATAATAGGATACAAAAACTTTAAACAGTACCATTGGAAAGTATACAGGCAGGCCCTTGCACTACATGCTTTGGGGAATTCATCCATAAATCTGACCAGTAAAGAGATGGGTATAGTATGTATGGGTTTGGCAAAGTCAGCAGATAGATGATTGAGGATAGAGAATTGGGATCAGCTGACTTAGCAGTTGGGGGGGGGGGTTTAAAAAAAATTTGGGGACACCACAAAAAAAAGCCTCTGGCACTCTGCCTGAATTTAAATCAAAAATAACATTTCCAAACATTTTAGGGGGTGTTTGGGGTAAAGCACTACTATGGAGCTGATAAAATACATTGTTAAGTGACTACATGAGGTGAATATAGGGCCAGGAAAGACCATGCTGGGGAGGTTAGTGAAGGGCAAATATGTATGAAGGACATAAAATAATAATTACCTAAAAATCCAGCATGCATGAGAACAAAGGGGACTTTCACAGCATATTACAATCATGGTAATTAGGGAATGAGGGAAGAAATACAATATATTATCAAACATTCAATACAATAAAATGTGATATAAAAGGATAAAAATCTTACCTTCATATACTCCTTCTGCAGGACCTGTATGATGGCAGAACAGGTCTCTGGGATAATGATCCCCAGAGCCTGGGGGGAGATGCCTGTCGAGAACTTCAAGTCCTGCAGGCTTCTCCCTGTGGCCAAATACCGCAAGGTAGCGACCAACCTCTGCTCCGGAGTGATGGCTTGCCTCATGCAGGTATCCTGCCTGCTAATATAGGGGGTCAGCGAAGCCAACAAACGGTGAAACACGGGGTCCGTCATCCTGAGAAAGTTCCTGAAATCATCAGGATTATTCTCACGGATCTCACGGAGCAAAGGCATATGACAGAACTGGTCACGCTGAAGCAACCAATTCTTGGTCCATGAACTCCTCCCCACCCTGTTCATGGACTGGACTTGTGTCAAGGTCAGGACCCCAACACCAAGCCCCCGCACAGCACGAACTCTACGAGGAGTAGGCATACGAAACATGGCTAGAAAACGGTCGGCTGCTCAGAACGAAGTAACAGAACGCACTGAAGAACAGCAAGGCCTGTGAAGAGCGACCTGAAAAACAGCAACGAGCAGGCAAGATCACACAGAAAACTCCGATACGAACTGACTGCATGCACTGAAGAGCAGATACAAACCCACAAGCACAAACTGAACGGCAGAAAACGATCTGAAAGCCACGAGTCTGAAAAAGCGCGAATCGTCTCTCACCAAACTTTTACTAACACGAGATTAGCAAAAGGAGCCCAAAGGGTGCCGCGCTTGGTTCTGAACCGGCCTTTTCTAGTCTCGTCGTACGTGGTGTACGTCACCGCGTTCTTGGCGATTGGAAATTCCGACAACTTTGTGCGACCGTGTGCAGGCAAAACAAGTTTGAGCCAACATCCGCCATATACTTTGGTTCATTACTGCCAGTTTAACGCCATTTACTTCTGTGTGCATTACTGCCAGTTTAATGCCATTTACTTCTCTGTGCGTTACTGCCAGTTTAACGCCATGTAGTTTTGTGTGCGTTACTGCCAGTTTAACACCATATAGTTCTGTGTGCGTTACTGCCAGTTTAACGCCATATAGTTCTGTGTGTCACTGTACATTTGGTGCATCATACTGCAGTATATTATAGTATATCTGTGGAGTGTGTCTGTATAGTGTGAGTACTCAAATTAAAGTGCACTAAACACCTCTTTACATTAATTAAAGTGCATCTTCGTACAGATTTCAACTTCTTTACATTTGTTTATAAGCACCCCCCCCCTCCCAATAATGTCTGGGAGGACAACAAGGAGAGGCAGACGTTCCCTTGGCACTGTAAGGGAGCCAGCAACAAATGTGTCCACAGGTAAAGGTGGACATGGTGGTCAGTCCTCAGGCAGGGCATAATTTCCTCTGTTTAGTGAGTTTGCCCGTGCTATCCAGCCACAGAATGCAGAGGAGGTGGTGGACTGGCTTATTAAACCTTCCTCATCCTCATCCTCTGTCATGCAAGCAGAGATATGTGTGCCATCCCCTGCAGTTGCCAAACTGGATAAACCTGCCTCCTTGTCCACATCTATTCTGCCATAGCCCCAGCATCAGCCATTGAGGAGTCAGCTGAGTTATTTGACCACAGCGTCAGCCACTTGCTCCTTGATGATGCCCAGCCATTACTGGATTCAGATGTTGGTTCTGAGGTTGAGGATGACAGGAACATGAGCCTAGAGAGAGGGAGGAACACTGGTAAATAGTTTGGCATTCATGTTCCCCAAGCCTCAGCGTATTGCCAAGGTGTCTCCAGTGGAAATGATGAAGATGGAGGAGATGGAGATGATGATTATGAGGTTACTGATGAGACTTGGGTGCCAGATAGAACAGAGGAGGAAACTGAAGGTGAGGGGTCACAACCCCAAGGAGGCCGACATCAAGAAAGAGTAGAGAGCAGACACCCTATTCCATCACATTCTACAGCTGTTATCTCCTGGCCCACTCCCCAATGCTCAGCTGTCTGGGCCCTTTTCAGCACATCTGCAGCAGATCGCACTGTTGCTATCTGCAAACTGTGTCTCAGGCACATCAAACGTGGCAAAAACACCAACCATTTGGGCACCACATGCTTAACAAGGCATTTAACATCCAACCACTCAGCCTGTTGGCAAGAGCACCTAAAAGCCACACAAAAGGGGCAAAAATCTGTCCCTCCTCCTCCTCCTTACCCACTTCAGTCTGCCCCTGCAATACTGAGTCATTACCTTTCAGCAGCCTCCACTGACAGGGATGATGGTATAGCACAGGGTGTTCCAGGTCCTAGCAGCACATCTCACATGCCCAGCGTCTGAATGCAAGCTTGTCAAAGCTGTTGGCTCTCCAACTTCTGCCTTTCAGCCTGGTGGATTCTGCCCCCTACCGTGAATTCACACAATGTGCTGTACCACAATGGCAGGTTCCCAGTCGCTACTACTTTTCACGTAAGGCCGTTCCATCTCTCTACCATCACATGGAAGGGAATGTTCTGGCATCAGTGGGCAAGGCGGTCAGCCATAAAATCCACCTTACTGCTGACACGTGGTCCAGCAAGCATGGGAAGGGACGATATGTTTCGTTCACAGCACACTGGGTAACACTGCTTGCAACTCGAAAGGATGCAGGACAGGGCTCAGTGCTGCAGCTTGTTGTGCCCCACCTCTCCATACAGCTGGTGGTGATGATGCCAGACCTGTGAGCTCTACCCCCTCCTCCTTCTCCGCCACCTCCATGCCCTCCTCTGCAGAATTGTCCTATGAACATCAGGTACCCCCTAGGTGTTCAAAGGGCTAGGGCCAGAGTCAGGCTAAAAGGTGCCATGCAGTGCTTCAGCTGGTGTGTTTAGGGGACAGGAACCACACTGGAGCAGATATTCTTGCAGCTCTGCAGGGACAGGCCCAGAGGTGGTCCACACCATGCCAGCTGTAGCCAGGAATGGTGGTGTCCAATAATGGCTCAAACCTCCTGTATGCCCTTAGACAGGGAAAGTTGACAGATGTGCCATGCCTGGCACATGTCCTCAATTTGGTGGTGCAGCATTTCCTAAGTACGTACCCAGGGTTACAAGATGTACTAAAGCAGGCCAGAAGAGTTTGTAGCCATTTCAGGCGGTCATACACAGCCAGTGCTCGCTTGGCGGGAATTCCACCTGTCCGTAAACCTCCTGATTTGTGACATGCCCACCGGGTGGAACTCAGCTTTGGGAATGCTGCAGCAGCTATACATGCAGCAGAGGGCCATCAATGAATACCCGTGCCAGTATGGCACAATGACAGGCTCAGGCCGCCTCGGCTTTTTTTCTCCATGCCAATGGCTGATCATTAAGGATGCATGCACTGTATTGTCACCATTTGAGGAGGCCACAAGGATGGTGAGCCGTGACAGTGCATGCATCAGTGACACAATCCCTGTTGTGTTCCTGCTGGAGCAGACTCTGCGTGGCATTATGGACAGGGCATTGGAGGCAGAGCAGTAGGAGGAAGAGGAGGACTTCCTTTCCTCTCAAGGCCCACTTTATCCAGACACCATCATTCCTATGTCACAGAACACACAGGAGGAGAGAGGGGAGGAGGATGAGGAGGAGAATTCTGGTACTTTCATAGACTTTGAAGAAGTGGAAGATATGTGTCAATCTGTCAGCCTGTCCTTTAGCACTTGCCCTTGTATGGGCATGTCTCACTTGTAATCTTTTAAGTGCATATTTTGTAACCTTATTTTTACAAAATGTAGTACATTTATATATTTCCTACATGTATGTATTCCATTGTTCATGAATAAACTGTATGATTTTGATGTAAGCGTTTGATCACGTGCCTTCCATCCATCCTTCCCACACAGCCCTTTTCAGACCACCCCTGGTCAGCCTAGGCAGCGGGACACGCATGACCATCTTCTCCAGTTTTGCCATTTTAACAGTACTACCTTTCTACACCAATAACGCCCTCACGAGCGCAGGAGTAAGTCTTTTCTATTTATATTCCGCACCTGACCCCGAGGAGTCTGCTTCTCAAGTCCCAGCAAATTTGAGGTGCTTGGGCAACCTCATGCTTCATAGCCTGTGAAAGGACCCAAGAATACGTGGCATAAAGGAGAAGGATGATTACTGGTTGGCAACCCTCCTTGACCACCGTTGTAAGGGGAAGGTCTCAGAACTCATCCATTCCTCACAGAGAGTGCAGAAGATAAAATCTCTTGAGGAAACGTTAAAGAGGATTTTCTTGAACATTTTTCCTGAATCCAGTAGGTTACAGTGTCATGGAAAACGTAGTTTTGAGTCTTCTGTTGGTCAAGAGAGGAGCGTTGGAGAAGGTCCCCCGCCTAAGTGAGGCATTTCTGAATTTTTTTAGTCCTCACCACCCAGGGCTGTCAGCTTCCACATCCCATTGGCAGCGTTTGCATCACATGGTGGACGATTGTCTAGGGGTCGAAAACAGAGATGAGAGCTTTCCAGTCGATGGTCCACTGGCTTACTGGGTCATGAGAATAGACCACTAGCCAGAACTTGCCCAGTATGCTATTGAGTTGTTGGGCTGCCCTGCATCCAGCGCGCTTTCAGAACAGGCATTCAGTGCTGCGGGAGGTTTCGTTATCGATCATAAATCGCATCTGTCCACAGACTCCATGGACTGTTTGACTTTTATAAAAAATTATTCAGTCCTGGATTACCAGCTATGAAGCCCCTGATGCCGATGTCACTGATTAAGTCTTTTTGGGATATGGAATCTCTGCAGGACTTCGAGGCTGCCTAGCTTTGAGGGTGTTCAATCATTTCATCTGAAAGAATGATTTTGGTACAGGTTTCATGGGCACAATTAACACCCAAAGACCAATTTTTCTGCACCTGTTTGAGTGCAGGTGCATATTATTCATTTTTTTTACAGCAAGGTCAATTTCTGCTTTCATCAATATTACCTCTATAGGGTTACGGTGGGAAGGCGCCACCAACACCCAAAGACCAATTTTTCTGCAATTGTTTGACAGGTTCATATCATTGCAATTTTTTACAGCAAGGCCAATTCTTGCTTTTATCAAGATTACCTCTGTAGTGTTACGGTGGGAAGGCACCACCAACACCCAAAGACCAATTTTTACGCACCCGTTACTTCTATCCAAAGTGACACCAGAATGTATCCAAAAAATCTCTAATCTTGCTCCCCAAGTGTTGCTGAGCAAAATATAGGCAGCTTGCAGGGAAAATGTCATTTTTTTTTGGCTTTATAGATGCAATTATTGCTGCAGCAGATACTAGACATAGTACAGATCTGCCACTTTACAGGTAGACTAAAGGGACTATATTGGAAGGAATTTTTCATTAAAAAAAAATCACTGGTCATTTAAAAATTACGTTTCTCGCAAACTTTTTTTTTATTGATACATGTCCCCCAGGGCAGGAACTGGACCCTATAACCATTGTATGCCCAATTACTTGCATTTAAGACTTCAAAATGGGCACTTGATTTTTGACGCTCGGGTCCCATTGACTTTAATGGGGTTTGTTATTCGGGTCCGAACTTTTGCGGTGTTTGAAAGTTCTGGTGCGAACCGAACAGGGGTCCATTCGGCCCATCACTAGTCATGACAAACAGAGACTGTATCACAAACGAGGATATCTTGAAACGTAGTGGTATACAGAAGCTAGAACATATGGCTGGCTGGACATATCCTTCACTACCTAACCACCACAAATCCAAATGTAGAATTGTTTTTGGTTTCTCTGCTTAACAGAGGGACAGCTAGGTAAATTGAATGGCTGTCTGCTTAACAAAGAGCTGTGATTGGCTAGTGTAACCTGCTCAGTGTGCTCAGCTACTGTTTGGTTCTGCCTCTGGGCTCCCCTGTATCCAAGCAACATAGGGAGGTTCTGGATGTATAGGTGGATACTATGCATAACACAGAGGGAATATTAATGCCACTCCAGACAATCCCAGGTGGGTTGGGCCTATTTATTCACAGAGCATGCTGCGTTCTAGGTCTTTTCCAGGAGTAAATTGCACCAGCTAGGGGAGAGGCTGCTTCCTTCCCTGGCACCTTCTTCCATGTGGCCTTAGGTGGGCAACCTAGGGGCCTGAATTGAGAGAGAGTATGCTGCCATGTGGCCTCAGGTGGGAGTCCTGAGGCCCTGAATTTGGTGAAAGAGAGCTGGCTAAAGGGGCTATCTATTCAAGATCTGGTCTGGTATCACTGGTATAGCTGTCCCAAAAAGGGGGCATTTTGGGGATGTTTGTGTTGCCCTGGCATTTTAGCACCTCAGAAGATCAGAAAGTAAAAGCTGCGGAAATTCCAGTATATATACCATAGACATGTAGCAGAATACATTTGGACTAAATTTATGACAGAATTTGATTTTATTGAATATTTTTTATAACATAAAGAAGAAAATATAGTTTTTTCTAAATGTCCGTTCTTTTTTTTTATAGCGCAAAAAGTAAAAAACCCAGTGGTGATCAAATACCACAAAAAAAAAGCTCTATTTGTGTGAAGAAAATGATATAAATTTAATTTCGGTACTACAGTGTTGCATGACCGAGCAAATGGCAGTTAAAGTAGCACAGTTCTGAATATCAAAAAAATGCTGTGGTCATTAAGGGGGTAATCCTTCCGGAACTCAAATGGTTAAAGCTGAACTTCAGAGTTCTGATTGCCATATCTTCCCCTTCAGCAGAGATGGTTAGACTTTTGTTCCTGTGAGCAACACTGGAGGGTGCCATGAGCAGTATTTTCTCCACTAGGATATTTCAGTGCTTCCATTATTCCAATATTTTAAGACTTAGTATAGCTTTACATTAACAACTGAGTGTAGGTCCTTCTGGTGTTTTCAGGCATCATTTGAAGACATGACATGAAAGTCATAAACACAATTTATAACTGTTGAGAAAGGTTGCACATGCACATAAGGTAAAGGGACATGACCACACAGAATACGAACTATCCAATAAACCTCACGGTGTTCTGGAGGTAATACATTTCTAAACAGTTCCTTATTATGTACACTGTATTGAAAGACCTAACCTTTAGTTTCTTGCACAGCTTGATGTGAGCGTCCTGTTCTCAAGGGGAATTATTTTTAGATAAACCTTGAGCCACAAAGTTGGTTTAGCTCACATATATTAAAATACATTTAGCACCTCTGCATACATTTTAATATATTTACAGTGCCCGCAATGCCTTTTGCATCTAAAACAGTCTGGAAGCCTGCCTTCATATTGTGCAAATGTCCAAAATAGAAAATATTCTATAGACATCATGTTCAACAGAATAGGTTTAATGTGCTAGATAAGACATTAGATGGATAAAATCTGGATAAAACATATGACATGAGAAGTGCTTAAAAATTAAATAGCTTCTGAGTGAAATTGAATACATGCAGTGCTTATACAGCTGAAGACTTATTCTATATAGGAGACCCCTACGTAGGGATAGTGGGAAATTGTACCTTCCAGGAAATGTTGTCAAATTTAGTCTCTAATTTCTCAATGCAACACTGATAAGCAAAATTTGTTTTTAAAAAAAAGGGCCCATTTCAATCCCTCATCATCTAAAAAGAAAATCTGTGGTTACAGCTATGAAGGTAACATGAAACACATCTGGTGGTGTTGCCCTGTAGTGATCAGTCCCTGGTCCACTGCATTTCTTCATCTATCTTCACTACCCTGAACCTTTATTGGGTGAAATCCTTGGATAGCTTTATTACATACTATTATGATATCCTCCAGCAGAAGCTAGCAAACTTTATCTTTCTTGTCAGTTAAACAAACTATTGGGACTACCTGGAACCCCCCCCAAAAAAAAAAATCTTTCTTAAAAGTAGTGTTACTTGCATGACTTGTAGTGGCTCCTTGGCTAGAGCCCTCATTCCATCTCCTGTCTCTAAAATGTTGCTGACTGTAAAGGAAAACAAGTGATCAACCTCTGAGATCACCATCCACTGAACCTTACCCCGTTCCCACCCTCCCCTCAAACCCTCCCACTTCATTCATCTTTCCTCCTATTATTACATCTTATTACCTTTGCACTACTCTTTCCAAATTCTACTGCCCATGGGCTTTCTAGCCACCTCCAGATAAGAAGTCACCTTACCATTCTTTTTGATTATTATTATTATACAGGATTTTTATAGCACCAACAGTTGAGGCAATGCTTTACAATGTAAAGGGGGGCAGTACAATTACAATACAGTAGGAATAGGAGGGTCCTGCTCATGAAGCTTACAATCTAAAGGGAGGGGGAAGTGCTACGGGGGATGATCTGATGGAGGTGACTTGAATACAGTTCTTAGGTGGAGGTGGGATAGACTTCCCTGAATAAGTGAGTTTTCAAGGATCGCCTAAAGGCGGACAGGGTAGGGGCTGACCAGACATACTGAAGCAGGGAGTTCCAGAAGATGGGAGAGGCTCTATAGAAGGCCTGGGGGCGAGCATGAGAGGAAGTAACAAGAGAGCTAGAAAGCAGGAAATCTTGGGAGGAGCGGATAGGACGATTTGGGCAATATCTGCAGATGAGGTTGGTGATGTAGCTGGGGGCGATGTTGTGGATGGCCTTGTAGGTTGTGGTTAGTATTTTGTATTTTTTACGATGGGGTAGGGGATGCTCACATATTCAGATACATCAAAAAGTAAATCCACCTGCTCCAATTTGACTGCCTTATAAATTGCCAAGTGCATGACTCCAGCACCCTGAAGGTTCAATTGCTGTCTCCCCTTTTACAGTCTACGTGTGTCAATTCCTTTGTACCTACGTTAACTGTTACTATTGAAGTGTTTAACTTCAAACATGAAGCTTGTAGAGAAGTAGTCCAGACTTCAAAGTGCTTTTAAAGGCTTTTTGCCTGTGTTCATTTCTCATCGTCGCATCAAACACAAAAGAGATTCCCTTGCAGAGAGGCAGCATGGTCTAATACACAAAAAATATTAGACTCCTGGCTCGATGTTAGACAATTTGGGTCTGCTTAGATCTGTAGGCTGTTGCAGTATAAAGGGTGTGGACCTACATACAGCTACATAGCCCTACAACTACCACCAGTTTATCTCACAAAACACCACAGACTAGGGGGCAGGTAAACCTCATCTACGACCCTGCCCTAGGCCCAAAGTGGCTGTTTGTCACATATCCATCCCCTCCATTTGAACCCTTGGGTTTCGAACATCAGCTACAAAAACAGTGTGCTCTTAAGAGGACACCTGAATTTTTCTGATAAGAACCCATCTAAGGCTCAACTTTGAATGAGAAGCAGGAATCAATGTGTGACTCTTGGGTTTAATTATTTGGCCTAAACCATCTATTGTAGAGAAGCATGCATACCTCCCAACCATCCCAAATTCGCCGGGCCTGTCCCAGGATTTAATTTAAATCCCGGCATCCTGCGAGTCCAAGCTAAATCCTGGAACCTGTTGCTGGAACTAGTTCCGGCAATCGGCTCCACTATGCCTTCTAACATCAGCATGCTAGTGGGGGCACCTGGCATGCCTACTCTGCATTTCTAGCCCCACATGCGTACCTCCTCTATGGCAGCCGGCATCTCTCCCCACCAGCTGCCCTTATAATCACTCGCTGGACAGCTAACTGAAGTCGCCTCCTCCCACCTCTGATGATTTAATGTACACAGGTCAGGGGGAGGAGCCAGAAGGATGGACACCGCTGTGCATCAACTAATGCTGATCTGAGGTCTGTGCAAAAGGGGGAACCGAGTGACAGTGAAGGGGGGAAGACAGTGACTGGGAAGTGGGGGACACAGTGACTGGGAAGGGGAGGTAGGTCACAGGTACCAAAGTTTCATGCCAGGAATGATTTGAGGGGGGATCTGTTCTAGCAGAGAGTGGAGAGGACTTGTGCTAGAAGGTGGGGTGGATTTAAAGTCTGAGCCCCCCCCCCCCTTCCAGCACAAGTCTTCTCTGCACCCTGCTAGCACATATCCTCCTACCCCCCCCAAGAGATGTCAGCTGCCATAGAGGGGGTCATCATGGCACCTGGGACCCTAGGCACCCCACAAGAGATGCTGGGCATGTGCCCTAGCACACCCCTGCCAGGTATGTTAGTGGAGCCAAGTGCCGTAACTTGTTCTGGTATCTGGCTCTGGGGCACTGGGACAGATTTGTGGGACAATGGGATTTTGTTCAAATTTCAGGAAGGTGCCACCAAATCCGGGATGGTTGGGGGGGTGGGTTATGGTAGAAGTGCGGAGAGGATTTGTGCTTGGAGGAGGGACTAGAGGAGGGAGAATTTTTGCTGGGGGTATTTGAAGAGGGGAAAGAAAGGTTTGTGCCAGGATGAGAGAGGATAATATATGTGCTAGAAGTGGGGAGAGGATTTGTACTAGGAGGGGGATTTGGAGGAAAGAGGATTTGTTCCGAGATGAGGAGTTGTGCTGGGAGGAATCATTTTTGGAGGGGGCGAAGGTAATTTGTGCTGGGAGGGGGTATTAGGGGGAGAGGATTTGCGCTAGGGAGGGGGAGGATTTGTGGTAAAGGTGGATGGGGGGATTTGTGGTTCTAGGAGGGGGTATTGGTGGTAAGGAGGATTTGTGCTGGGGGTTTTTGGAGTGGGGAATTGGGTGGGGGAGGATTTATACTGGAATGGGGATTGTGCTTGGAGGGAGGATTTGGGGGTGGAAGAGGATTTATTTTGGGGGGACCACTGGTGGAAAGAGTATTTATGTTGGGAGGGGGGTGGGGATTTGCATTGGGATGTGGAAGAATGGGAATTGTGCTGAGATTTTGGGGGTGGAGTAGAATTTGTGCTGAGGACGGGGAAAGAAGGTTTGTACAAACAAATAGCCACTACCCCCACCTATAACTGGCCTTTGCAGCAAGGAGCACATGAAAAAGTGACGCATGTCAAACAAAACCAAAAAGCATTCCCAACTCAACTTACCAACCAGGCTGCAACCAACCAAATTGTCCTGTCTAACAGTATGTGTTAAAAACAGGGGTTTTGTTTGCACACATGTGCAAATGCATGCGTAAGCTGCAGAGCCACTTCACGGTACCCCAGTATTATCTGCAGTCATAACTCTAAATTTGGACAGCCTCCACAGTAGAAGCACATGCATTATAATAAATAGGCGGAGGGCAGGCGAGCCTGAAAGAAAGCCCACCCCTCCTTAACGGCACAGGGGTGCACTATACACCCAGCATATAGCACAATGGCAGCAAAGGGGTCCAGTGCATTCCCTCACCAGTATTCCAACAGTACAAACAAATGGCCACTGCCCCCACCTATAACTGGCCTTGCAGCAAGGAGCACATGGAAGGGTGACACATGTCAAAAAGAAGATTTGTGCTTGGAGGGGGATTTTGTTTTTGTTTTTTTTATGATTATATCTGTCTGTGAGACTTGTGCTTGTGCCACAACAGTTTAAGCATATTTTAACAATGCCCCTTAAGCCACTCCCACTGTGAACAGTTTGGCCACATCCTTTTTTTTTTTGCATCATCGCACATACCACGCTGCAGGTTGCCACCTCCCTCAAGTATCCTTCATTCTCAAGTTAAAAAGTTGGGAGGTTTGGAGTATGGTCTGTTATTAGTTTAAAGTAATGCCCCAGCAGATAGTTTTGCAAGGCTTCCAGTGCCCACATAATAGCCAGGCACTATCAAATGCTCTTCTTCACTCACCACCTGAGACAAAAACAGCTCCCAGACCTACATGACAAGCATCAGTCTGGACCAAGAACTCTTTCCTGAATGTCTGGGGCTATCAGCTGTCAACAATGGGCCTGTTCCAGCACAGTCTCTCTATCTAACACACACCACACACTGCTCATCCTTAAATTATGCTCCGGGGGGAGGGGGGAAGGCAGGGAGTTTTGCTGCACTGTCTGGTTAACCCAAAATGCTCAGGAAATCCTTAGTCATGTATTACATGAGTCCCTGATTAAGTTTTCTGGCCGCTTGTCATTCAAACAGTATCTTCCCAGCAAGCGTGCCAGATATGGGGTCAAGATGTATAAGCTCGGTGACAGGGCCACAGGCTATACATATAGTTTTCTGGTTTACGAGGGAAGAGATAGTCACGTAGAGCCGGAGAACTTCCCAGATTACATAGGGATCGCTGGTAAGATTGTGTGGGACCTGGTGTTATCCATATTCGGAAAGGAGTACCACTTATATGTGGACAATTATGCCACTTTTTAGTCACTTGTTTGATCACGGAATTGGCGCATGTGGCACTGTGCGATCTAATCACCGGGGCTTACCTCAGCGGCTTGTAGATTCCCGTCTTAGGCTGTGGGGAGAGAGCCTGCTTGAAGTGTAATAATTTGCTCGTTGTGAAGTGGAGGGATAATAGGAATGTTTTTTTTTCTGTCCTCCCTTCATGCAGACACGACGGTCCAAATTCCTACGACGACTGGTATTGTGGAGAAACCCCTCTGCGTCCACGAATATATAACCTTAATATGGGAGGGGTGGACCTCAACGACCAGTTGTTGGCGCCGTACCTAATTGCCCGTAAGGCCAGACGCTGGTACAAAAAAGTGTCTGTATACTTATTTCAATTGGCTCTGCTGAATGCTTATGTGCTATACAAAGCTTCAGGACGAACTGGATCCTTCCTTAAATTCCAGGAAGAGATCATCACAGCCCTTCTGTTTCCAGATGATGCTGTGGCCCAACTTCCCGATCCAAATGCAGTGAGCTGGCTGCATGGGAGGCATTTTCCGTATATGTCCTCCCTGGTACCCCTACCCAAAGAAACCCCCAAAGAAGATGTTGTGTCTGTAGAAAGCGCGGATATAGGTGTGACACCCGCTTTTATTATCCCTCGTGTCCTGACCAACCTAGTATTTGTATTGGTGAATGTTTTGAATGCTACCACACAGTAGTGGAGTATTAGCATAGGGTACAGCATTGAACAGTCCTAGGCATACTAACACAGGGTCTCGAAAGATGAGATGGCCATCACATTTTGAGAGACCCTAATTTAGAACGTTTACAGTTTATATAAAAGTGCAAAAAAAATAAATGGATAAATAAAAAAAAACACACACAAAAAAAAAAAAAATAAATAATTGTTCTCTCTCTTATGTTATAAACAGCGCCATTGGGAGATTGGGAAAGCATTTAATCACACTGATCTTGGTGTGGTCAGATGTCTGAGGGCAGAAGAGAGATCTAGAATCTAATAGACCCCAATTTTTTTCAAAAAAGAGTACCTGTCACTACCTAATGCTATCATAGGGGATATTTACATTCCCTAAGATAACAATAAAAATGATTAAAAAAATATGAAAGGAACAGTTTAAAAATAAAACAAAAAAAAGCAACATAAAAAAAAAAAAAAAAAAAAAAAAGCAACCCTGTCCCCCCGTGTACATGCACAAAGGGGAACGCAAGCGTCAGTCTGGTGTCATATGTAAACAGCAATTGCACCATGCACCATGAATATGAGGTATCATCGTGTAGATCAGATCAGGGGCAGTAATTTTAGCAGTAGACCTTCTCTGTAAATCTAAAGTGGTAAACTGTAAAGGTTTTTAAAGGCTTTTAAAAATGTATGTAGTTTGTCGCCGCTGCGCGTTTGTGCGCAATTTTAAAGCATGTCGTGTTTTGTATCCATGTACTCAGCATAAGAGCATATTTTTTATTTCATCAAACATTTGGGCAATATAGTGTGTTTTAGTGCATTAAAATGAAAAAAAGTGTTTTTTTCAGCGTTTGAAAAATCGCTGCGCAAATACTGTGTGAAAAAAAAAGGTGCAACACCCACCATTTTAATCTGTGCTTTAAAAAAATGTATAATGTTCGGGATTCAAAGTAACTTTCTAGCAAAAAATAAATATTTTTTCATGTAAACAAAAAAGTGTCAGAAAGGGCTTTGTCTTCAAGTGGTTAGAAGAGTGGGTGATGTGCGACATAAGCTTCTAAATGTTGTGCATAAAATGCCAAAGACAGTTCAAAACCCCCCAAATGACCCCTTTTTAGAAAGTAGACACCCCAAGCTATTTGCTGATAGGCATGTTGAGTCCATGGAATATTTTATATTTTGCCACAAGTTTCAGGAAAATGACAAACTTTTTTTTCTTTTTTTTTTTCTTTGCACAAAGTTGTCACTAAATGATATATTGTTCAAACATGCCATGGGCATATGTGGAATTACACCCCAAAATACATTCTCCTGCTTCTCCTGAGTACGGGGATACCAAATGTGTGAGACTTTTTGGGAGCCTAGCCGTGTACAGGACCCCGAAAACCAATCACCGCCTTCAGGCTTTCTAAAGGTGTAAAATTGTCATTTTACTCCTCATTACCTATAACAGTTACAGAGGCCCTGAAATGTACAGATAACACAAAAAAAACCAAATGACCCCATTTTGGAAAGTAGACACCCCAAGGTATTTGCTAAGAGGCATGGTGAGTATGTTGCAGCTCTCATTTATTTTCTAAAATAAAGAAAGAAAAGAAAAATTTTCTTTTTTCAATTTTCAAAACTTTGTGACAAAAAGTGAGATCTGCAAAATACTCAACATGCCTCTCAGCAAATAGCTTGGGGTGTCTACTTTCCAAAATGGGGTCATTGAGGGGGAGGTTGTGCTATCTGGGCATTTCATGGCCTCCGAAACTGTGATAGGTAGTGGGGAAGTGAAATCACCATTTCTTGTTCATACATCACGGGACACAGAGCTCTATCAATTACTTAGTGGGTTAGATAGTCACCATCAGGTGATTGGACATTGGCAAATCCCAATTACAAGGCGAGTTCCTCCCCTATATAACCCCTCCCATATGCAGAGTACCTCCGTTTTTTCGTCAGTGTCTAAGGTGGTTGGTCACGTTGAAGATGTGCTAAGAAGGGAGCTCTGTTTGATGGTCTCTGCGGGGGCCTAGGAGCTATACAACCGGATCCATGCCTCGGTCCAATAAAAACGCCTAAGATGGATGGTACCCTGGTCTCGCGAAAGAAGAAACAAGGTTTTGCCTGTCATGTCTCTCTCTGAGGACTGGGCTCTGGGATTCAGCAATTTGGGGCACAAATTAAAAGTTGCTCGAAAAGTTTCTGGCAGAGTCTTCTACAGGTCCAGGGAAGAGGATCCTGTAAGTAGGAACCCAGAACCCTGAAGGATGGCACAACGTTACCCGCCGTGATGGGTGAAGGTTGGATCTATTTGTACTCAGCAGTCCTGTAAGTGAAGACAATCCTAAGTATACACCTTATGGATTATCTTCTATGAGTAGTTTGCATGTCCTACCTGTTTTCCGGCACTAGCGGGAGTAAGAGACATATCTGGTGTATACTTACATGCCTTCCAGGATACACGCTCAGTGAAGCCGGTCTGTGAAGCCGCTCACCTCCTCCGCTGCAGGCTCTGCCACATGATCTGAAAGGGGGGGGTCCCACGAAGTCCAGAGGGTCACTTGTAGTCCTCCAGTTGTCTTCCCCCCCCCTCACCCCCGGCCACCGCCATGTTTTTCCTGCACGGGGTCCCCCTTTTTACGGTGGATTCGGCAGGGAGGGGGGAGGCGTAGTTGCTAGCGCCTTGCACATGCAGAATGCATCAGTGCGCAGGCACGAGGCGGCAGTTTTTAAAAGCCCAGAATGCCAGAGCCCTGTAAACAGTGGGACACAGAGCTGTGGGCAGTAAGCATCTTGGTGGGTTCGGATCCAGGCATATCTAAGACACCTACTCGGCATCAGGTTGTGCAGACTAAGCTAATAATAATATTGTAAGACTAGGCACAACAGTGATTGCATTTATACTAGTACCTCTGCTTTTGTCAGCTTAGGACTATGTCTCCCCGTAAGAGGGCTTCAGGTGCAAGTAAAAGAGCCTAGATCTAAGGGTTCTATCCCCACCTGAAAGACTGGAGGCAGTGGCACAGGATGAACCATTGCCCCTGTCAGGCTTTCAGCCTCTCCCAGCATTGCAGCCCTGCATAGGTCTTTTAACCACTTGCTTACAGGGCACTTAAACCCCCTCCTATCCAGACCAATTTTCAGCTTTCAGCGCTGACGCACTTTGAATGAAAATTGCGCGATCATACAACACTGTACTCAAATGAAATTTTTATCATTTTTTCCCCACAAATAGAGCTTTCTTTTGGTGGTATTTGATCACATCTGCAGTTTCTATTTTTTGTTAAAAAAAATGTAAAAAGACCGAATTAAAAAAAAAAAAAAATCTTTTTTTAAATATTTTGTTATAAAATTTTAAAAAGGGTAATTTATTTCCTTGATTGATGTACGCTGATGAGGCGGCACTGGTGGGCACTGATAGGTGGCAGTGATGGGCACTGATGGGTGGCAGTGATGGGCACTGATCTGGTACATTGATAGGCAACACTGCTAGGTGGCACTGATTGGCACCACTGGTGGGCATTGATAGGTGACACTTGTGGGCATTGATAGGTGGCACTTGTAGGCATTGATAGTTGGCACTCATGGGCATTGATACGTGGCACTGGTGGGCACTGTGAGGTGGCAATGGTGGCACAATTGAGGCATTATTGCCTCCTCCTCTTCGGGACCGATGTCCCTTGCTAACGAGCCGGTGATCGGCTTTTTTTTCTCCTCGCACTGTCACAGATCACAGACCTTTTGTTTTGATCATGTGATCAGCTGTCATTGGCTGACAGCTGATCACATGGTCCCGGCCCCTTACTTGGATCGGTGATCAGCCGAGTCTCAGTGACTCGGTGATCACATCGCACTTGGTGCGCGCCCTGCAGGGCGCGTGCACAGGGGAGGCCGTCATATGACGGCCTCCCAGGAATTAAGGTCCGCGCTGTAGCCGTCATTTGGCTATAGTGCGGATATCCAGCGGTTAAAGACGGTTGTTTGCATTTGCAGTGTGTGGTGTACAGGAGAAGTTAGCTGCTTAATCGCAGCATCCTCACAAGAGGGCAGAAATTGGGATAGAACCCCTTCCCTTGCCCTAGATCCTCAATCAAGAGGATCAACAATCTGATGATGAAAGATCACCATTAGGGGACAGGAAACAGGTGCAATCTGATGAGGCGGAGGTATCAGAGGCCTCACAAGCTCTGGAGTTGTAGGTGCAATCTTTTACAGAGATTCATGCTGCGTATAACTTACCCTCAGCCTAGACGGCCGAAGCCTCTATCTCCTACTTGGGTTTTTTTCTTAAATTCCCATAGGCTTCTTGTACCTTTCCAAGTCCATCCATTACTACAAAGAGGTGTAGAACCTCCACAAGGTCCTCATGCAGGTGCTTGCTTACAAACTAGCCAAACGCACAACTGCTGAGATGCCTATGGCCACATCACCCTGAAAGCGCCCGATCTTGTCTGATCTCAGAGGCTAAGCAGGGTTGGGCCTGGTTAGTTCCTGGATGGGAGACCGTCTGGGAATACCAGGTGCTGTACATGGTTTTGTACACATTGTTGCTAACACAAACAGCTAAATGCATGAGTGTGGGAATGCACGTCAGCAGAGGATAACTTCCTTTTTTATCAGTCCACAAATATTTGCTTAAATTACCTGAGTATTGGAATGTACAAGATGCATGTGGCAGAACATGTAATACACATAGAGATACATGTTTTTCTGTTTGTGGTGGACTTATAGTCGCATGAGAATGCTTGGTCGTTAAGTGCTTATTTGCGCAGAAATGCCTAAAAATTGCATGAATGCCTAAAATCGCATAATTGCCTAAAAACGCATTAATTCCTGTTTGCGTAAAGATACAGCATCGCACAAGAGTGCTTGACCCCACAAGAGTCCTTGTTTGCCCAGGGATACTTGGTCACGCAGAAAGGCTTGTTTTCACAGAAATGCTTAAATCGCATAAGAATGCTTGGGTGCATAAAGTTGTGGGTTCACACCAGGGTGTTTGACCTCACAAGAGTCCTTGATCACCCAAGGATACTTGGTCACGCGGAGAGGGTTGTTTCACAGAAATGCCTAAAAATGCATAAAGATGCTGGATCGCATAGGGGTGCTTGATCTCACAAGAGTCCTTGATTACTCAAGGATACTTGGTCGCGAGGAGAAGCTAATTTTTTTCAGGAATGCTTAAAATCGCAGATTGGATAAAGATGCTGGATCGCACAGGGCTGCTTGATCACACAAGAGTCCTTGGTCTCACAAGGGTACTTGTCTGCATAGTAGTGCTTATAATGCATAGAATGTTTGGTCGCATAAAAGATGCTGAATCGCATAAGAATGCATGATCGTCTAAGGTTGCATGATCACCTAGATTTGCATGGTTGCATAACAAGGCATGTTAATTTAGCCTCCTTAATTATACAGGATTCCTTATATTTACATAGGAATATGTGTCTGCCTGGATACAGGATGTGTAGTCTTGCATTACACATTCAGAGACGCATGCTTCCATGAACGCACGCTTCTTTTGAGGCATATGGCGTTAACTCTTGCCACTTACACATATGGAGAATCGTTTGCATATGTGTTTTCAGAATTTGTCTGCATTTCACAGGAAAACAGCACCTCTTCTGGTTAGTAGGCTTGTCTTTGTGGTTTGCCACCATGCTCAAGTCTTTTATAAACTGCTAGGACAAACCAAGGCAGTCTGCTGCCGACAGATCAGTGTGTCCTAAGTGTGTCCAGCATGGTCTTTATAGCCCCTATGGAGGCTAGAGTATTTGGGGACATAGCCCAAAGCAGGGTATCTTTTACCCGAGTCAAAGGCCAAGACCATAGTGTAGTATCGACTTTAGCCCTTAGGGGTGTCTCTGCTTCACAGCTAGGACGTTGAGAACCACTTGCATCTATCCAAGCTAATTGGTCCTTGTGGGGTACCCTCCACTCGGCCTGGTAGGATCGTTGATTAAATTCAGCTTCACCTACCTGCTGCTATTGGGTTAGAGGCATAGCCCCCACAGGGAACGAGATTGCGGTCTTCCCTCCTCCCCCACTCCGCATTACTACCTTCGGGCAGTAGATGCTAGAGCCTTTGTAAAGGCTACGAAAAACAGCGAAGACGTCGAGGAACCAGAAGGAAGCCGCCTAAGAAACATCTGAAGCGACATCCAAATCCTTGACGATGGGGAAGAGCGAAAAGAAGACCGGAAAAGAGAAGAAGAACCCCGTTCCAGCCACTTCCTCCAAGCCCGGGAATGCCGCTGCCTCAACCCCCGCCCCTACCCTGGCCGGCACCAGCCGACCAGGACCAGCCAAGCCAGACCAGCCTGCAGACGGGCTCCCAGCTTTGGAGCCATGGATGAAGCAGACGGTCGTGCTGCAGCTGAAGGAGGTGGACGGAAGAGTCCCCGACATGACCCCAGAGATCTTTGGAAAGAAGATGATCCTGGAACAGGGGTTCAGCAAAGCGGAGACGCTTTCTGTGCAGGCCTTCACAAGAGGTATATTCTTTATAACTTTTGTGTCGTTCCAGGTCTGCAGAAGATACTGGGAGATGGTGAAGACCAGTGGCCCTGAATCCCCTTTCCGGAAGTTCACTGCGAACTGCCCCATAACACGGGACGAAAAGCGGGTGACAGTGGCCATGAGGAACCCCCATACCAGTGGAAAGGACATAGCCACCTACCTCCAGAGGTTCTGCACCGTGGTGAAGGACCCGATCCAAATCTTCGATGCCAACGGCTTCTGGATAGGTAAGTGGTCTGTGCTCTGCAAACTGAGGAAAGACCCTTCGGGGGACATCCATCACCTGCAGCCTTTCTTCTCCCTGGGATCCTCCGCAGGAATCCTCTTCTACCCCGGCATACCCTACAACTGTAACAAGTGTGGGCAGCCGGGACACATAGGGAAGGATTGTACAGAACTTGCTTGCAAGTTCTGTAGGGTGACAGGCCACGAGACCAAGGACTGTCCGAGGTCCAAAGCCTGCAACCTTTGCGGATTGGCAGAGCATGTCTTCAGACACTGCCCCCAGAGAACCCGGACCTACGCTGGAGCCGTAAGCCAGGGTAAGCCATCTTGGAGAAAGCTGCCAGAAAAACCAAAAGAACCTCGAAAGGCCAAAGGTAAGTCCACCCCCGCCCCACCTGCCCCTGCCCCTGCCCCATCCCCTACCTCCAGCACACCCCCTCCCACCCCCTCTGTGCCGGAGGAGCCCCTCCCCACCCCTTCCCGCCCCAACCTGTCCTCCCTGGAGGACTTCCCCACCCTCCCACCCCCCTCCACCCCCACCAGTGGCCCAAGAGGAAGCCGGAAACGTAAGCCAGAGAGCCCAACAGCGGAGGAACCTGCCACCTCCACCAAACGGCCCAACGGGGTCCAACGTGACAGCGATGGACCCGAGCAAGTAGTGGAGGACCTAGAGTCTGCAGGAGAGGAGGAGGAAGGGGAGGAGATTGTGGTCGACCCTGAGCATGACCTCCCCCCCAACATCCACATCAGCCAGCAGATGATGCAGTCTGTCCTTGAGGAGCTGGGCCTGGCCCAGGACACAGGACAGGCAGAAGACGCAACGGAAGAACCACCCCCCCCTCCGGGGAGGTAAGTTCGGACCCTTGTTAACTAGACCCTCATACCCTTTTTCATTATGGCTGAGATCTCAATCTTTTCCATTAATGTGAGGAGTATCAAGGATACATCTAGAAGGCAAGTGGTCCTGACCTTTCTTTCTAGTCAGCAGAGTGATGTCTACATGCTTCAGGAGTGCGCCCTTCCCCCCTTGAGGAGGTACACTCATCTGTCCTCCCAGTGGACCCTTGGTCCCTCCTACTGGTCCGGGGGTGGCGATTGCAAGTCTGCAGGCGTAGCCATTCTGGTCAGGGGTGGGCGTTTCACGGTTGACTCTATCCATGAGCTAGTCTGTGACCGTCTTTTGGTCATAGACGGCTCGTGGGTGGAAGAGCCAGTTAGGCTCATCAACGCGTATGCCCCCCCAGACAAGAATGCGCGGCTGGAACTTTTCCAGACCCTGCGGACCCAACTCGTCACCACCAGAACAGTAGTGATCGGCGGTGATTTTAACTGTCCGATCGAGGAGGATGGGCGCAGCTCCAGCATATACTCAAAACTTGATGCTACTTCTAGGCTGCTCAAGGAGATGATCTCGGAGGCCTCCTTGCAGGAGCCGTGGGATCCTTAGGGAAAGGGACCGTGAACTATTCGTGGTGCCGACCCGATGGATCTGTGCGTTCCAGGATTGACTTTGTGCTCACTTCAAGAACAGTCAAGCATCGTGAGAGCTCCATGGTCCCCTGCTTTTTCTCTGACCACAGGGCTATTCACTTTCGGGGTGACCTGGGCGAGGGCTTTGCCCGCGGACCGGGTTCCTGGAAGCTGAATAGCACCCTGCTGGAACTGATGGGGGAACTCCGGGAGGCCTATGCCACCTGGACGGAGGAAAAGAGATTCTTCGGAAGGGTAAGTGACTGGTGGGAGTTTGTGAAGGTTAAGCTGCGTAGCTTCTTTCAGGCAAGGGGACGCCAGCGTGTGTGCGCCAGGAGGAGGGAACTCAGGAGACTGCAGCGTCAGTTGCAGTCCCTGCAGGACCTTCAGCACTGTGGCTGGGACGTTAGGCAGGACCTGGAGGACACCAAGAGGAGCCTGAAAGGACACTTCGAGGAAGAATCCAGGCACATTGTCTTCCGTGCCAAGGTGGAGAATCTTGAGAAAGGTGAGAAGTGTAATTCTTTCTTTTTCAGGAAACTTCACTCAGGACACACACCCTTGTCGGAGTTGCGCGACGAGACCGGAACACTCCAGAAGGGGAAGAAACGGACACACAGGCGGCTGACAGGTTCCTGTCAGGTATCTCTAACCAAATTGATCCTGCAGGTTCATCAACCGTCAACGCCCCCTTGGTGCTGGAGGAGCTGCACTCTGCCGCTAAATCCTTTAGGCGAGGAAAGACCCCGGGCTGCGATGGTCTCCCAGTTGAGCTCTATGTAGCACTGTGGGATCTCGTGGGCCCGGACCTGCTCGAGCTGTACGAGGAGATGGTGGTGGAGGGCAGAATGCCTCCGTCACTGAGGGAGGGGATGATCACGATTTTGTATAAGCGGAAGGGGGAGAGATCGGATCTTAAAAATTGGCGTCCGATCTCTCTGCTGAACGTGGACTACAAAATCCTCGCCAAGGTCCTGGCCAACAGGTTGAAGTCTGTCATCGGACAGATCATCCACCCGGATCAGACTTGCGGCATTCCTGGTCGCAGGATTGCGGACAGCCTTGCGCTTGTCCGGGACACGGTCCAGTACATTCATGGCCACCGTGTGCACGCGGCCCTGGTCAGTCTTGACCAGGAGAAGGCCTTTGACCGTGTGTCCCACGAGTTTATGTGCAGAGCTCTGCGCAGGTTTGGTCTTGGGGAAATGTTTTGTTCGTATGTAAATGTAATGTACACTGACATTTCTAGTTTGGTGCTGGTAAATGGCTGGAAAACTGACCCCTTCCCAATTTTGTCTGGGGTCAGACAAGGCTGCCCTCTCTCACCTCTGCTTTTTGTTTGTTGTATAGAGCTCTTCGCCTGAAGCATCAGACGGAACCCAGAGATCAGAGGGATCACCGCACCAGGACCGGACAGACGGGAGGTCAAGTGCTCACTCTACATGGACGACGTGACGGTGTTCTGTGCTGATCGGCGCTCCATCGACACACTCGCCCAGACCTGTGAGGACTTCGGCCAAGCTTCAGGGGCAAAGGTCAACTGCGGGAAGTCAGAAGTCATGCTCTTCGGAAAGTGGTTCCTGCCTTCTTCTGCACCAATTCCTTTCAGCGTCAAGACGGACTTCATCAAAATCCTTGGGGTCTGGTTTGGAGCTGAGGGCGCAGCCCTGAAGTCCTGGGAGGAAAGACTGTCAAAGATGCGACAGAAGTTTGGACTTTGGAGCCTCAGAGAACTCACCATCGAAGGCAAAACACTGGTACTCCGCAGCGAGATCCTCCCTGTGTTGCAGTACCTCGCCCAGGCCTGGCCCCCTCGGGTCAACACCTGTAAGGCCATCACCAGGGCGGTGTTTCACTTCATCTGGAGCTCCAAAATGGACAGAGTGAAGCGGGCGGTTATGTTCAAGGAACCCCTCAAGGGCGGTAAGGGCGTGCCCGACATCGCTACCTTACTGAGGGTGTGCTTTGCTTGTAACTGCATCCGCAGGACATTGGTTGACAGAACTGTGGACTCTGGCGGTAACTCCATGTCCCATTTTTTCCTCCTACCTCTTTGGAGGATCCTTGGATGGGACAAATGGGACAGCTCCATCCCCTACAACTGGGACACGCCTTGGTACTACTTGGACACCTTCAAGTTTATTAAGGAGCTGGGGCTACATGGAGTGAAGCCCGACTTGTGGAAGCCAAAAACTATCCACAAGTTGATCAGAGCATCGGACATTGTTGAGTCTGTTCCAGGCCTCCCTTCAGCCACTTCTAAAGTGGTCTGGAGGAATGTTTCTTCAAAGAGACTCACCAACAGGCACAAAGATCTGGCATGGATGGCAATCCAGGGGGGGTTGCCACTCAGGACATTCATGCATGCCAGAAACCTGTGCAGATACAGGCACTGCCCCTTTTGCATCATCCAGGAGGAAACTGCTCTGCATGTTTTCTGGGAGTGTCCCTTTGCACAGGACCTGTTGAGGGCCTTGGAACCGGAACTCAAAGACTTTGTGCCACAGACTGCTATCACACACTTTGGTGTGTTGAACGGACTCTTCTGTGGAACTCATTCACAGGAGGACATTGACGGTGCCTGGCGGGTGCTGTGCTGCTTTAAGGACGCTTTATGGTGCGCCAGAAAGCGCCTCATCCACCAGCGGGAGAGGATGTCCATCGAGGACTGCCGCAGACTGGTTCACAGTTTGCTCAGAGACTATCACTTGATGGACTTCAAGGAGGAAGAGGAGGTCTGAAGATTTCCCCATTCCCCCCCCCCCCCACCCGTGTATCCTTTGGCAGTTCAAATAAAGCTTCGGGCCTGTGAACTCTTTTACTCCCTCCCCTACCCCACCTTCTCCACCCCCCCCCATCACACCCGTTGCCCATTTGAATGTTATTTGACTGTATGACCGGATTTTTTTGTGAAATTGTTTTGAAGTACTGCTTTCAGAGTAATGCGGCGTCATGCACGATGTGATGTTTCGGGGTATTATTACTCTGCACAACACATTAGGCATCATACCGCAGGATGAATGTAATTTATTTGTATGCTTGGCAATGTACTGTTATGTAGTGTATTTATGCGCTGCGTCGCAGTACTGAATGTACCCTGTTTAAGTATTTGTTTTTTGTATATTTTCTTGCAAAATAAAGTATACATTTTCAATCAAAAAAAGGCCAAGACCATAAAGATTTGGCCCAAGTGGGCAAAGCAAGGGATAGACTTTCCATTTGCCTTTGTATGAGGTTGTTCGGGAAGATGGTAGCCTGTTCCTTTCGCCCAGTTTTCACTCAACGCCATTACTGAACAGCATACTGTCTGCTTGGAGTAAGAGGATCCAAGCCTTAGTTTTTCCCAGACGCCTGACCTTAGAAGTACGCAGGAGCCTCAGTTGGTGGTTGCTACCCAAAAGTCAACAGGAAATTCCTTTATTCCAGTCACCAGGAAAGTGGTAACTATGGATACCAGCCTTATAGGCTGGGGTGTAGTCCTAGAAGAGCTTTCGCTCCAAGAAAAGTGGTCCAAGCCAAAAAAAGTTCCTGCCCATCAATATTCTGGAGATTCAGTACATTTGGCCCTCAGGGCCTGGACTTACAGGTCACAAGGCTGTCCTGTCCGGATACAATCTGACAATGCTACAGCAGTGACCTATATCAATCAAGCAGGCACCAGGAGTCCGAATGCCCAGAGGGAGGTGAACCATTTTTTGTTTGGACAGAGTAACATGTTCCTTGCCTATCTGCAGCCTTCATTCCAAGGATGGAAATTTGGCAGGCGGATTATCTAAGCTGCCAGCAGCTGTGTCCAGGAGAATGGTCTCTTCACCTCTCCATATTTCAGGCTATATGCCAGAAGTTAGGTACCCCAGATGTAGATCTTCTAGCTTCCAGGTTCAACATGAAGCTGGACGATTTTTTTTTGTCAAGAACAAAGGGTCCACTAGCATGTGGAACAGACGCATTGATAATTCCTTGGGATCAGTTCTCTCTGACCTAGGTGTTTTCTCCGGTTCCCCTCCTTCCGCGTCTTCTTCACAGGATCGAGGCGGGGAAGTAACTGGTTATTCTGGTGGCTCCAGCCTGGCCCAGAAGGCCTTGGTATACAGGAATCGTAAAGATGACTGTAGGAAGACTGGATTCTTCCACTACACCTAGACCTGCTCTCGCAGGGACTAGTATTCCATCCTTCCTTACGGGAATCTAAATTGGATGGTTTGACTGTTGATACCTACATCCTGAAAAGTTGTGGGCTTTCGGGTCCAGTTCTCTCTACTCTGGTAAATGCTAGGGGGCCGGCCTCCAGGCTCGTCTATCACAGAGTCTGGAAGGCGTATGTTTCCTGGCGTGAATCCAGAGGTTGGCATCCTCAAAGGTATGCCAGTGGCAGAAGTCTCACCTTTTCTACAGTTAGGGGTAGAAATGAAACTGGCCTTGAGCACATCAAGGGTCAGTTCTCGGCCTTATCAATTTTTCTTTTTGTGCCGTGGGATTTGAATGGTCTCTTTTTACAAAAACAGCCTTCTTAACCAATACGGAAACACCTGAATCGCACTAATATAATCATAAAAATGAATAAATAATCTCAACACAAATGAAGCAATCTATATACCCCAGACTGAATTGCTATGATGCATATAGTCAAACGAGCATATTAAGTTACATATTGTAAATCTCTGTGATCACTATTAGCGTAATCTATAATAACCAAGTTGGATAAACAAATTAAAACAAAAAGGAAGTCTCTGTGTAGGTGATAAAATTATTAAAATCTTCCACCCGTGCAAAAGCAAAAGAAACAGCAGTCAAGTCCACAAAGGGAGGTCTTTCACTGTTATGTAGCGTGAAAATGTGATCCACCACCAATGTAGAAGGGGTTACACCTTACCAGACAGAAATGATCCCCCATTACAGAGGATCATGGAAGGCATTTCGACTGTGATGGTAAGTGAATCTCCCGTGTTGGACTGCCACTGTACCTTGAATCATCACATTAGATGGATCGGCTCAGATGGGAAGCGTAATATGTGAAAAAATGGGAAAACTCAGATTGTGTAAAACCTTTTACATTTATTCAGTATAAAAAGACAAAAACACACTTGCAGACGTTGTATCGTAAACAAGCCTAAAGTCTGTTGTGACGGCCGAACACACTCGGACAGACCCATCCTGCTGGAAGCAAGAGCAATAACTGGAGACGACGTCAGCGCGTCGTCCTGCTCCGCCCTACACGTTTCGTGATAGGTCACGTCATCCAGAAATTAGAAAATATTATTTTTTTTCAAAATTTTCTGTCTTTTTCCGTTTATATCCCAAAAAATAAAAATCGCAGAGGCAATCAAATACCATCAAAAGAAAGCTCTATTTGTGGGAAAGAAAGGACGCATTGCATTGTTTGGGTACAGCATTGCATGACCGCGCAATTACCAGTTATTTTAAAAACTGATAGCAAACTTATCAAGTAAAGGAGCGAAAAAAAACCCAAAAACACTTGCAAGCACAAGCAGTCAAAAGTGCAAGTCCTGGTTATTAACTCTCCACTTTAGTTCAAAATTGCACTTAGGCCTCATGCCCACAGACGTTTTTACAGCCGCTTTTTTGAGCATTTTTTGCAGCTTAAAAATGCCTCTCCATGTTAGCCTATGGCTTCATGCACACCATGGCGTTTTTGAGCTGTAAATAGCTTAGCCGTTTTAAAGCTGCAAAAAAAACCACAGGACCAGTGCGTACTGAGGCTTCAGCTCTAGAGCTGTAAAAACGTCAGCCCCCGGCAAAAGGTGTTAAACGTGATTTAACTAGGCTTAACGCTGTGTTAAGCCTCGTCCGGGATTTCTGTCTCTATTCAAAATCAATGGTTCCCTATGGGAGCCCATTTATTTGAATAGAGGTCGCACCAGAGGTCGGATCAAGAGGATCTGACTTGGGGTGCGACTTGTGTGTTGAGAATCTTGAGGGGGGAACCCAGCGAAATTTTTTTTTTTAATTTGCGTGGCTTGGGGTCCCCCCCCCAAGATCCATACCAGACCCTTATCTGAGCACACAGCCCAGCAGGTCAGAAAAGGGGGGCCCCCCCCTCTTGGACCATACCAAGCCACATGTCCTCAACATGGGGGGCTGGTGCTTTGGGGCAGGGGGGGCCCTGCGCCCCCCACCCCAAAACACCTTGTCCCCATGTTGATGAGGACAAGGGCCTCTTCCTGACAACCCTGGCCGTTGGTTGTCGGGGTCTGCGGGCGGGGGGCTTATCAGAATCTGAGAGCCCCCTATAATAAGGGGGCCCCCAGATCCTGGCCCCCCACCTTATGTGAATAAGTATGGGGTACATCGTACCCCTACTCATTCACCTGGGGAAAAAAGTGTCAATAAAAAAACACACTATACAGGTTTTTAAAGTAATTTATTAGGCAGCTCCGGGAGTCTCTTCCGACTTCGCGGTTCTCTTCCGACTTCTCCGCGCTCTCTGGTGTCTTCTGCCGGGCTCCTCCGCTATCTTCTGCTCTTTTGACTGCTCTTTTGGTAGTGGTTGCCCGGTCTTCTCCGTTGTCTTCTTCCCTCTTCTCTTCTTCCGATGTTGACTCAACGCTCTCTCCCGCTGTAATGCCGCATGCACAGTGCGCAACGACTTATATAGGCATGGAGCGGGGTTAATAGTAATATAACATCGCTTACAGACCACAGAATGCCAGTGTGCCAGCATTTCCCTTTGAGGAGGTATCAGATTACTTGGTCACCCTGCAATCTGCAATGTCCGTGTAGTTATCCTATCTGAGAAACTGACAGAGGAGACACCCTGTAATAGTAAACCTATTCTTTCCCTCCTTAACACAACTCTTATGCCCCGTACACACATAAGAGATGATTTGGCAACAGCAATCAGAGAAGGCTGGAGTCAGATTGATGAAGAGTACTGTTTATCACTCATTAAGTCAATGCCTCAGAGACTGCAAGCAGTTATAAAAGCCAGAGGTGGTACAACAAAGTACTAGTGATGTGTTGGAGTGTTATTTTGTTTTTTTGTTTTTCATGATTGCATAATTTTTTCCTCAGAGTTGAGTGATTCCATAATTTATTCCCTGTGCTTGTTCTATAAATATAACTGTTACTTGCCACCACAATTATTTTTCTTGATTTCTTTTAGTGTTTCTTAAAGCCAGAAAGTTGCCATTTGAAATGCCTTTAGTTTTTGGCCATGTCTGTGATCTGCTTTTTTTCTACAACAATAAACAACCGAAGGAACATCCTCAGGGACTGGTGATTCCATAATTTTTGCCAGGGGTTGTAATTGCGGTTCACTGACTGTTTTGCTGCTCAACATATTAACACCCTTCTCTTCATCTCTGGCTGGATTAAGAAGAATTCCCCCACTAGGGTCACACTGTTGTAATGATGTTTGGGAAAAAAGCCTGTAGTATGTTTGGGACTGTAGGCAGGGAGGAGGGGTTTGGGGAAAAGATCCTCTGTTTTGGATCACTTCAGACTGAGTTATCTTTTTTTAGGTTCCGTAATGTTTTTTATTCTTTTCTTAACCTACAAAGTTGATGTGTTTCACTCATTGCAGAATGTATATGGTTGCCCTCACCTTCTCCAAAAGTTTCAGAAATGGAGGCTGCTTTTTTGTAATCTCCAGGAGCCCTTCGCCATCACACCTAAACGGTCAGTGTTACATTATGCTCTCACCATCTCATGGCATCCCGCACACAAAATCTTAATTTACTCTCCTGGAATGTGAGGGGCCTTTATTCTGAGGTTAAACAGGCACTGGTTTTTAACTATATACACAGGCGTAAACCTCATCTAATTTTTTTTTACAAAAAACCCACTTAGTGGGATCCAAAATTCTGGCTCTTAAACAGGCATTTATAGGTCACGCTTTTCATTCCCTGTACTCCAATTATGTTAGAGGGGTCACTGTTCTGGTGTCCTAATCCCTATCTTGTACCCCTAAAACTATTGTACCCCTCCACTATTTACTTTAAATGTATGGGAGATAGTGATGGCGAGAGTGCTCCAAGTGGCAGAAGGTCCTCTTATTTTAGCCAGAGATTTAAACACTGTGCTCTCTCCTGATATGGATAGATTACATGTCAAATCTCTTGTAAGAGAGGCACAGGAGCCCGTGTGTCTTCCAAGTGAAACAAACCTTATCCCTCCCCTGCCCTCCTTCCCACCTCCCTCCCTGCCCCCCCTCCCCACTCTCCCCCTCCCACCCCACCCCCCAACCCCTAGGCCTTTTGACCTCTTGGTCATGAGCAGGGACTTTATGTCCTTTTTTCCTTTTCTTATTTCTTTCTTATTTTTTCTTTAGGTGATCTTAATCCATGCTCCTGTATTGAGGTGGAGTTCTACTTGGCGCTTCTAAACTGCTTCTCCCTTACCGTTAGCTTCTGGCATGCCTTGCATCCGGGTCCCCCCCCCCCACCCTCCAACAAAAACCTCTTCCCCCTTTCCCTTTCTTCGTTATTCTTACTTTTCCCTTTTCTTTCTCTTATAATTCCGTTTTTGTCTTTCTAATAAAATTGCTTGCCCACCAGCTTCACCCCCCATCATCTTCCCGTCCCCCCACTGGGCTATTTTCTGCGCATCAACTGCCATTGAGCTTCTTCAGCATTCAGTCTGTCTGGTCTTCTAAGTATGGCTTCAAAATTCTCTGGTAATGGGATTTCATTAATAAATCTCAATTTGATGGTTCTTCCATTTCTTTTTACCATCAGACATGATGGAAAGCCCCAGTTATATTGGATTTCTCGGTCTTGCAGTATTTTTAGTAGGGGTTTTAATGTCCTTCTCCTTCTCAGAGTTTCCTGCGAGAGATCTTGGAAGATTTGAATTTCCTTTCCTTCGAAGAAGATTGGTGATTGCCCTTTCAAGTTTCTGCAATTTTGGCTTTTTACTTCCCAGCTTTCGAACCTGACTATTATACCTCTTGGGGTATCACTCGGCATTCCCTGCGGTCTCCTTGTTCTATGCACTCTTTCGAGCTTAATCTCATTAGTTTCTTCCTTTAAAATAATTGGGTTGAAGACCCGTCCAATTACTTCCTTCAAATTTTCTGTACCGATCGGGGAGGGGGGACGCCCAGGGGGGGACACGCGGGAAATAGAGCGGAATGAAGGCAATAAATAATATCAATTTCCTGACTTATAATGTTCGAGGTTTAAATTCACCTAAAAAGAGACGGGTAATACTACAAGAATTAGAAAGAAGTATGGCCGGAATAATTTTATTACAGGAGACACATATCACACAAGACTCAAACGTCAAACTATATCTAGAAAAATCCCAACGTGGTACTATGGAGATTCACCAATCAGAAAGGCTAAAGGAGTCGCAATTGGAATTAGGAATAATATCTGCTTTGTAATAGAGAAGAGAAAAGTCGACCTAGAAGGACGTTTCCTCTTCCTCACAGGGACAATACTGGGTATGAAATACACGTACGAAATACACGTTAGCCAACGTTTACTGCCCCAACAAAACCAAAAAACTACCTAGTGGAAGTGTTGAAAGAGCTGATAGAATTTAAACAGGGTAAACTGATACTGGCCGGAGACTTCAATTTCCCCATGGATCACAGAAGAGACAGTACGTCAGTTGCGCCGGACAGAGAAACATCACAACTAAGGAAGATCAAAAAAAAACTATTCGAATATCAACTGGTGGACGCATGGCGGGTGCAACATCTGAGTACAAAAGATTATACATATTACTCTACAGCACATGGAACATACTCTAGATTGGATTATATCATGGTGGAACATAGAAGCTTAGAGGTGGTAATAGAAACAACAATAGGAGTCACAACAATATCAGATCACTCCCCAGTAATGTTGAAGATGAAAATACAGGGGGAACCCATGGGGCGAGGTACATGGAGAATCAATGAAGATCTACTAGATGACAACGAAACCGAAAAAATCATGATGGAAGAGATTGAAAAATACTTCCTGGAGAATGACACCCCTGATCTGTCAAGAGCAACTTTATGGGAGGCACATAAATCCGTTATTAGGGGCAAATTAATATCGATTGGGGCAGGAAAAAAGAAAGAAAGAAATGAAAACATGACGCGAATGATAAAAGAAATCCATAACCTGGAACAAAGACATAAAAACCAAGCTGAAAAAGAAATATATCGGACCCTGACCCTAAAAAGAGACCAATTAAAAGAACTAATGGAGCGTGAAGAGAGAAAAGTGCACAACAGGGTATTGCAAAAGAGATTTAAGTATGGAAACAAACTGGGCAAATAACTTGCAAACATGTTAAGAAAAAAGAGGACCTTAAAATATATAGAGAAAATAAAAAACGATAAGGGAAAAATAAAACATACGACAACAGATATTGCACAAGCCTTTTTGCAATACAGTTCACTATATTCAATAAAAAAGCAAGAACCACAATCAGAAAAAGAAGCAAGAAGGAAGAAGATACAAGCCTATTTAAAAAGAGCTAATTTACCAAAAATCCAACCTGAACAACTGAGAGAGTTGGAAAAAAAGATAACACAAGATGAAATCAGAATAGCCATGAAAGATACACCTTCAGGAAAAAGCCTTGGGCCAGATGGGTTCACGATCAAATATTACAAAAAAATCCAGGAACAGCTGACACCAAGGTTATGTGAATATCTGAATAGAATTGGAGAAGTTGAGGAAGTAAGAAGAGAATCACTCTTAGCATATATAACAATAATTCCTAAGGAAGGAAAAGACAAAACCAACTGTTCTAGCTATAGGCCCATCGCTTTATTAAATGCGGATATAAAAATATACGCAAAAATCCTAGCTAGCAGATTAAAAAAATTAATGACTCTTTGGATAGATCCGGATCAAACCAGATTCGTTCCGGGCAGAGAAGGAAGAGACAACAGTATCAAAACATTATTGATGTTGCGAAAGAAGAAGTCCAGTGGTTCCCCAGTACTGCTCCTGTCAATCGATGCAGAAAAAGCATTTGACAGGGTAGACTGGGGATTTATGATGGATACGCTGCAGCATCTAGGATTGGGTCCAAAAATCATGAAGTGGATCAAAAATCTTTACAATGGGCCTACGGCAATGGTAAAGATTAACGGGAGTCTGTCACCAGTGTTCAAGATGTTAAATGGAACGCGTCAAGGCTGTCTGCTCTCGCCACTCCTATATGTCCTCTCATTGGAACTCTTTTTGGCGACCCTGCGAAATAATCAGGAGATAGGGGGGGCGAGAGTGGGGGATAAAGAATATAAAGTTGTGGCGTACGCCGATGACATCTTAATGTACGTAATGAATCCTAGGGCGAATCTGGCAAATATAATCAAAGAAGTAAAAGATTATGGAGAACTCTCTAACTTCAAAATAAATCCTATAAAAACAGAAATATTAAACATCGGATTGGGAAAAAAATGAAGTTCTTGCCCTTCAAAGAGAATTTCCATTCACGTGGGTAAAAGGTGAATTAACATACTTGGGAATCAAAATAACATCAACATTTGAGAAAATATACTCGGCTAATTATATCCCATTAATAAATGAGATCAAGGCAGAAATAAAAAAGATAAGTACACAATCAACATCCTGGATTGGAAGAATAAATTTGTTTAAAATGGTGATATTAACGAAAATAATGTACAACTTCCAGATGTTATCTATTGCGATCCCCCAGAGTTTTTTCAATATAATAAAAAAAAATGCAGATAAAGTACACCTGGCAAAACAAAAAGCCGAGAATAAAACACGCATTAATGACCAGGAAGAGAAAGCACGGCGGTTTAGCAACTCCAGACATAACAAGGTACTATAAGGCGGTAATAATAGCACGTATGGTAGAGTGGACAAAAGAAACCAGGGGAAAAAAGTGGGGGGAGATAGAAAACACTTTAAGTAGAACTATACTGCACAAAAATATTTGGACACCAAGCAAGTTCAGAACACTGGATTTAGAATCTCACGAACTGACTAAAAATGTATTTAAAGTTTGGGATGCGCTGCACCGGAAGGAAAATTGGGTATACAACTCACCCTTGATCTCGCTCACCGGAACAAACTTTTTTATACCCGGAAAAGAAATATTTTTTAAAGTTGAAACAAAGAACCCACAAATTAAAGATATTATCACAAAGGGGAAGATTAAAACTGCACTTGAATTAGAGGTTTCGAATGGATGGAAGTTGAGAGAATGGGAATTATTTCAATTACATCACCTATTAAATTCATTGCCGCATCCAATCAGAGACGGAGAAGAGCTAAACCCACTGAAAAAACTCTGTGCAACTCAAACGCCACTGAAAAACGGAATCTCAAAAATATATAGAATATTGACTGACCTAGAAGGACTAGGAAGACCCTCCTACATAGAAAGGTGGGAAAAAGAACTGAATATTAAATTTGAAGAACAGCAAGTCGAGAGGATGATAGGAGCAGGATATGACCACGCTTGGGATATGAACACCATCGAGATGCACTATAAATTCCTGGCTAGGTGGTACCTAACCCCAGAGAAAATCCAGAAATATCAACCGGACAGATCACCATGGTGTTGGAGAAATTGCAAACAAAGAGTCACGATGGCACACATATGGTGGGAATGTCCGAAAATAAAAGAATACTGGCTGGAAATAGTTGATCTCATAAATGAGATAACAGGAAAGAAGATAGACAACAACATGTTGACATGCCTATTCCACGACTCCAAAACCCCAAGGAAACAATACACGAAAACAATAATCCCAAAACTTTTGAATGCTGCAAAGGGACTGATCCCCAAAAAAATGGTTAAACAGCGAAAAACCAGATATAAGAGATTGGTTTAAACAAGTGGATTATTATAGTAAAATGGAATTCTCAAGCAGCGGGGACAAAGACCAAATCGAAAAATTTAATAGTATTTGGGGTTTGTGGAAAAAATGTAAAATCTCGGACAAATATTGGGGGAAGGTGTTTGAAGGCACAGGGCCCTGAGGTAGGACCACTGGGGAAAGACTGAAACAAACCAGAGGGGGGAGGGAGGGGGAAGTTAGAGAGGGGAAAGGGGGTTAATCTGTAGTTTTTCTTTTTACACTGTAGTAAATACATCTTCTAAATGAATGCTTAAGAAAATTGAAAATTCCACAATGATGTGAAAATGGGAAGGGATAAAAATTGAACTGTGAAGTTGAAATAACCCTCTCTAATGAGTTCACTGAAGTGGCAAAACAAAAAAAACAAAAAAAAAAAAAGAAATCCATCCACGTCTAATTTTAGGGTGTGGAGAGACTTCGCCAGACAACTAGACCTGGTGCTGGTTGAAAAGACACAAAAAATGACTTTATAAATCCCAACGAATCTTTGAATATGGCGATAAGTACAGTAAACTGCTGGCCTATTTAGCTCATTCTCAACATGCACCTGTCTCTATTCCTCATATATATACTGAACACCAAATCTTATGTACTTCTACAGATGATATAGCGAATGCATGCCTCCAATTTTACTCCACTTTGTATTCCTTTTCTGTGAGTTATGAAATGGAAGAGGGTCAGCGATATTTTACACAGATCCCACTTACTACAGTGTCCCAGGAGGCAGCAGCAGAACTAGATCTCCGTATATCTGTACCAGAGATAAAAACAGCGATGCACTCTCTTCACCCTAACAAAACCCTGGGGCTGGACGGATACTCGGTGGAATGGTATTGTACTTACTAGGAATTCTTTGCACAAAAATTTTTTAGAGGTTTATAAAGATGGTTTTGATAAGGGTATACTCCCAGACTCTCTCAGAGAGGCTTTGATTGTTCTGATTCCGAAACTGCACATGGACCACAACTTTTGTAATTCTTATCACACTATACCGCTAATTAATGCTGATGCCAAAATATTGGCCACACTCCTCGCTAGAAGACACAGTAAGGTGATAGCTTCCATTATTAACCCAGATCAGACCGGCTTTATACGAATGCGATTGACAGCTATTAATCTGCGCAGAATGTTTACAATCCTGCAGTCTGTGCGACCTGAACCTGACACTCGTATTGTGGTCTCCTTAGACACCCATAAGGCCTTTGACTCCATCGAATGACCTTATCTAATAGCAGTCCTTGTGCAGCTGGGTTTTGGACCTAAATTTATAGCTTGAGTAAAATTACTGTATGCTAATTCTTGGCTAGTCTAAGAGTAAACAATATTATAACTGACACCTTTGAAATAGGCCGGGACACTCGGCAGGGGTGCCCATTATCGCCCCTGTTTGCCATAGCTATAGAGCCATTGGCAGCCCTGATCAGAGCAGACAAGGCAGTTAAAGGATGTTGGAGAAATACCCTGGAAGAGAAAACCTCCTTGTATGCAGACAATATGCTGCTGTACTTGGCAGTTGATGGTGAGTCTTTAAACCAAGCACTAAGTATAATCTCCAGTTTTGATACTTTCTCTGGGTTTAAAGTCAATTGGAGTAAATCAATTGTCTTTTCGCTGGACACCCTATTTGCCCCTACGATACCACCCGATACCCCCCTACAAGTAGTTTCTAAATTCCTTTACCTGGGGGTGGAGATCCAATTACCATTAAGTACCTATATCTCCAATAATCTTACCCCCCCCCGGTGACTTGTCTGAAAGCCAATTTGCAGACTTGGTCCAAGTTACCTCTAGATCTCTTAGGCTGAATAAACATATTCAAAATGATATACCTACCCAGATTTCTTTATATACTATGGCATGCCCCAATTTAAAACCCCCCAAAAAATATTCACAGAAATAAATGGTATACTCACCTTGTTTCTCTGGCGATCTAGGTCATCTAGAATCTCTTTTGAGACGCTATATTGGGCCTGGCATTGCCAAATCTGCAATGCTATTATTTAGCATCCCAACTGATGCATATACACTTGTGTTTTTTTTAGACATCGCCTCGTGGCTGCTCAGGCCGCACTGGTCCACTCCAACGAAGCATTGATTAATGTACTATATAGAAATGGCCCATACCCAGAAGACGGAGCAGATATACTTAAACTTTCGCATACAATTTTCCACCTCTGCAAGAAAATAGGGGGCCCCTCATTAAATACATGGCCCAACACTCCGTCTGGTTTAATTCCCAATTAATTGAAGTATACAAGATCCCTGAGGGGATATGATGGGCTAGTTATGACATATATGCTCACCAAATGTTTTCTGATGGGGTCTTTAAAATGTTTAGGCATCTCCAGTTGGAATACAAGATCCCCAAAAAACACTTTTATAGTTACCTGCAACTGCGACAGCGGCTCAGTTTGGATTGACAGAGGTGTCCCTTTCCCCTTCTAGATTGGAGAAACTGCTTTTTGAAGATGACCATATTAAACTTATTTCTAGATACTTTTCTCTTGTCTTGACCTCCTCATCCCAGAGGATGGAGAAAATAGCTAGACAATGGACATCTGACATCCTGACCCCAACAGATGAAACATGGTCAGAGGTAGTGGGGGCTCTATTGCCCTCAGTCATATCTGCTAGGGACAAAATAATACAATTTAACTTTATGCATAGAATTTACTATACCCCAGCCTGTATGAATAAGATGGGTAGAGTGGATTCCCCAGAATGCCATCGCTGTCACACTGAGGAGGGGGATGATTTTCTTATGATCTGGAAGTGCCCACAAGTAACAAGATTTTGGAAGACAATCCTTATGTTCCTGGAAGATAGGTTGGCCATCCTAAATATTTACTCTCCAGTCAGGTGTCTCTTAGGGGACTTTGGTGAGGAGGATCTATCCAGTAATGAAAAGACCCTGTTGAATATAGTGTTTTTTATGCTAAGAAAGTCACAGCACTCAAATGGAAAAACCCTATACTCCCTTCTGTACAATTCTGGGTAGGCCTGATTAATAGAGCCCTGCCGTTGTTCAAGCTAACGTATGCCTCTAGGGGTTGCCCTAAAAAATTTGAGAAGAAATGGTCAGAATGGATCTCTTCAGTCTCTGGTGACATTGATACTTAAAGCGGGGTTCCACCCAAATTTTGAACAATATCTGTATGTATTCTCTTCCTTGCCTAGATGCTGACATGCCGTTTAAAAAAATTTAAATCGCCGTAATTACCTTTTATTTTTCTATTCTTCTTTGCACTTCCTGGTTCTCCTCCCGTGGGAGTAGGCATGTTTCTAGCCTCTCCCAGACTCCTGGGAGCTAGTCTCAGGCTTCCTAGGATGCCACTGAGCATGTGCGGGAATGAGCAGTGAATGCTGGGAGCACAGCATTCACCACATCCAGGAAATAAATGCTTGTGGGCTTCAAATGCCCACAATGAAGATGGAAACCGCCTGCAGTGAATAATATGTTATTCTTTCCGACGAAATCTGACACAGGCGGACATATTACACACAATATGTGAGTATGTAATGCTGAGAAGAAAAGTTTGTGAATGAACTAAAAAAAAAAAAAAACGATAGTAAGGTGGACCCCCGCTTTAAACAAATGTACAACACAATATACTACAAAATAGAGTGGGGTGATGTACTGTCAAAGACTCTACAGAGTGGTTTTGCATGCACACAGTGGACCTTGGAATAGGTATCAAGGTTAGGCTCATGCAGATATTACATACTAAAATTATGTTTGTTCTTCATATGATAAGGTGGATGCACTTTCAGATTCCTAAAGTTTATGCTATCCTTTTATAGATTTTGATATTGCTTACACTGATATATATTGTGAAACTATACTTTTATTTGAACAAATGTTCTACTATTGTTATTGTTTTATTCTGTGAAACATCAATAAATTTACCCATTTTTTTAAAAAAAAGTGTATATTAACTTTAATTACAAAATTAGGGACTATATTCCTTTGCCCCTCGCAATTAACATAAACTAAATGTGCCTTTTGTTTCAAGCGGAACTTCACCCAAAAGAGGAAGTTTCGCCTTTCTGCCTCTTCCCTCACTCCTCTTCAACTTTTCCCGCATTAATTTAATAATGATAGGTACCCACTTCCACTCCGATTGCCTAAGCAAGTTAAGCGGAAGTTTGCCCCCTCCCTTCCTTGCCCTCAGCCTCTTTTGGACCCGTCACAGATACCAAAAGGCTGTTGGATCATTCACAAAGCGCAACCTAAAGACTCTTGAGGAACCAGCCCAGGTGGGCACAGAGCTGGATTCTTGGACAGGTAAGTGACCTTTTATTAAAAGTCAGTATCTACAATATTTGTAGCTGCTGACTTAATTTTTTTGTTATTAGGGTAATTATCCTCTTTAAAGCGGAAGTAAACCCATGGATTTAATAGTTTAAAATAACAGTTAGATTTCCGGCATGTGCCGGGAATGTAACTGTCACATTGGATGTGCTCTCAACCAAATTGTCAAACCATCCAATGGCTGAAGTCATAACTGACCACATGTTCAGCACCATGACAGTTGAAGATCAAACAGAAGCCAAGATGGTGGCTTCCTTGGCTGAAAACGATAGGAGGGTTTACTTCCACTTTAAGGATTAGAAGGCTTAGTAAATGCATGTTGATCCTGACAGTTCGCTTGTATAGAAACGCCCTTCCTGTTAGTTCCTGATCATGAAAAGCACAGGAGTAGATTAGTGCTAGCATGGTCTATTTGCATCCCTGCTTCCTCCCTGAGACATATATGCTGACACACAGCCTGCATGTAGTCCCGTAGTCATCCTGAGATGTCACAAGCTGGCATGCCCTCGCCTAGCCTTTCCCTGCTTGATTGATAGCAGAGCATACAGCTAAGGGTCAGTAAATGCAGCCTAGCTCCATGCGTTCTGGAAGAAGGATGGGAAGAGCTTCAGTGACCACTGAATAAGGCTAAAAAAATAAAGGTAACAGTCACTTGTTTAGAAGAATGCACTATTATTTAGAAATATATATGGTGTTTAAATGGCATAGCATGCTTTCCATCGTATGACTTCACTTATACGTTTTAGTCTTTTTTCCTCTAAACCTATTAAGATATGGTGAAAGACTCCCTGACATCTCCAGAACTCATGTCATTGATGCAGAACCCCCAGAAGCAGCTGCATAAAAGAAGATTTTTAATTTGGCTTTTATAAGAGCCAGCTAAGATTTGGTAAAACTCACTGCAGAGGAACACACAATACAGTAAAACCTTGGGTTGAGAGTAACTTGGTTTGAGAGCGTTTTGCAAGACAAGCAACATTTTTAAATACATTTTGACTTGATATACAAACGATATCTTGATATATATAAAGCATCATGTCACAACTGAGTATAAAGCAGAACAGAGGCACCTCTAAGTGTAGCAATATGGCTACATTTAGCTACTTAAGGACCGGAATGTTTTCCCCCTTAATATGGTTACATTTAATGAAGGTACAACATTTAGCAACTCACATGGTTGATGATTAAAAGAGGCACATCTAAGTGTGCCAGCATCCAGGGTAAAGCTGTCCACATAGAACATCCTCCACGCCACCATCAATGTCATTCCTTCCAGGAGTGATTCAAGCCTCGCTTTCAGATCACTTTACTGCAGGGTAGTCTTCCTGGTCACGATTACAGACTGACAGTGGTGAGATCCGGCGTTGCGGAGGACGCTCTATGTGGACAGCTTTACCCCAGATGCCTGCACACTTAGATGTGCCTCTTTTAATCAACCATGTGAGTTGATGAATGTTGTACCTTCATTAAATGTAACCATATTGCTACATTTAGAGGCGCCTCTCTTCTCTTTTATACACTGTATACACTGTTGGATTTTGGTTCCAATTGTGGAGGCTGCCATTTGTGGATGGACATTTTATGGTTACACAACCTATCACATTGCTATAATCTTTTTATATGGACTATAAACTGAAAGACTTATGAATAAATGGTTGTGGAACAAATCATCTGAGTTTCTATTATTTCATATGGGAAATTCGCTTTGATATACAAGTGCTTTGGATTCCAAGGTTTTACTGTATTTCACAAAGAGGCTTGAGAATGTTTTGACAGCACTTTGGAATACTTGGATAAATGATTCAATTTTTATGTCACCTTTCAAACATTTTGCATGTTTGAATTTTAAAAAGGTTTCATCATTCGGGGAGATTTCAAAACATGAAGTTCTGAACATTAAAGATACAATATGCAATCAAGCCTTGTACAAAGAATTTTTGCTGCTAAGGACAGAACTGCTAGCAATAACAGAAATGGAAGATATTTTCTGGTCTGATAAATGTTTTTTTTTTCAGAATATCAAGATATCTAATTTACTAAAAAAAAAAAAAAAAAAATTACAGTCCATCTTAGCTGTTCCTTGCAGTAATGCATTTGTTAATTGCATTTTCAGCATATTTTTATTAAATACCAAGCACTACTCACCCTCTTCACAGTCCAGCAACCCCCCCATACACACTTGCCCCCTTCTATATGGTCCAGCATTCTCTTCTCATTTCCTGTAAGTGTCACGTACCTGGTGGAGATCGAGCTGTAGAGAGTGCTTCTCTTGCACCTCCTGTCCAACGTCCCTGATAGAGATGACAGGGACTGAAGGACACAGAGTGGCACAAGGGCCGATATAGCAGGTGGCACCAGCTGGGCCTTGGCAGGAACCCGATGGCCGTAGATCACCGGACAGGCACTAAGAACTGGAACTCCGTGTCGCTGGGTCAGCAGGCAGAAGCGTTGCTGGAACATAAGCCAGGGGGTCATCAACAGCCGGGCAGAGCAGGTACAGAAACACAAGCCAAGGTCACAGGTAGGTAAGTGGAAGTCCAAAGGAAGGTACAGGTGAAGCCGGGTCAAACACAAGTAACTGGAACAGATCAAGGCACAGGTTAACAGGAACTAGCTGAAAGACCACTCAGCAATGTGTATGTGTCATTGCTTAGTTTAAATAGGCTGTCTGGCGCAAGTACGTGCACGTGTGTGCCTGCTCGCACGTGCTCATGCATGCGTCAACACATGTTTTTCTTTGTGCACACGCTGGTATGCCCGTGCCTGCACGCCAATGCACATCTGTTAAACGGACTTCTCTTACAGTAAGCCAAGGGTGCCCAAGACATGCCCCTTAAACAATTCAGCTACCCTTGGCTCACAAAGAATGCTGCAGAGAACAGCAATGGGGCGCTGTTCTCTGCAGTATTCAGGACTGCCCGCTGCCTCTGCAAGAAGAGGTGAAATAGCACTAGGAACAACATTTGACTGGTCAGAAGACTACTTGAAAAAAGATAAGTATACAAGAAGTCTATTGGGGGGACACAACTGGATAGTAGGAGACCAAGGGATGAAATGGGCACTAGGTTAGCCCCCTACAGACTATAACCCCTCTCATCTCACACCTGCTCCATTGTAGCAAGCAGTCCATATAGAGGACGATAACATATAAAGGAAGGGAGCTGTGTCCCTTAATGAACTCTAAAGCCGCGTACACACGATCAGATTTTTCAACAGGAAATGTGTGATGACAGGCTGTTGCCGGAAAATCCGACCGTTTGTACGATCGATTGGACAATTGTTGTCGGATTTTCCGCGGACAAATGTTGGATGGCAGGCTTTAAAATTTTCCACAGAGAAATGTCTGTTGTCGGATTTTCCGAGCGTGTGTACATAAGTCCGTCGGACAAAAGTCCAAAGTACAAACACGCATGCTCGGAAGCAAGGATGAGCCAGAAGCGGTCGGTCTTGTAAACTAGCGTTCGTAATGAAGAATTAACATACATGACGTGGCAAATGATGAAATCTTGAAATGCAGCGCACAATTCTCTTTTTCTTTAATGGGATAATAATGAAGCTGCTTTGCTGGTGATACTAATGGAGTTATTTCAAAGGCTTTTTTTTCTAGTGATATCAAGAATAATATTATTATGCTTGTTATTTTTTTTTGGTGCAAGTTACCACAACACCATTATCCCGTAGTTTTTAAGATCAAAGATATAACTATGTTGGTGTCCCTTGTTAATTTTACATTGTATTTTTTAAAATGTAACTGCCTACTCCCAAACTGTCATTTAAAGTAAAACACATAGCCAAGTATTATTCTACACAATTTTTTTATTGTGCATTAAAAAAAGAAAACAAATAAAATTAGACATGCTATCTGCCAATTAGAACTTAACCAAAAAGTGCATTCTATGCATCCAAAAATATAGAAAATATAACAAATTAAATTATTATTATTCAACCAAAAAAATAAAATAAAAGCCTCATGCATGTGTCCTGCTTCTTAATATAGGTGGTCACCAATGCCAAGAGTTGATGAAAGCAGGGGTCCATCATCCGGAGATAATTCCGAAAATCATCCGGATTATTCTCCTGGAGCTCCCGCAGCAAAGGCATATGACATAATTGGTCACGATTAATAAAGCAACCAATTTTTGGTCCAAGAAATCCTCCTCCTCCTGTTCCTGGACTGGACTTGGGTCAAAGCAATAACTCCAAGGCCAATAATAAATAACACATTATCTCCTCCGATTCCGCAACATGTCTGGTTGACGAACAGCTGTTCAGAAACGAACTGAAAAGCACGAAATGAAAAGCGCCAACTGAAAAGCGCTAAATTAAAAGCATTAAATGAAAAGCGCAAATCAACACTCACCAAACTTCTACTAACATGAAATTAACAGAAGGAGCCCAAAGGGTGGAGCCAAAGAGCTGAAAAAAACATGTAGTATGTCACTACATTCGTATTTGTTGCCCGACAAATCCTTGCCGTTTGTATGCAAGACAAAATCCAGGCACACGCCTTCGGACAAAAGTCCGAGGTTTTGTCTGCGGAAAATCCGAACATGTGTATGAGGCTTTAGAGAAGGATTTTACATTGAGTAAAATAAATACAATTTTCTCTATCGCCCATTGAAGGACACAGCTTGATAGTAAGAGACCAAGGGATGTCCAAAAGCAGTTCAAACTGAGGGGCGAGTATAGCAACACACATGAACCAGCCCAACAAGAAAAGATCAAAAAGGAAACTACGGGGCATTAAATAGTTGCTGAAACTAGCATCTCTATAGTTACATAGTTACTCAAGTTGAAAAAAGAAAAACTCCATCTAGTTCAACCAATAAAAAAGAGGGGCAGATGCATTGACTGTGTAGAACTTAAATGAGTTGTAAAGGCAGAACTTTTTTTATCTTATTCATTAAGATAAAAAACCTTCTGTGTGTAGCAGACCCCCCCCCCAGCACCCCCCTTATTACCTACTTGAGCTCCTTCTCTTTCCAGCGATGTCCACGATCCCCTCAGCCATCCAGGACATGCCTCTTGATTGGCGCCATTGGCTCCCATGGCTGTCAATCAAAGTCAGTCAGACAATCAGGGGAGAGAGGCGGGGTCATGTCGGGGCCCCGTGTCTGAATGGATACACGGAGGTCTGACAAGGCTTGGGTGCCCCCTGTAACAAGCTGCTGGCTGAGGGGCACTTAAAGGAGGGAGGGACTAGGAGCAGCAAAGAGGGACCCCGAGAAGAGGAGGATCCCGGCTGCTCTGTGCAAAACCAACTGCACAGAGCAGGCAAGTATAACATGTTTGATATTTGAAAAAAAACAAAAAAGAATGAGACTTTACAATCACTTTAAAGAAAATAAGGCCACAGCCTAACAAATTTATGACACAGAGGTCTGAAGATGAGTCCACGAAACACTTACAGCTTTAGTGGATTGGATTGTAATAGGAAAAGGAGGCACTTAACTAGTAACTTACAGGCCCGCACAAGAGCCTGTTAAATCCACTAGATAAAATAAATCACTTGTAAGGGAGGGGGGAGGTAAAGAGTGTGTGTTCGATAACAGGTGTGTGTGTTCGTTGACAAGACAAAACCTTCAGTCTTCAGAACCACTTTAATAATTTTGTCCAGCAAAAAGTAAAAAGATGATCTCCCACAAAGGGACGTTGAAAGTCCTCATACACTTTAATGCTGGCCAGCCAGATCACCCTGTGGGCCTGGACAGAAGAAAAGGTAATTCAAGATATAACATGGCTAACATTCTGGATCGTATAGCACCTATCAATAGGTTGTATAGAAGGATCAATGTGATGGTTGTCTGGTCAACGCAGTTAATAAGTTGGGTTCAGCACCAGCAGCTGACAGATCCCTGCTCAGTGATTTGGGCAAGTCAGTCCAAGGCTGGGAGTGGTGAGCAATGGTAAAAAGTCAGATCCCACCAAGAAACAGATGGATCGATTAATTGTCTTCAACCTCTTGTCGGTGCTTTGTTAAAGCAAAATACAAGAGAATCAACTACAGGAAGAGTAGACCAGTGTATGATAAAATCCCCCACAAACAGAGTGTCAGGAACCAATAAGGACAAGAAATTCTATGCAGGATGTCTCTAATCGTAGGGAAGGTCATTGAAGAGAGGATAACAAGGAAACACTTTGGTGAAATGTTTGGGCCTATGAGAAAAGAAACCGTTCAATCCCTGAATTCAAGTGGAATGTACAGCATCGAGTAGAAAGGAAACCACTTCAGACTGAAATTTATCTGGTGGGGTCTTCTCCTCTGGAAGGGTAGGACCAGGAATCTGACAACAAATCCTTTGCAGGATTCCCAATGGACAACAAAAACAGTAGACCTACGTCTGACATTAGGAGTGTAAGGCTAGGTTCATACATATGCGACTGCAGTTTGCAGACCAGAGTCCAGGAGGTTTCTGTTCACCAATTCAGGTGTGTTTCAGGTGAAAATTTTTACCTGAATATGCATCTGAAATGGACTCAAAAATGCACAGGACCCTTTTCAAAACCGCACCGCAGCCGCCACACCCATGTGTGAACCGACTCCATTGAAAGCCGGTCACATTCACATGTTATGTGAATTGGATGCGGTTAAAAACGCATCCAGTTTGCATATATGTATAAGTCCCCTATGGTCAGAGTAAGCAACAGGTACATCAGAGGGCCTGTAGAGCAGGGAAAACACAGTGGAAGATTAAAATGGCTGAGTCTACAGAGTACTTAACTGCTTAAACAGTGCACAGTCCAAGTCCCAATATAGAGGAAGGATTAAATACACTGTGGGGGTTATTTACTAAAACTGGAAAGTGCAAAATCTTGTGCAACTCTGCATAGAAACTAGGGTTGGGCTTGATGTTCGAGTCGAACGTAAGTTCGACTTGAACATCAGCTGTTTGTTCGTAGAACAAATGAACATATGGGCGCTCGCGGCAAGTTCGCCTGACGCGGAGCGCCCCATAGTGCACTGCGAGATTGCAGTGCATTGACAGCTGCTGATTGGCCAAAGCATGCACCTGACCTGCATGCTTTGGCCAATCACAGCGTGATCAGGGGCGGATCCAGAGTCCAGTCGCGAGAGGGGCACTGCCAGAAAATATGTTTTTTTTGCAGGCAATTCATTGAGGCAGTGGTTGGTGTTAGCGCTTTCATCATCACTGAACCATGGTTGTTATGGTGTCAGGATGATTGAAGAGCATTATTTATATTATTACATTGTAATATAAAATGAAATGGTTCAACTCGCCATAATGCAGAATCTGTGGGAGCCCCGAGTGTGTCACTTTCCACGTCGACCTGCCTTCAGATGCAGCTTGTCACTTGCCACGTCCCTGCCACAAGCTGCGGATTGTCACTTGCCTGCCACCAGATACTGATTGTCACTTGCCACGTCACCTGCCACATGCTGCTGATTATCACTTGCCAGGTCCCCTGCCACACATTGCGGATTACACTTGCCACTTCACCTGCCACATGTTGCTGATTGTTACTTGCCACGTCACCTGCCACATGTTGCTGATTGTTACTTGCCACGTCACCTGCCACACATTGCGGATTACACTTGCCACGTCACCTGCCACATGTTGCTGATTGTTACTTGCCACGTCACCTGCCACACATTGCGGATAACACTTGCCATGTCACCTGCCACATGTTGCTGATTGTTACTTGCCACGTCACCTGCCACACATTGCGGATTACACTTGCCACGTCACCTGCCACATGTTGCTGGTCGTTACTTGCCATGTCACCTGCCACACATTGCAGATTACACTTGCCACGTCACCTGCCACATGTTGCTGATTGTTACTTGCCACGTCACCTGCCACACATTGCGGATTACACTTGCCACGTCACCTGCCACATGTTGCTGGTTGTTACTTGCCACGTCACCTGCCACACATTGCGGATTAAACTTGCCACGTCACCTGCCACATGTTGCTGGTTGTTACTTGCCACGTCACCTGCCACACATTGCGGATTACACTTGCCATGTCACCTGCCACATGTTGCTGGTTGTTACTTGCCACGTCACCTGCCACACATTGCGGATTACACTTGCCACATCACCTGCCACATGTTGCTCATTGTGGTTGGCCTGCTAAGGTGCAGATTGTCAGAGTGAAGGCAGGCAGCAGAGAGATGATGTAATCTCTCTGCTGCCCACGGCTGTACAGTGAGGGCGGAACTGCAGTGATGCAGGGCGGGCGGTGAGAGATGATGTCATCTCTCTGCTCCCCGCCCGCCGGCTCACTGACTGGCCAGTCTCTCCGCTCACCTGTGGACTGGCCCGCCCCCTCACTCACTGTCTGCCCTGCATGCCCGGACACTCAGCTGGCGACCCCCCCTCACTCGTCCACCGGCGCCGACCTGCCCGCTCGTTTACATGCACACACGGCTGGCGACCCCCCCCTCACTCGTCCGCCGACCTGCCCGCAGCCCGCTCAGGCTGTCTCTCACCTGGCCCTCCTGCTCCTCATTAACCGGCACACTTGGCCTCCCGCCCGCTCACTCATCCGCTGACTGGTCTCAGCTGTCACAAATTTCTCGGAGGGGGCAATTGCCACGTTGCCCCCCCCCTGGATCCGCCCCTGAGCGTGATGTGGTGTGAGAGCCATGATTGGCCAATCATGGCTCAGGGGCTAAGTCCACGCCCCACACTATATAAGGCTGCTGCTTACACGGTGGCCGTATATAGTGAATGAATGGAGATTAGGTAGGTAGTTAGTGTAGTGTGCAGTCGGTCAGTGTATTATATATATATATAATACAGTTCAGAATATATAGTGCAGTTAGTGTAGTATATATTATACAGTTCAGAGTATATAGTGCAGTTTGTGTAGTATATATTATACAGTTTAGAGTGTATAATGCAGTCAGTGTAGTATATATAATACAGTTCAGAGTGTATAGTGCAGTCCGTGTAGTATATATAATACAGTTCAGAGTGTATAGTGCAGTCAGTGTAGTATATAATACAGTTCAGAGTGTATAGTGCAGTCCGTGTAGTATATATAATACAGTTCAGAGTATATAGTGCAGTCAGTGTAGTATATATAATACAGTTCAGTGTATATAGTGCAGTCAGTGTAGTATATGTAATACAGTTGAGAGTATATAGTGCAGTCCGTGCAATATATATAATACAGTTGAGAGTATATAGTGCAGTCCGTGCAGTATATATAATACAGTTCAGAGTATATAGTGCAGTCCGTATAGTATATATAATACAGTTCAGAGTATATAGTGCAGTCAGTGTAGTATATATAATACAGTTCAGAGTATATAGTGCAGTCAGTGTAGAATATATAATAGAGTTCAGAGTATATAGTGCAGTCCGTATAGTATACGTAATACAGTTCAGAGTGTATAGTGCAGTCCGTGTAGTATATATATAATACAGTTCAGAGTATATAGTGCAGTCCGTGTAGTATATATAAATACAGTTCAGAGTATATAGTGCAGTCCGTATAGTATATATAATACAGTTCAGAGTATATAGCGCAGTCCGTATAGTATATATAATACAGTTCATTACTACACTAAAAAGGGGCCAGCGGTCCTTGCCTGCAAAAGGCAGTTGCTAAGGCCTGGCTGAGCCAATGTCAGGCCTAACCATGCGGTGTTAGCTGTACCTGGGAGCTCAAGCAAGTAGAGTGCTGGAGGAGCTGAGGAGTAATGGTCTGCAGTAAGAGTTGTGCTGGAGGAAGAGAGATCTGTATATACCGGAATGTATATAAGTTGTTCCAATTCTTTGTTCTAAAAGTCGTCCCAATTGATTGTTCTAAAATTCACTGGGCATCCCATACTTCCTATACCCCATCCAAGTTCAATCCCCTCAATAAAACAAAAAAAACAAAACTAATGGACTGTTCATTGCCTTAGAGCAGTGATGGCAAACCTTTTTGGGCCCGAGTGCTCAAACTGCAACACAAAACCAACTTATTTTTTTTTCAAAGTGCCGAGCGGCGCTATGAAAAAGGTATACACCGGCCAGTGCAGGGATAGGCAATGTTTCCCAATGATACTAATAATGAGTGCCAATTGTAAGGGCTTCATAACTTGGCACAGACTGGGATGGCTTGGAGTCGTATCTGTACAGGGTATTCCTGTCCCTGGGTACCCGTAGGCCACGTGAACTGAGAGCAGACTTGGGAATACAGGTTTTCTTAGAAACAGGGATGTGAGAGTCCACAGCAAACACAAATGCTTCCCAGCTGTCCAAGACTGGACTCCTATCCTGTAAAAGCTGAAGAGCCCATGTCTTGATTCGCCCAGTGAGCAGGTTGATGGAAGCGCAAACCTTTATATAGTCAGAGGCATAGGTCCTAGGCTTAAGAGCAAACAACAGCTCGCAATCCATCTTAAGGTTCAAGAATGATGCACGGCTACCGTCAAACCTCTCCGGCATCACCACAAAGGGCTCAGGACATGCTGGTTCCGGGACCAGGCGTACTGTGCCTTTAAATAACTGAACTACTTGCTGCAGCTCCGAAACGGTCTGGCCCAGGCTGGAGACTTGCAGAGCAAGGGAAGTGAGCATCTTGTACATCTCTGTGGACTCCATATTGGTCAGTTCATTATGTAAGGGCTTACCTTGGTTGGAGTCCATAGTGCAGAGATGTACGCTCGCCCTTGCAAATACACACAGCCCACGGTAACAAGGTAAGAAGCTACCTGGGCTGTGAATCTGTGCACGGGGGCTTGACAGGAATTTGCCAAAGGATAGTCGAGGTAAAGCCATAGTCAGGGATTCCAGAAGACAGAAAAAACGAGCCAGGGTCAGAAGCCGGGGTCAGTCTTGGAACGCTGTAACTGGAACACAGGAATACTGGAACACAGGAATACTGGCACCTTAGGCAAAACAGGAAACAATGAACTGACAAAGCCCTCAGAGTGAGGCAGTGTTTTATACCCAGCTGATTGGATAAGCTGTCAGTCTTGTATTGTATCCTAATATTGTGATAGTTTTGTATGTACAGCATCTTTGTATAGTAAAAGCACATTTACACACTGCAGAAGTTCAGATTCCTTGCTTCTACCACAAAGTAACCCTGCTAGATAGACGCAAGCAAAACAATTTGGGGGCTCGTGCTGCGATCTGTGCTATAATTCAACTGAAGCAGACATGTTTTTCTGTGGTGTGTTGTGTAGCTTGTGCTAGGTAAAATGCTGCGTTAGCTGTTTAGGAAAAGCAAGGCTGCAGAGGGTGCTGGTGGCAGAAGAAAGTGTGCAGCTTACCTATTTGGGCCAGAGACAATGAGTGGGAGCCTCTTGCTAAAGAATTTGTGAAGTATGCTTCTCCCTTGAATATGACTTGGGGTGATAAAATCTCAGGTCATTTTGTAGATTTTTAGCCTTAAGGGGTTGGATTTAAGTAAAAAAGAGAAGAGGACAGTATCCACAGTGAGTTGGTACTTCCTTCATGCTATTTATACCAAATCATATAGAAGGGAGAAGGCAGAGGCAGAAGTTAAGGTATTAAAAGATCAGCTAGCAGTTGCTTCGTGTATGTAGTTGTTTTGTGTATGTTCAACCGCTAGTCAGGCTGATGATTTGCAAGAGCAGTATGCAGCCCTCATGACCAAATCAATGAATGCCTTAAGGAAAAGGAAGGGCCATAAACCTGTTAGTAAAGCCAGGGTACGTGCCATTGTCACATCCCAAAACTGGGATTGTGACGGTGTGCTCTTCTCAAATGATAGTGAGGATGAGGAGAGTTTGATATTTCAGATGATGATCTGTTGTGGGAAAGAAAAAGTATGCCAGACCTCTCATTACTAAGCACAGGAAGCGGCAACATGATAGAGAGGATATGGAAGATGGGGAGGTGCATTATCGCAACCCCAGAGATGTTGAATTTGAAGAAGTGCGGGAGTTTACACAAACTGAACTCCATGAGCTGGCAAAACAACAAAACAATACAAATAAAGGTCTGGGGAGGCCCTATTGAGTTGGCTCCTTGTGTGATGAAGGGGCGGACAGTGTTGTTTTGTCAGGTAAGGAAGCAGTGGCTATAGGAGTGTTAACCCATGATCCACAATTGCATCAGGCAATGCGAAAAGCCCAAGAGTTTAGTGTGAATTTTTCACTGTTAGACCTTGTGAGAGATGGAATATTCCGAGTATATGCTAGTCCTACTGACGTGCAAAATACCTACTCCTGGAGATCAATAGGAGAGGGTATTTCCAGGTTATACAAGATGGGTTGTATAACCAGATTAAATACATTTCCAGAATGGATGAATCCAGATATGGAACCCTTTACATCTGCTCTGCGCTGTAAGCTGATGAAGTATGCGCCATTTAATCTCAGGGCTGGGAGGCCTGGGATTAAACAGCAAGATTAATGAAGCCACTACCCTCTTAAGCCAGTTGGGGGAGCTAGAGGAGACTAAAACAAAACCTGTCAGGGCAGTAGATAAGGTCAAGGCCAGACAGGAGGAATACAAGCAGAAAAGAACAGAGAAGAAATGGAATGGGGTAAAGAAGACAGGAGGCGGAGAGAAAACCAGGCTAGTTATCTCTAGGAAAGAAAAGTGGGTCGGCCTATTAAAGGCAGGAGTACTTAAAGATGAGATAGATTGGATTTCTACTGCAGAAATGCTGAAGAGGTGAAAAAATTTATTAGGGAAAACTGTCAGGGTTAGAAACACTACTCCTAGTGAAGATAACATCAGCCTAGAAAACAGAACGGACACCTCCTGTTAGCCCCAAACCAATTCCCAAAACTGAACATGAACCCAAACCCAAATCCCTTTATTCTGGGAAGGAGTTAGAGAGAATCAGAAAATGGGATTGGGAGGTTTCTTATCCTTTATGAAGGGAAGGTGAGTCTCCTGTAATAGCAGTAAGCACAGTGACAGCAGGAGACCGAAGCCCATATGCACCTGTCACTGTATGGTGGGGGAAGTCATCTTCTCCTACACATGTAATGGCTTTAATTGATACCGGAGCTGAAGTTACAGTTTTGCAAGAAAATCCTTCCCATCACAAAGGAGAGTTGATTTATGTAGAAGGTTTGTGAGGGCAAACCACACCAGCAGTTGGGATACGTCTGAAATAGGCTATTGGCAAGGGATCAGGATTTATGACAAATGTTTTGGTATCAGAGTTACCAGAAAAACATTCTTGGGATGGATGTACTTCAAGGTCAGTCAATTCAGACTGAAAGGGGTACATTCACATTCGGGTATCCTGATAAAGCGTATCTGGTTAGGGCGGTGAAGGCTGTAGTCAGAGGTCATGCGAAATAGACCCCTGTCTACATTCCTCCACCAGAGAAGCCAGTCTGTCTCAAGCAGTACAGACTTCCTGGAGGCCACAAAGAAATTGGGGAGACTATTCAAGAACTGTTGAGAGTAGAGATTCTTAGACCTGCTGTAAGTCCTTTCTCGTCTCTGGTTTTCCCAGTAAATTAACCTGATAGGACATATAGAATGACTGTGGATTACAGAAGTCTAAACAATGTGGCTCTTCCATTGAAGTCAGCTGTACCTGATATGATCTCAATTGTTGAGAAAATTGCTAAAGAGGCAGGAGAATATCATGCTGTGATAGACCTGGCTAATGCTTTCTTTTCGGTTTTGATCAGAGTGACTCAGAGTGTCAAGACCAGTTTGCTATTGCGTGGGAATCCACTCGTGGATTGGTGGCGGATTGAGCACAAGATTTTTTCACGTCATAGAAGATTACATTTAATCATATTTAGATGGACAGTTCCAATATTTTTTGTATTTCACTAAATATTTATTTGTTCACGGGTGTTTGGCCATTTTAAGTGCCTGGACATTTCACTATATGTAATATATAATTTCAATTTCATCAATATTCATTGATTTCTATTTTTTGTCTTTAAATTTTGGTGTCACATCATCATTTGCTAATTTGTCTATGATATATGGTATATGTACATGGTACATTAGTAGTATTATGGATTAATGCACATATCATCAAGTTAATGCCTTAGCGCAATTCTACTATTTTTCTATATTTAACACTGTTATTTTGTTGTGCAGAAGAATCGCTGCTTTTATCATTTAAGATCCATTATTCATCAGCACAATTTGTGTTTAGGTACACTATCTTGATTCACCATAGCGCAGTTTTTTCCCCTTTTTTCATTTCAAAACAGTTGGCAGGACTTGTTACTTTTACCAGCACCCAGCCAGAAGAAATTCCTGTGCTGCAGTCATCCCCCGTTCAAGAGGCTCCACCCTTTGAGTCTCTGTCAGAAGACATGAAGGAATGAGCGTGGTTCACTGATGGTTCAGCCATAGTCGCCTCATCTGGGAGCGTAAATCGACAGCAGCATCCTACAACCCAAGTACAGACACAGTCCTGCAAGAGACCGGAATTGGAGGGTCTTGTCAATATGTAGAGTTGAAAGTTGTAGAGATAACTCTTCAGGAGGATCTTTCTTCCCATGTCACTATCTACACTGACAGCTGGGTGGTATTTAAAGGACTGACAAATTGAATGCCCACGTGGAAGTCCAATGAATGGATGATTCATGGAAAGGTGGTGTGGGGAGGCAAGGAAGTCTGGGACTGCATCTGGAGGGAAGCTCACTCCTGCACCATAAAAGTGGGGCATATTGACGCACATGTGCCCCTGGTCCCAGACTTTGAGAACTATAACAGAGTGGTAGATGAAATTGCCAAAGTGAATGCAGTTGTGCCAAATGATCCTGTCTTGATGAACATGGCCAACTTGGCCCACAAGCAATCTGGACATTTGGGGCAGAATGCAACTTATGAATGGGCACAGCAGAGAGGATTGCCTATATCCATGGACATGAAGACTGTAATAGGGAACTGTACAGTGTGTGTGGAGAAGTGCGACAATGGCCATTGCAAAAGTACTCCACCGGGTCGATTAAGATACTGTTGCACTGCAGTGGACACCTATTCAGAACTTATGCTTGTTCATCCTTGCAAATGTGCAGATTAAGCCGCAATGCTTCAACTGCTCCAGAAACTTGTCGTTGCTTATGGTTGTCCCAAACAAGTCCAAAGTCATAACGGCTCACACTTCACCGGATCAACAGTACAACAGTGGGCCAAAATTCTGGAGTGTACTGGTTGTGCCACATCCCATACCATCCACAGGCAGCTGGTTTGATTGAAAGATACAATGGGCTATTGAAGGACCAGAGACGCAAACTTACACCCACACATACACTAAGGGGGTGGGATCGGGTCCTCACACAGGCAGACATATTGTTAAATTCTAGGCCAATAGCCAAAACCACACCATATGAGAGGATGGTAGGTGTTGGGGCACAGATTCCACAGCTGGAGTGCAGAGTTCAGTATTTATGTAAGGTTCCTGAAAGAACAGGGCTTAACAGATACCATGTTACTGCTTCCCATGACATAGAAACAAAGAGTGACGTATCTGAAGCTGAAGCCTATCTAGAAATGAGAGGGAATCTGGCAGGAAGGTATGAAGTTATATTTGCATTGGCAGATGAGCTTCAAGACAGTGTCTGGGACTCTGACTGGTTAGTGGATACTTCTCAGCAAGAGTGGAAAGTGAGGCTACATAACATCAATGTATAATCACAAAAAATTGCGCTATCTTGAAAAAATCTAAAAATAAAGCAGCTACATACGAATGTGACAAAAATTCATAGACTGGAGGTGAGTGGAAATGTAGCGCTAGTGAAAACTGTGTAAAAAAGCTGTGTAAACAAAAATGTTAAAATGTGAAAAACATATGAAAAAAAATGCAATCAACAAGTGAACAAGTCCCAATGAGTGATGAATCTCAAGTGAATAAGTCCTAGAGGGTGATGAATAAACCACAGGTAAAGAATGGTTCATATAGGGGCCAGGAGTACATCAAACTGAAGATATCTTCATACAAGGAGTCAGGAACACCAGGTATAATGTTGACAGCAGATATCAGAGAAGAAAATAAATAGGTACTATTACCGGAACCAGTGGACCTGGATGTCAGTGCCACCAGATCAAACGAGCATGGATAACGGAAATCTCAATGTGGGCAGGAACAGTTCGAAGTGTCCTGAAGTGGTCAACAAAAAGACTGGAACAGGCACCGGTATCAAATCAATGTAACTGGGTGGAGCGCAAGGACCAATCTGAAGCTAAATGTCCCCCGGGGTCCGGAAGCAAGCTGTCACCGGCCCTGTACTCAGACTAAATGTGGCCACTCCGAAACTGGAAACGGAAGGGCATTGTAGACGGGTCTGCATCCACCTCAAAACGAGGCTTGGAGTGGCAACCAATGACGTAGATAGCCTCACATTCAGGATCGGCCAGCGTTCGCCTCGAAACGAGGCTAGGAACGCAAGTCACATGTCCGGGACGACACCAGGCGTTAGTAAAGCCCGCGTCATAGCGTATCACGTCACCTGATTAGGCCAAAAGAGACTAGTGTCAGCATCGGAACGTAATCTGGTAGAACAGTACTGAAACTTGGTGGAGGAAACAAGTAATATATCCACATCAATATTAAAGGCCTCACAACAACTAAGGTCGCAAGGTACAGAGTGGCAACACGCTGCACACATGCAATACTGCAAATATAAGAAAGCCTCAATACTTTATAAAGTCATAAAGAAAGTAGTGGGCCTTCATCCATAATGATCTAATCAAAATAATATTTCCCCAATGTAAAAATAATTGTGTTTAGAATATATACTACCCAGCAAGAAAAAATGAAAATAAAGTAAAAATAAAAATGCAAACAAAAATAAAAATACAAATAAAATGATCAAAACACAGATATAAGAAAAGGTCAACAGGGGAAAAAATTAAGCCTTGTTAATGAATTGATATCCCACTGTACGTTGAGGCCAAACGGTGAATAAGTCTTGAGCTGGAAAATCCAATAGGTCTCAAGACGGGATACCCCACGAATACGGGATTCACCTCTCCAGTGAGGAATAAACTTGTCAATAACGACAAATTTTGTCCCGTGGGGTCACGGTCGTGATGTTCAAGATAGTGACGAGGAACGGTATGGTTAGTTTTACCATTCTTAATATTGGTCAAGTGTTCATTAACCCGAATTGAGAATGTTCGGGTAGTGCGTCCTATGTACTGTTTGTTGCAAGGACAAGTAAGTAGATAGACTACAAATTTGGTGGCACAAGTGGTAAAGTGTTCCATGGAGTAAACGCATTGAGTGACCGTGGACTGAAAAGTGTCACTCTTACGTCTGCCGCAAACATTGTGCAGGCAGACATTGCATTTACGACAAGGATAATATCCCTTGCATTGTTGAAAAAAGGGGGTGTGTTTAGGAGGGTCTATCACATTGGGTGCGATCTGTCCCTGGATAGAACGGGTTCCTCTAAAAATAACGCCGGCACTGTCAGGGCCCAAGAACTTATCACACTGAAGGGTTCCCCAATGTCTTTTAATAATTTCTTTAATTTGTCTGGATTGAACGGAATATGTAGTGAAAAAGGACCATCTAAACTTGTCCTCCTTAATATTTTTAGGGACAGGTCTCAATAGGGAATTCCTATCTATTTTAGAAACCCTATCTATTTCTAGATCCCAAATATTAGATTGGTAACCCTTTTCTAGAAACCTATCTTTCAAAATAGTGGACTGGCTGAAGAAATCATCTAACCGAGTACAGTTTCTCCTCAATCTGAGGAACTGATTACGGGGGACGGACTTCAGCCATTGAGGATGGTGACAACTGTCAGCCGAAATGTATGCATTCCAGTCAGTAGTTTGAAATGAGTCTTGAACTCGAAAAGACTGTCCACGACGTTGATCTCAAGATCCAAGAATTGAATAGAGGTGAGACTAGCCGCATAGCTCAGACGCATACCTCTATTATTCAAGTTAAGGAAGGACATAAACTCGTCGAGGGATTCTCGATCACCATTCCACAGGAGGAGGATGTCGTCTATGTACCTGGCCCAAAGGACCAATTCAGGTCTCTTAAGGGCATAGACGACATCCTCCTCCCATTTGGCCATAAATAAATTGGCCAAACTGGGGGCAAACTTTGCCCCCATGGCCAATCCCCTGGTCTGTAAATAAAATTTGTTCTGGAACCAAAAGTAATTGTGCTGTGTGGCAAATCTAAGAAGTTCCATAATAAAATTCCGTTGTATCAAGGAAAGAGTGGTATTGTGACATAAATAGTGCTCAACTGCATCAAAGCCTAAGTCATGTGGGATACAGGTATACAGAGAGACCACGTCCACTGTGACTAGGAACGTGCCCTCTCTGTATTCAATAGATTCCAATAACTGGATGGTAGCACCAGTGTCCTTCAAATAGGAAGGCATTGAGCAAACCACCGGCTGGAGGTGAAAATCCACATATTTCCCAATCCGGGATGTCACCGAGCCAGTCCCGCTGACTATGGGACGTCCAGGGGGATTGACCGGATCCTTGTGTACCTTCGGAAGGTAATATATGGTGGGGATCCGAGGTGCAAGAGGTACAAGTAAACTCTGCTCTTTTTTATGAAGGATGCCAAGGGAATAACCCTCATTAACCAATTGAGTAAGGGACCGCTTAAATGTGGCGGTAGGATCAGAATGGATGGAACTATAGGCGCTGGAATCACTCAGAATCTCATTCAATAACTATTGCTCCGCCCTTGTACGTGGGGCGTATGATCAGATTCTTCTGTTCGCAAAGTGATTTCAGTCCTTTCTTGATATTAGGATCTAAATAGGTTTTCTTGCTGGGTAGTCTCTCTAGGTCACGTAATACAAGGCTACGGAACACACTAATGGCAGGTGCCATAGTCCTCGGAAGGTTAAATAAAGACGGGTTAGAAAGACCTGCATGTGTATGGCCATCACTAATAACAAGAGTTGTCCTGGGAGGAAGGGAAAGAAAATGACGCTGGATACTAAGTTTTCGTATGTATTTTTGGATGTCTATGAACGTAGAAAATTTGTTGAGTGCCTTGGGAGGGACATATTTCAGACCCTTGTCAAGTACCAACTTTTCTTCATCCGTCGGAACAACCGAACTTAGATTGAAAATACACGAGCCTGTTAAGTTCTTTTTCTTTTTGCTTTGGATCCTCCACCTCCCTCTGGTACCTCTTTTTTTTCTGGACTTCCCTGATAGTCTTGTGTGGATATCGGAAAACCCGACTGGTAAGAGGGCCCAGGTAAACTTTGATTACAATGGTATATATAATGGTATTATAATCCCGATAAGGAATCTGAGGCGATTGGTATAATTCATTCCTAGAACCCTGAGGTCTAGTATTGTTTTTAGGGCCCTGCGGAGTATTACGGGGTCTAATAGGCCCTTCTCAGGCATTGTGCTCATAAACCAACTTTTTCTCGGTGATATGTGAAACAGGATTGGTGACATCCATTTCTGGAGTCTCCTCTTCAGATGGTACTGGCAAACCAATCTTACGCATGCATGTATGCACATGCATGTAGCAACCGTACAAATGTTCCGGGGCATGCGTTTATTAAGGGTGATAATCAGTAAGGGGAGATAAGATACTGGAAACTATGTATTGGTTAGGTCATAGTAGGGTGAACTATACAAAAGACTCTGTGAAAGAGAGAATTATTGGATTTACACCCTGGATACTCTATTGCCTGGAGGCTTAAACGAAACCATAGAAATCAACACCCTACTATGACCTAACCAATACATAGTTTCCAGTATCTTATCTCCTCTTACTGATTATCACCCTTAATAAACGCATGCCCAGGAACATTTGTACGGTTGCTACATGCACGTGCATACATGCATGCGTAACATTGTATACACCCACATACCTACACATTCACCCCTGCGTAATTCCAAACGTTCATCATGAACTTTACCTCTCTCACCCGAATTTTGATTCATTTTTATTCATTATTGCTGACATTATTATTTTACACATGGGTATTCCCTCCATTCATTTTAACATCATTGCCACATCCACGCATTTATTCGGTACTCTCTCTATACCATCTGTATGATGAATACACTTCAACAGTACCATTCCCCAACCCTATAAGTCCATTCGACTACCTATCACCTTTCCCCTGATTCCTATCCACAAACATTCACTCCCAACCACATAATATCATTATTATTATCCATTGCTACAATCATGTTCCCATAAATATTACTCTCCATTACCATCATTGCCATTTTTATTTTTTATTTTTACCTTTCATCCCCCTGTTTTCCCATTCTTTATTTTTATTTTTAGCATTTTTATATTTTTATTTTATTTTCATTTTTATTTTAATTGTATTTTTATATTTATTTTTATCTTTATTTTTATTTCATTTTCTTTCACCCCATCTTATTCATTTTTTATTTTATTTTCTTTTTCATCTTAATTTATTTCATTATATTTCATCTATCACATCTTCTGTAATACACTTATCCTACATTCACCCCTCACCGCCCGAACTACATATACAATTTCCTATATACATTTTTACATACATTAAGTTCACATCCTCCGTCTCCCCTCATCTGCTGCATATACATCTTCATTCTCATCAATCAATCGCCACACACACACCTATTAGGTTGTCATTTAGTTTCTGTACCCCCCTCCCCTTGTGTATAATGTTTCCATGACAACACATCACATGATTGTGTATTGTGTGGGTATATTATGCCCCCACCAAAGATGGCCGCCATTCAAGCCTGAGGAAGAGACACGCATGTCCCGAACGCGAGCAATCCCGCTGACCCGACCCGGAAGTGACGTCCGTCTCTGTGAGCGGTGTACACCATTGATCCCCTTCCTATCCACCGGACAGCACAGTGAACCAGCAGTGTGACCGGCACAGGATCGGATCCAGGAAGACACAGCCACCGCCACATACCGGACCTTCCTCTTTCACCCGGCCGTCAGGAGCAGATGACATTTCATGCCCTTTGTTCATATACTTTTGTGAGTGTTTTTAAACCATTTCCTTGATTAAATCAACTTGCATACTGCACTTAGAGGGCCATGTTCTTTTTGTCTCCGATTTGATCCATAGGAAGACCAGAGAAAAGTGGTTACATGATGGGCAGATGGATGGAAGACCGCAAGAGCTGTAGAGAGCAAGGCCTTTGATGTATTACAAGCCTGGACTTGTTTCTGAAGAACTTTAGAATGGACTTTCTAAAGAACTTTTAGCCAAAGACTGAAACTCCTTCTCAGTGACATAAATATGGGAGGCGGTTGCATTCAAGGAAATTAATGTGTAGAATGAGTTGTTAGTAATGAAGAGATTTTTTGTGTGTAGTCTGAGAGAAAAATCAAGGGCGGAATGTGTTGCGTTTGATATAAAAAATACGAATTTTCTACAAGACTGTAATAAAAACTAGTCTGATTGCTATTCTAAAAGAGATCAGGTTTGTCTGAGGATGTTTCTCAAACGAATGCCTTGGTAACAATGGGAACTGATGACAGGTGGAAGTTTGGTTGTTTTGAAACCATTGTCAACAAACTGGTAAACAAAAGCCCAAATAAAAGGAGCAGTAGAGACTGATAGTGGAAGCCACTCAACATGGATTAACACCGAAGGACACTCAAATCTGTAATCAGCGAACAAGAAGGTGCCTGTTCTCCAGGAGCAACTGAGATCATGAATACAGTAACTGGAGCTAAGTAACTTTTAAGTGTATTTCTACTGTGACAGACCATAGGCTGTTTATTTGCTAGGCATTTTGCTTGTTATAGATCTGTCAGTCTTGTATTGTATCCTAATATTGTAATAGTTTTGTATGTACAGCATCTTTGTATAGTAAAAGCACATTTACACACTGCAGAGGTCTCAGCTTCCTTGCTTATACCACAAAGTAACCTAGCTAGATAGACGCAAGCAAAACAGGTGCATAAGCGGAGATGCATCCCTAATCTGGATAAAAAATAAAATTAAAATCCCAAACCTTTTATTTTTTATAAAAAAGAGAACGGGGAACTTTTTCCATACAGTACATGGTACAGCGGGCACATATCAGGAATTTGAAATGCTGGGGTACCAAACACTTAGACATGCATGTAGGCAGGAACAGTCTACTTTTTCCACTGCAGGTGATGCTAGTCAGCAGAAGCACCGCAGTTCCAGAGGAAGTTAGGAGAAACATGGTTTCTCTATGGTTTCCTGGGTCCCTGAGGAAGCAATCAGATTGGATGCTGCCACCCCATGTGACTCTGGTGGCCATCTTGGGTCAGGCAGAGCCTTTTTAAGACCCTGGCTCCCAGGTTTGGCACACATTTGCAAGTTGGTAGAGTAGGGACTGGTATCCCATCTATTGGGGACACTACTAGCATTAGTGAAGGGTTCCTGATGAGGGAATGCGTAGGATCTCATCTTTTCTGGACTCTTTCCCAATTGGGCATGAAACAGCCAGACCGCATTCTGCCCCTCTCTCAACAGACACTATCAGTGCAACTGAATCCTGCGCTTTTCACATTGCTGGAAATCGTGAGTTCACCCAGCTGGGTAGCCTTCCCACCAGGTTTGTTGTGAACTGTTACTGCAGCACTTCAATACAAGTTTTACAGCTCACCTGGTTGTGTGAATCGTTGCTGCCGCACATGCTGCACCCCACCTATATTCAATGCTGTTGAACAGGAAAGCCTAGCAAATAAAGGAGAGGGTTAAACTTCCCCTGTCATACTGCTGACAATAAACAGCAGTCAGCAGCTTCTGTAAGAAATGCCACATACACTGTAGCCATTAGCTTGCTAGTCACTCACAATGCTGGGTCTTTAGAGACAGAGACAGATGAACTACCTCAGTTCAAGTCCCGATACTCTGCAAATAAACCTGGCCAGCTATATGTGAAAATGTGAAAGCACCATCCATCTCTGCCCCTGGGAAGGGGTCCATTTGGCATCTTCATCTTGGATGCCAGAGAACCTTGTGCCAAAACAGAATAGAGGGTATTTGTCCATAACAGACACTCTTTATCAAGTCTCAAGCTCAAGTCACATGCAATGTATCTTGCAAGGCTTTACGACTTTACTTGCACATGTAAGTGAACCACCATTTGACATCTGATACCATGCTAGCCTGGTGCTGAATACAACATTGAAGTGATGTAATCATTCAAGTCATCATCACAGGAAGTTTCTGTATAAACTACTTTAATTCTTTGCCAGAAAATGACCATGTAATAGGGCATTTCTATTCCCTTCCGAATACCCCCTCTCTCTTGCTCTTGTATCAGCTACTTATTACTTGATTTACTAAATGCAGCTGTCTATCAAATGAAAAGGCTGAACAAAGCACACATTTGGGCACAGCTCTGCTTCTTTTGCACATGCTGGTGCATGACACACCAGGAAGGAGGTATGGAAAATGCTTATGACCTTTGAGCTGTGCAGTCTACAGAGATTAAGCCAAGAGATCCTAGGTCCCTCTGTTATGCATGCAATTTTCAGATTGTTTGTACTATAAAAATCAGTTATGCCTAATTCAGAATGCCAGCCAAAATAACAAAATAAAAAATAGTCAATTAAAAGGTAAAATAATAACAATCCCCCACAGAACTTTTTTTCTGCTGCTATGTCCTCAGTCTAAGGACCACCATCATTCAACCCACTTCCTCTGAGCTTAATGCCGCGTACACACGGTCGGACTTTACGGCGGACTTTGCCCGGCGGATTTTTCGACGTACTTTCCGACGGACTTTGTGAATGAACGGACTTGCCTACACACAATCCACCAAAGTCCGTCGAATTCGTACGTGATGACGTACGACCGGACTAAAACAAGGAAGTTCATAGCCAGTAGCCAATAGCTGCCCTAGCGTGCCTTTTTGTCCGTCGAACTAGCATACAGACGAGCGGACTTTTCGACCGGACTCGATTTCAACGGATAAATTTTAAACAAGTTTAAAATCTAAGTCCGTCCAACTTTTGAGAAAACAAAGTCCGCTGGAGCCCACACACATCGAATTGTCCGACGAAATCCAGTCCGCCGGGCAAAGTCCACCGTAAAGTCCGCTCGTGTGTACGCGGCATAAGTCATCCTTAACCACTTTAGCCCCGGACCATTATGCTGCCTAAGGACCAGAGGACTTTTTCCAATTTGGCACTGCGTTGCTTTAAGTGCTAATTGCGCGGTCATGCAATGCTGTACCCAAACGAAATTTGCGTCCCTTTCTTCCCACAAATAGAGCTTTCTTTTGATGGTATTTGATCACCTCCGCCGTTTTTATTTTTTGCGCTATAAACGGAAAAAGACCAAAAATTTTGAAAAAAAAATGATATTTTCTACTGTTTGTTATAAAAAAAATCCAATAAACTCAATTTTAGTCATATATTTAAGCCAAAATTTATTCGGCCACATGTCTTTGGTAAAAAAAAATGTCAATAAGTGTATATTTATTGGTTTGCGCAAAAGTTATAGCATCTACAAACTAGGGTACATTTTCTGGAATTTACACAGCTTTTCGTTTATGACTGCCTATGTCATTTCTTGAGGTGCTAAAATGGCAGGGCAGTACAACCCCCCCCCCCCCCCAAATGACCCCATTTTGGAAAGTAGACACCCCAAGGAAATTGCTGAGAGGCATGTTGAACCCATTGAATATTTATTTTTTTTTGTCCCAAGTGATTGAATAATGACAAAAAAAAAAAAAAATATTGACAAAAAGTTGTCACTAAATGATATATTGCTCACACAGGCCATGGGCCTATGTGGAATTGCACCCCAAAATACATTTAGCTGCTTCTCCTGAGTATGGGGATACCACATGTGTGGGACTTTTTAGGAGCCTAGCTGCGTACGGGGCCCCGAAAACCAATCACCCCCTTCAGGATTTCTAAGGGTGTAAATTTTTGATTTCACTCTTCACTGCCTATCACAGTTTCGGAGGCCATGGAATGCCCAGGTGGCAAAAAACCTCCCCAAATTACCCCATTTTGGAAAGCTATTTGCTGAGAGGCATGGTGAGTATTTTGCAGCTCTCATTTGTTTTTGAAAATGAAGAAAGACAAGAAAAAACATTTTTTTTTTATTTTTTCAATTTTCAAAACTTTGTGACAAAAAGTGAGGTCTGCAAAATACTCACTATACCTCTCAGCAAATAGCTTGGGGTGTCTACTTTCCAAAATGGGGTCATTTGGGGGGTTTTGTGCCACCTGGGCATTCCATGGCCTCCGAAACTGTGATAGGCAGTGAAGAGTGAAATCAAAAATGTACGCCCTTAGAAAGCCTGAAAGCGGTGCTTGGTTTTCGGGGTCCCGTACGCGGCTAGGCTCCCAAAAAGTCTCACACATGTGGTATTCCCGTACTCAGGAGAAGCAACAGAATGTATTTTGGGGTGTAATTTCACATATTCCCATGGCATGTTTGAGCAATGTATCATTTAGTGACAACTTTGTGCAAAAAAAAAAAAAAAAAATTTGTCTCTTTCCCGCAACTTGTGTCACAATATAAAATATTCCATGGACTCGACATGACTCTCAGCAAGTAGCTTGGGGTGTCTACTTTCCAAAATGGGGTTATTTGGGGGGGGGTTTGAACTGTCCTGGCATTTTATGCACAACATTTAGAAGCTTATGTCACACATCACCAACTCTTCTAACCACTTGAAGACAAAGCCCTTTCTGACACTTTTTGTTTACATGAAAAAATTAATTTTTTTTGCAAGAAAATTACTTTGAACCCCCAAACATTATATATTTTTTTAAAGCAAATGCCCTACAGATTAAAATGGTGGGTGTTTCATTTTTTTTTTCACACAGTATTTGCGCAGCGATTTTTCAAACGCATTTTTTGGGGAAAAAACACACTTTTTTAAATTTTAATGCACTAAAACACACTATATTGCCCAAATGTTTGATGAAATAAAAAAGATGATCTTAGGCCGAGTACATGGATACCAAACATGACATGCTTTAAAATTGCGCACAAACGTGCAGTGGCGACAAACTAAATACATTTTTAAAAGCCTTTACAGGTTACCACTTTAGATTTACAGAGGAGGTCTACTGCTAAAATTACTGCCCTCGATCTGACGTTCGCGGTGACACCTCACATGCATGGTGCAATTGCTGTTTACATTTGACGCCAGACCGACGCTTGCATTCGCCTTTGCGCGAGAGCAGGGGGGGACAGGGGTGCTTTTTTTTTTTTTTTTTTTTTTTTTTTTCTTTATTATTTTTTTGCTTTTTTATCTTATTTTTAAACTGTTCCTTTCATTTTTTTTTTAATCATTTTTATTGTTATCTCAGGGAATGTAAATATCCCCTATGATAGCAATAGGTAGTGACAGGTACTCTTTTTTGAAAAAATTGGGGTCTATTAGACCCTAGATCTCTCCTCTGCCCTCAAAGCATCTGACCACACCAAGATCGGTGTGATAAAATGCTTTCCCAATTTCCCAATGGCGCTGTTTACATCCGGCGAAATCTAAGTCATGAAATGCTCGTAGCTTCCAGTTTTTTAGGCCATAGAGATGTTTGGAGCCACTCTGGTCTCTGATCAGCTCTATGGTCAGCTGGCTGAATCACCGGCTGCATTCTCAGGTTCCCTGTTGAGACAGGAGAGCCAGAGAAAAACACGGAAGACGGTGGAGGGTGGTGGGGGGCATTCCCTCCCACTGCTTGTAAAAGCAGTCTAGAGGCTAATTAGCTGCTAGGATTGCTTTTACATGAAAGCCGACCGCTGGCTGAAAAGAATGATACCAAGATGATACCTAAACCTGCAGGCATCATTCTGGTATAACCACTCAAAGTCGTGAATGGCGTACCTGAAGACAAAAAAATGGTTAACAATAAAACACAGTAAACGGTATAAAAAATTGCATACCTGAAAAGCAAACATGATAAAACATAATAACAATAAAACATTGCAGAATAGAATACAGTAAAAAAGAGCAGAACAATAGAGAGAGAATAGAGAGAGAGAGAACAATAAAACGACAACTATTTTTTTTTATTTTATATATATATATATTTTTTTTACACTTTTTTTTGTAACTAACTTTTATAACTGTAACCGGTTCCAGGTTCAGGTCTCTCAAAATGAGATGGCATCTTGGGAGACCCTGTGAAAGTGTGCCTAGTCTGTGCAATGCTGTACCCTACGCTAATACTCAACTAGTATATGGTAGCGTTCAAAACATTCACCAATGCAAAGACCAGGATTGTCAGGACAGGAGGGACAATAATAGCGGGTGTCACGCCTATATCCACGCTTGCTGCAGACGCAACATCTTTTTTGGGGGGGTTCGTTGGGTAGGGGTACTCGGAGGACATAAAGAAAATGCCTCTCATGCAGCCGACTGCATTTGGTTGGGGATGTGAATGGGGGAAGTACGGGCGCTGCAGAAGTGGTGGGTTCCCAATTAGGATTGGCGAATGCAGCAGGAAGGGCATGATGGGCACGACTGGCCTGTTTGTCTTCTTCTTGGTTGCAGCAGGACACTACTTGTGCTTGCCACCTCACCAGCTTGAACTGCACTTATGGGACTCGCCACGTCACCAAGTGTTACTGCAGTGCTGGTTTGACTATGACCAGGGTGTACTAGGCCGCTGGTGCTTGCCAGTTCACCAAAACGCTACCAAAAAAACTGTTAGCGATCGCAGGGATCAGGCCTGACTCTGCGAACGCTGCAGTTATGTGTTTAGTGTTTTGTAAGTGACAGTGATCGATCGATACTGCACTTGGGTGGGCTGGGCTGGGCCGGGCGGAGGGGCAAAACACAAGTGCTAGCAGGTATCTGGGCTGATCCCGCTAACGCTGCTTTTTTGGGAACCCTAAACTGCTGGGGACACTAGTATAGATCTGATCGGATCAGATATTGATCCGTTCAGATACTATACCACTAAGGGAGGTGTATGCTGCGTGCGTGGGTGTTAGCGGTACTGGCGCTAATCTGACGCTGCCTGGGGCGACGCATATCACCGTCGGGCGATCAGGGGGCTAAACCTTTATTCGGTAATAAACGGCGGGTGCCCTGACACTATAAAAAATAAACGAACTAACCAGCGTCACCCGTAACGGTTATACGGTGATCAGTGATGAAAGGGTTAACTAGGGGGCAATCAAGGGGTTAAAACCTTTATTAGGTAGTATATGGGGGTCCCTGTCGCTATAAAACGCTGACGGCGAACCTAAATATTTACGTCCCTAACTAGCGTCACCAGCGACACTAATACAGAGATCAGAAAAATGATCGCTTAGTGACACTGGCGACAGGGGGTGATCAAGGGGTTAAAACTTAATTTCGGGGGGTTAGGGGGGTACCATAGACCTAAAGGGGGCTAACCCTAACTGCCCTACCACACTAACTGTCACAAACTGACACCATCCAGTAATCAAAAAAAAAAAAAAAAACTGCTTGGTATCAGTGTGACGGAGGGGGGGCGAGGGGTGATCGGGGGGGATCGGGGGGTAAAGGGGGGTGTAATGTGTGCCTGGTATGTTCTACTGTGTGTGTGTGTGTTTGGTGTACTCACATTACAGTCTTCTCTCCTCGGCGCTGGAACGGAAACTGCGAGGAGAGGTGACATCACTTCCTCCGCTTCTGTTTACATTACAGAAGCCGAGGAAGTCTGTCATTGGCCAGGAGCGATCGCGAAGGGGGAGCCACGAATGAGTGGCCTCCCCCTCACCTATGATCGCCCCTGACCTGAATCCGACCGCCGCTGGCACCGGGGGGGGTCCGATCGGGCAGGCAAGGACGTACATGTAAGCCCTTTTGCCTGCCCGTGCCACTCTGCCGACGTACATCGTCGTGCGGCGGTCGTCAAGTGGTTAACCTGCCTCAGCCTATGACTGGACAGTGAAAGTATAAACAGCACAGTGATTAGCTTAGCTCCCTGTCAGTCTGTTTTCTCCTGCTATCAGCATGCTTCTTGCAAGCACATGAACTGATTGGCATCTTGTGCTACTTTTTCCTTTCATATTCCAGCTCTGCTGTACAGGGGCTGCAAGTGGCTGGTACCAGGTCAAACTCCTATGCTTACACTGCTTGCATGTACAAAAATACAGAAAACCATTTCCTGCCTGGTAACTGTAGATAAACGTTCGGGTGGGAGCTTATTAGTTTTGGGAGGGTGTATTAAAACGTCCTCCCGATCTCACACCTCATGTTCACCCTCTTGGATACGCCTCTAGGATACTAATAATACAGTTCACACAGGACATATCTATACACACCCCATGTGAGGGCCAAGTTTACCTGATTGCACAGGTGTTCTCTGCATTCCTGCGCTGGCAGTCCTACCTGGCATTTGTACTGTCCAGGCGCTCCAGGACCTCCAAAAATGTGATTGGTAGTTAGGAAATTAGATGCCTACTTCATGCCCCTAGAAAGTTTGAAGCTGCTCCTTGGATTTTAAGCCTCTCTATGTATCTAGATGGCAAAAAAAGTCTCACATATGTAGTATCCTTATACAAAATTCACCATGCTTCTTACTAAATACCTTTGTCTGCTTTCCATAAAGGGGTCATTTTGTGGGTGTTTCTCTTGTCCGGGCATTTCAGGGCCTCACAAAATGTGATAGGTAATTTGGTAATTAGATGCCTGATTTATGTCCCTTGAACGTCTGAAGGGGCTCCCTGGACTTTAGGTCCTATTATGTGGCTGGGCTGTGAAAAAGTCTGACAGTTATGTGGTATCCCTATACTCTAAAGGAGTAGCAGAATGTGCTTTAAGGCATAATTCTAAGTATGCTACTGTGGGTGAGAAATATCTTATTCATTTTCAGCTTCCTGTAGAAGAAATATATTTAATTTTCTTTTTGCATTTTCCAAAAACTTGTAGCAAAAAATGTGAATTTCAAAAGATTCACCGTGCCTCTTTGTAAATATGGTCTACTTTAAAAAAAAGTGGTACTTTTTGGGGTGTTTTTCCTGTCTTTTCCTGCCCTTCAAAGAAAAGTGATAGGTAGTCAGGAAATTAGACATGTCATTTTTGCCACTTGAAAGCCTAATGGTGCTCTTTGGATTCTGAGCCTCCGTATGCATCTAGACAGCAAAAAAGTCTCACACACGTGGTATCCCCATACTTAGGAGGAGTAGAAGAATGTATTTTGGGGTGTAATTGTAAATATTCCCATGCTGTGTGAGAAATAACATGTTAAAATGACAACTTTGTGAAAAAACAAAAACAAATTTTATTTACTTTATCATTCTCCAAACAAATGTGGCAAATAATTACAACTTTAAAAAAAAATCACCATGCCTCTTACTAAATAACTTTAACCATCTGCTTTCCAAAAAGGGGTGATTTTGTGTTTTTTGTTTTTTTTACTGTCCTGCCATTTTAGGGCCTTAAGAAATGAGGCAGTCAAAACATCAGGATTGATTAATTTTCAAATATACATATGCTATAGTTTGTAGACTCTATGGGGTTGATTTACTAAAGGCAAGTAGACTGAGCAAGAGTAGTTGCTCCAGAGCTTAGTAAATGAGCAGAAGCTCTGCTGACTTCCATCATCCAATCATGTGCGAGCATATATGCTGTTTTTTATTCTTCTTTTCCTTGCACGTGATTTGGTATCCTTTGTAAAGTGAAGTTTTACCTTAAATTGTGCACAGTTTATATGCCTTTAGTACAGTGGTTCTCAACCACTCTAGTGCCGTGATCCCTTGATAAAATTTCCCAAGTTGTGGGGAACCTTAACCTCCCTGGCGGTATGATTATTTCGGATTTTAGGTGCTGAAAGCGGTACAATTATTTTGCATGGAAATTTGGCGTTTTATATTGTAGGTCTGTAAATCTTAACAATAACACACTTAAATCTGTCCAAACCAGAGTCTAGTAGATATCCCGGGTATGATAAAGTTTGAAACACAAAAACATAAATTATAATATAATAAATAAAAATAAATAATTAAAAAAAAAAAAAAAAATAGTAATAAAATAAATTTCCCCACAATTCACTATCGCTCAATTCTGCAAGTGTTCTAATTTACTATCGCTGTTTTCTAGCTGGTCTAAAGCCACTTTTGACATAAAGGGACACTTTTTGGTTGCTATGGACAATCTCCAGTTTCCAGGCAGAAAGAACAGTATATATCATATAAAACTGCATGCAGGGCATGGGCCAAAGCACTGGGGACAAAAGGGATGTGAAAGCATTTCATACAGTACTGTAATCTGTAAGATTACAGTACTGTATGTGTTATGATTTTTACTATTTTTTGAATTTGCTGCCAGGCTCCGCCCCCGTGCGTCGCGCCGCTCGCAGGGAACGGAGCCTGGCACGGAGAGGCTTCGGAGGAGGACGGAGCCCTCGGACACTGCGGGTGACATCGCAGGATCCCGGGGACAAGGTAAGTAACGCCGCCCCAGGATCCTGCAATGCGATCCCGAGTGTGGCTCGGGGTTACCGCTAATGGTACTGAATTTTAACCCCGAGCCACACTCGGGAATACCGCCAGGGAGGTTAACCGTAAAATTTTTATAGCGTGGGTTCTCGGCACCCAAGGCAAGACAAGTAATTTGCGCCCCTAACCCATGGATATTTAGCGCTCCCTGAGTCCCTTCCACTAGTACAGAATTAAAACCCCTTATGGTACATTTTAGGATGTACCACTCTTTCTCTTTGTTCTCCTTTCTTTCCCTTTTTTATCTCTCTCTATCCTAATTTCTTGCCCCCCCATATCTCTTTCTAGCCGTCTTTCTTGTTATCTTACTCTTATTCTCTCCCTTTTTCTTTGTTCCTCCCCCTCTTTTCCTCTCCCTTCCATGTATTCTCTATTTTTATTCCTTCTCTTACTCCTTGGTGGGGGATGGGGGGAATGGGATGAGTGGAAGTGCTGACGGGGAGTTGGGATGAATGGCAGTGCTGGTTGGGAGTTGGGATGAGTGGCAGTGCTGATTGGGAGTTGGGATGAGTGGCAGTGCTGGTGGGGAGCTGGGATATGTGGCAGTGCTGGTAGGGAGTTGGGATGAGTGGCAGTGCTGGTGGGGGGTGGGATGAGTGGCAGTTCTGGCAGGGAGTTGGGATGAGTGGCAGTGCTGGCGGGAGTTGGGATGAGTGGCAGTTCTGGCGGGGAGTTGGGATGAGTGGCAGTGCTGGTGGGGAGTTGGGATGAGTGGCAGTGCTGGTGGGGAGTTGGGATGAGTGGCAGTGCTGCTGCGGAGTTAGGATGAGTGGCAGTGCTGGTGGAGAGTTGGGATGAGTGGCAGTGCTGGTGGAGAGTTGGGATGAGTGGCAGTGCTGGTGGGGGGTGGGATGAGTGGCAGTGCTGGTGGGGGGTGGGATGAGTGGCAGTGCTGGTGGGGGGTGGGATGAGAGGCAGTTCTGGCAGGAAGTTGGGATGAGTGGCAGTGCTGGCGGGAGTTGGGATGAGTGGCAGTGCTGGTGGGGGGTGGGATGAGTGGCAGTTCTGGCAGGGAGTTGGGATGAGTGGCAGTGCTGGCGGGAGTTGGGATGAGTGGCAGTTCTGGCGGGGAGTTGGGATGAGTGGCAGTGCTGGTGGGGAGTTGGGATGAGTGGCAGTGCTGGTGGGGAGTTGGGATGAGTGGCAGTGCTGGTGGAGAGTTGGGATGAGTGTCAGTGCTGGTGGGGAGCTGGGATGAGTGGCAGTGCTGGTGGGGAGTTGGGATGAGTGGCAGTGTTGGTGGGGGGTGGGGGGTGGGATGAGTGGCAGTGCTGGTGGGGGGTGGGATGAGAGGCAGTTCTGGCGGGGAGTTGGGATGAGTGGCAGTGCTGGCGGGAGTTGGGATGAGTGGCAGTGCTGGTTGGGGGTGGGATGAGTGGCAGTGCTGGGGGGAGTTCTGATCAGCCAACTTAGGTGCTCTTGATCAAGGTCATCTGCTGATCTGAGAACTGTAGTGGGGACTTTTAATGGCAACTATAATCACAGGTAGTGTTACTCACTGTATCTCCGGCTTCACTGTGTCTCCGGCTCTTTGGTGTCTCGCAGCAGTGGCACCTATGCTGAAATCAGGAGATAAGGTCTCCTCCAGCCCCTCCCACTTCACATTCCTCACCAGTCAGCTGACCTCTAGTCTCTACCCCCCTGCCATGCTGTGAACTGAATGGGTGGGTGCAGGGACGATCCTGGACGGGGTGCACGGGGTGCAGTGCACCCAGGCGCCACAGAGGTGGGGGCGCTGAAGCGCCAGAGTGCTCCCCTCCCTCCTCCTCCTGCTCTTCCTTGTTCGCTCTCTCTGCTGGTCGCCGCCTCGACCTGCCGAGTGCCGAAGCCCGCGCCCCCTCCCTCCTCCTGTCAGAGGAGGAGAGCAAAATGAGATCGGAGCGGCTGTCTCTGCCGCGCGGTGACGTCACGGGGGGGGGGGGAGGCCCGTGCCCGTGCCGTGCCCAAGCCCAACGTGTTCCAGTGCTCCTCCTTTCACCTCCTGTGTCTCGATCCCGCCTGCTGCCCAAGCCTGACACGCCCCCCCCGGGCGGCGCGGCTGCACACTGTTCTCTCCTCTCCAGCTGCCGCCCGGGTGTTTTAAATTAACGTAATGGGGGGATGTTTATCCTGGGGGGTATATACTAATGTAGGGGGAGGGGTTTCTCCAGGGGGCGTCTATACTAATGTAGGGGGGGTGGTTTGTCCTGGGGGGTCTATACTAATGTAGGGGGAGGGGTTTCTCCTGGGGGGGTCTATAGTAATGTGGGGGGGGTGGTTTGTCCTGGGGGGTCTATACTAATGTAGGGGGGGTGGTTTGTCCTGGGGGGTCTATACTAAAGTAGTGGGAGGGATTTCTCCTGGGGGGTCTATAGTAATGTGGGGGGATGGTTTGTCCTGGGGGGTCTATACTAATGAAGGGGGGGTGGTTTGTCCTGGGTGGGCCTATACTAATGTAGGGGGAGGGGTTTCTCCTGGGGGGTCTATAGTAATGTGGGGGGGTGGTTTGTCCTGGGGGGGTCTATACTAATGTAGGGGGGGTGGTTTGTCTTGGGGGGTCTATACTAATGTTGGGGGGTGGTTTGTTCTGGGGGTCTGTACTAATGTGGGGGGGTGGTTTCGTCCTGGGGGGGTCTATACTAATGTACGGGAGTGGTTTCATCTCGGGGGGTCTGTACTAATGTGGGGGTGTGGTTTGTCCTGGGGGGGTCTGTACTAATGAAGGGGGTGGTTTGTCCTGGGGGGGTCTGTACTAATGTAGGGGAGGTAGTTTGGCCGGAGGGGTCTGTACTAATGGAGGGGGGTGGTTTGTTCTGGGGGGGTCTGTACTAATAGAGAGGGGTGGATTGTCCAGGGGGTCTGTACTAATGGAGGGGGGTTTGTCCTAGGGGTCTGTACTAATAGAGGGGGGGGTGGTTTGTTGTGGGGGGGTCTGTATTAATGGAAGGGGGTGGTTTGTTCTGGGGGGGTCTGTACTAATGGAAGGGGGTGGTTTGTTCTGGGGGGGTCTGTACTAATGGAGGAGGGGTGGTTTGTACTAATGTAGGGGGGGTCTGTACTAATGGAGGAGGGGTGGTTTGTACTAATGTAGGGGGGTTGTCCTGGGGGGTCTATACTAATGTAGGGGGGTGGTTTGTCCTGGGGGGGTCTGTACTAATGTAGGGGGGGTGGTTTGTCCTGGGGGGTCTGTACTAATGGAGGGGGGGTGGTTTGTCGTGGGGGGGTCTGTACTAATGGAGGGGTGTGGTTTGTTGGGGGGTCTGTACTAATAGAGGGGGTGGTTTGTCCGGGGGTCTGTACTAATGGAGGGGGGTTTGTTCTAGGGGTCTGTACTAATAGAGGAGTAGAGGTGGGGTGGTTTGTTCTGGGGGTCTGTACTAATTGAGGGGGGTGGCTTGTTCTGGGGGGTCTGTACTAATGGAGGAGGGGTGGTTCTGTACTAATGGAGGGGGGTGGTTTGTCCTGAGGGGGGGTCTATACTGATGGGAGGTCTGTACTAGTGAGCGGCGCACTATGTTTCTTCCCCCACCTTCATATTAGCCAGGGAAGAAAAAAAAAGGAGCAAAGAAGAGGATTGTGGGACATGTAGTCCCGAGGACTGGCAGCCCCACTGTAACACGGAAACTGCAGCCCACACAGCATGCTCAGCTGAATGGGAGAGAGAGAACCAGAAGCCTGGGAAAGCTTTCAGGGAAGTACACCCAGGACTCCAGAGGGAGAGGGCAGTGCTGAGGGAACACCATCAGAGAGAGAACCCCGCTGACCTGCGCCACATGAGGGAAAGCCACACAGCCTGGTGCCATGCCTGGCAGAGAAAGGAATGGAGTCATTGCCAGAATATAGATCTGGGTTCTACCAAGTGGAATCACCACGGGCAATTCAGAGTGAGCTGACTCCTGATCAGAGGAACCGTTGCTGTATCGCTGGGTCAGGTGAGAGGGCCGATCGGTCATTATCTACTAACGTTCATAAGAACTGCAGTCTCTGATCATCTCCTGTACTATGTCTGCAGTTTCTGATCATCTCCTGTACTATATCTGCAGTCTCTGATCATCTCCTGTACTATGTCTGCAGTCTCTGATCATCTCCTGTACTATGTCTGCAGTCTCTGATCATCTCCTGTAATATGTCTGCAGTCTCTAATCATCTCCTGTACTATGTCTGCAGTCTCTGATCATCTCCTATACTATGTCTGCAGTCTCTGATCATCTCCTGTAATATGTCTGCAGTCTCTGATCATCTCCTGTACTATGTCTGCAGTCTCTGATCATCTCCTGTACTATGTCTGCAGTCTCTGACCGTCTCCTGTATTATGTCTGCAGTCTCTGACCATCTCCTGTACTATGTCTGCAGTCTCTGATCATCTCCTGTAATATGTCTGCAGTCTCTAATCATCTCCTGTATTATGTCTGCAGTCTCTGATCATCTCCTGTAATATGTCTGCAGTCTCTGACCATCTCCTGTACTATGTCTGCAGTCTCTGATCATCTCCTGTAATATGTCTGCAGTCTCTGACCGTCTCCTGTATTATGTCTGCAGTCTCTGACCATCTCCTGTACTATGTCTGCAGTCTCTGATCATCTCCTGTAATATGTCTGCAGTCTCTGATCGTCTCCTGTATTATGTCTGCAGTCTCTGACCGTCTCCTGTATTATGTCTGCAGTCTCTGACCATCTCCTGTATTATGTCTGCAGTCTCTGATCATCTCCTGTAATATGTCTGCAGTCTCTGATCATCTCCTGTAATATGTCTGCAGTCTCTGATCATCTCCTGTACTATGTCTGCAGTCTCTAATCATCTCCTGTACTATGTCTGCAGTCTCTGATCATCTCCTGTATTATGTCTTCAGTCTCTGATCATCTCCTGTATTATGTCTGCAGTCTCTGATCATCTCCTGTAATATGTCTGCAGTCTCTGATCATCTCCTGTACTATGTCTGCAGTCTCTGACCGTCTCCTGTATTATGTCTGCAGTCTCTGACCATCTCCTGTATTATGTCTGCAGTCTCTGATCATCTCCTGTATTATGTCTGCAGTCTCTAATCATCTCCTGTACTATGTCTGCAGTCTCGTGATCATCTCCTGTATTATGTCTGCAGTCTCTGATCATCTCCTGTAATATGTCTGCAGTCTCTGACCATCTCCTGTACTATGTCTGCAGTCTCTGATCATCTCCTGTAATATGTCTGCAGTCTCTGACCGTCTCCTGTATTATGTCTGCAGTCTCTGACCATCTCCTGTACTATGTCTGCAGTCTCTGATCATCTCCTGTAATATGTCTGCAGTCTCTGATCGTCTCCTGTATTATGTCTGCAGTCTCTGACCGTCTCCTGTATTATGTCTGCAGTCTCTGACCATCTCCTGTATTATGTCTGCAGTCTCTGATCATCTCCTGTAATATGTCTGCAGTCTCTGATCATCTCCTGTAATATGTCTGCAGTCTCTGATCATCTCCTGTACTATGTCTGCAGTCTCTAATCATCTCCTGTACTATGTCTGCAGTCTCTGATCATCTCCTGTATTATGTCTTCAGTCTCTGATCATCTCCTGTATTATGTCTGCAGTCTCTGATCATCTCCTGTAATATGTCTGCAGTCTCTGATCATCTCCTGTACTATGTCTGCAGTCTCTGACCGTCTCCTGTATTATGTCTGCAGTCTCTGACCATCTCCTGTATTATGTCTGCAGTCTCTGATCATCTCCTGTATTATGTCTGCAGTCTCTAATCATCTCCTGTACTATGTCTGCAGTCTCGTGATCATCTCCTGTATTATGTCTGCAGTCTCTGATCATCTCCTGTACTATGTCTGCAGTCTCTGACCATCTCCTGTACTATGTCTGCAGTCTCTGATCATCTCCTGTACTATGTCTGCAGTCTCTGATCATCTCCTGTACTATGTCTGCAGTCTCTGACCATCTCCTGTACCATATCTGGGGGCTTTTTCTAACAGACTCTCTAACAGAAGCCCTCTCTGTGTGCATCAGAGAGACTCCCCTCCAGGTCTCATTAGTGTAAGCTCTTCTTGTATTTGCTTTATTGTTAAGAGATCATGGGAGGATCCCAGGGTAATGAAGACTTCTTAGGGGAGCATCTCTGTGTTTGAATCATTGCCATAGAAACATTTGTAAAGGGGAGGAGTTGGTAAGATGACCACGCCCACGTGGGGGCGCCAGAAATATTTCTGCACCCAGGCGTCTGTGACCCTAGGATCGGCCCTGGGTGGGTGGCCGCGGGCTCCAGGGACAGCCACACTGGGTGGCTGCGAAAAGGCTGGAAGAGCTGTGCGGGCTTCAGGAACAGCCCAGGATTCGGTGACCCCTGGCAAATCATCATTCGACCCCCAGGTTGAGAACCACTGCTTTAGTAAGTCAACCCCTATAAGTTTCACATAGACTAAATAATATACACTGATTTGTTTTGTTTTGTTTTTTTCACCAAAGAAATCTAGCAGAATATATTTTGACATACATTTATGAAGAAAGATTGCTTATTGCTAATATTGCAGCAGCTAACACCTACATCATGATAATTATTAAGTGGCTTTTGAGCCTGAAATGCAAGCTGCATTGACATACTATAAAATGGCCCAAAATAGGCCTCCCTTAATAAGGCTAAGAGCAATGTGACCATGGTAACTAATCAGAAATCATATTTCTTTCTTTTGACTATAATGAAACTGCTATCTGACTGGAAGGTATGGGTAAGTACAGCTATTTGTTCTTTTGGAACATGCTATTATTAAAAACCCACATCTCACTCCCAAGCATATGTGGGCTAGTTCCCACACATTATTAGAACCAGTATACGTATATTTCACAATATATTTTCACATTAGGAAAATCTCATCTGTCATTAAAGTGGTTTTAAAGGCAGAAGGTGTTTTTATCCCAATGCATTAAGATAAAAAAAAACCTGTGTGCAGCAGCCCTCCTAATACTTACCCAAGCCCCCTCTTGATCCAGCAATGTTGCACAATAGACTCAGCTGTCCGGGACTCCCCTCCTCATTGGCTGAGACACTGCTGTCAATCAAAGTCAGTGAGCCAATGAGGAGAGACAGGGGGAGGGGCGGGGCCGGGCCCCGGCTCAGTGTCTGAATGGACACACGGAGCTGCGGCTCGGGTGCCTCTATAGGAAGTTGCTTGCTGTGGGGGCACACAACAGGAGGGAGAAGCCAGGAGTGCTGAAGAGGGACCCGAGAAGAGGAGGATCTGGGCTGCTCTGTGCAAATCCTCTGCAACAGAGCAGGTAAGTATAACACGTTTGTTATTTTGAGACAAAAAAAAAAAGTAGACTTTAGTATCACTTTAATTCTCTCTTTTTCGGGGTTGTAAAAGTAGAAGGTTTTTTATCTTAATGCATTTTATGCATTAAGATAAAAATCCTTCTGTGTGTAGCAGCTCCCCTCAGCCCCCTAATACTTACCTGAGCCCATCTCTGTCCAGTGATGTCGAGTGTCTCAGCTGTCCGAGATTCTCCCTCCTGAATGGCTGAGACACCAGTGGCTAGCCAATCAAGGGAGAGAGGGGGCGGGGCTAGGCCAGGGCTTCGTGTCTGAATGGACCCAGGGAGCTGTGACTCGGCTTAAGTGCCCCCATAGCAAGCTGCTTGCTGTGGGGGCACTGAACAGGAGGGAGGGGCCAAGATCACAGAAGAGGGACCCGAGAAGAGGAGGATCTTGGCTCCTCTGTGCAAATCCACTGCAACAGAGCAGGTAAGTATAACATGTTTGTTATTTTATAGGGAAAAAACAAGACTTTACAATCACTTTAAGTTTTAGTCTTTTGGAACTGATGAGAGTACAAGTGAAGTTTTGTCAAAGGTCCTTTCCTTATAAGCTAAGAATATTTTCAGATAATTCCGAAAAAAACTGATCTTTCCGGAAATGCAGTGTCCTTGTCACTTCCAGTGAGTTGCACCAAAGCTTATCTTCCTCTCTAGCTATGTTCTGTAAACAACCTATTGTCTTGCCCAGTCCCATGTAATGGAGATAAAATGATACTGACATGTTTGTAGTCCATTTCAGGAGAGCAGCTGAGGCTGACAACCATGGTTCCCTCCATAGATACAGTGGAGATGTGATATAACACTTTAACTCCATAAAAAGATTATAGAAAATCATTACTGAAGCTCAACTCTGGGCTAATTTGACATTATTTAAACCAGGAGACTGAGGACATCCTGTGAGTGCAGGATGTCATGGACCCTTTAAAGGTCTTCTCCCTCCCTCAGCCTCTGACTGGACAGTTAAAGGAGAAGCAGTAGACTAATGAGCTCATCTCTCTGTCACCACGCTCTCTCATCCTATGAGCATGCTTCTTATGAGCATTACAGCACAACTGATTCACTCCGTGTTGGCTCTGCCTCTCCCAATCTCAGTTTTGTTGAATAGTGAATTAAACAATGTTTAAACCAAGTCAAATGATGCATTTTGTATAGAGCTGCATACATTTGTGTTTTATATCTACATGGAGTTCAACTTCAGAATCAGCTATCTGGTCTTCAGAGTCTAAAGCAGTGGTCTTCAAAATGTGGCCCTGGGGCCAGATGTGGCCATTTGCTTGCCTTTATCTGGCCCTTGAGGCATTATTCCTGCCACTGACACCAACAATGGGGCACAATTCATGCCACTGACACCAACAATGGGACATTATTCCTTCCATTGACACCAACAATGGGGCATCATTTCTTCCACTGAAAGCAAAAATGGGGCACTATTCCTCCCAATGTTCTCCAATACCAAAGATTGGCATTGTTTACTCCCACTGGGCACAGTCCGCCCCCCCTAAAGCCAGAAGAACGTAAACTAGCCATTTCTTTAGAAAGTTTGGAGACCCCTGGTTTAAAGCTAAGCATTCTTTATTAAAATCCTACAACACCCATTATAAAATGATAGCCAGTACTAGTAACACGTGCAATCATGACACAAATACACCTACCTTTTCTCCAGGACTTTCTCATGTGATGCTTCTATCTTTTAGCGCGGTGACATTTTCAACAGTGGCGTTGTTAGGTGGGTGCGGGCCGCACCCGGGTGACACCCGCCAGAGGGGTGACACCCGTAGGTATAGAATCCCCGCTAACACTTCCCGCTGCCCTGATCTGCTCCACCAGACTTGCGCTGTGTCCCTCAGCACAGCAGACTGAAGCCGCCTCCCCCTCCTCTCTGTTTACATCCACACAAGAGGAGGAGGAGGAGCCCGACGGACACACACGGCTGTGTGTATCATCCGCGCTGTTCTGAGGTCTGTAAACTTTATGTATATGTGGGTGGACATGTGCAGGGGGTTCTATACTAATAGGGGGTCTGCACTGAGGGGGGATTCTATACTAATGGGGGGTCTGCACTGAGGGGGGATTCTATACTAATGGGGGGCTCTGCACTGAGGGGATTCTATACTAATGGGGGGCTCTGCACTGAGGGGGGATTCTATACTGATGGGGGGCTCTACACTGAGGGGGGATTCTATACTAATGGGGGGGCTCTGCACTGAGGGGGGATTCTATACTAGTGGGGGGCTCTGCACTGAGGGGGGATTCTATACTAATGGGGGGCTCTGCACTGAGGGGGGTTCTATACTAATGGGGGTTGGCACTGAGGGGGGATTTTATACTGATGGGGGAGTCTGCACTGAGGGGGGATTCTATACTGATGGGGGTCAGCACTGAGGTGGGAGGTTGATACTGATGGAGGGGGTCTGCAGACTCTGCACTGAGGGAGGGTTTCTGTACTGATGGGGGGTCTGTACTGAGGAAGGGGGTCAGTACTTAGTGGGAGGTCTATACTGAGGAAAGGGGGTCTGCACTGAGCGGGGGTCTGTACTGATGGAGGGGGTCTGTACTGAGGGAGGGGAGTCTGTACTTAGTGGGGGGTCTATATTGATGGAAGGGGGTCTCTACTGAGGGAGGGGGGCTATATTGATGGAGTGGGGTCTGTAGTTAGTGGAGGGGGTCTGTACTGAGGTAGTTAGTGGAGGGGAGTGACACCAATTTTTTCGGCACCGGGGGACACCAACCCTAGTGACGCCACTGATTTTCAATGGTCTACAATTCCTCTTTGATGATGCTCTTCATTTTGATTGTATGCCATAGTGTACAGTATTTTCTCATCTTTCCTTACACACCGCTCCTACCTTTATCTTTGCGGTCTATGTCTGCCCCCTCTATTTGGTTTATATTCTATGTGTTTGAATTCTTAGGTCAACATGTGTGCTAGATGGAAATACACTATGCCTTTAAATACATTATACTCAATACATTGCAGTTTTTCGAAGTAAAAAATGTTTGGACGGTGTAAAGTCTACGCCCAAATTGCCTTCAATAAGAGAAATTGTTTGCCCTTGAGACAGCCAGACAGCCAACAATATGTCTATTTTGATACAAGAGGTCCACTGAGATAAGAAAATAGATGAGACACTCAGCAGCAGCATATTAAAGGAAAGACCAACTGGGATGGTAAGCTGGTATCTGTACGCTAAATGGGGCAGATATAATGGGAGGAAAAAGACAGGCTAAGTGAAGAGGCAATGAATGGAGACTCAAGAGGCTTAGGGGAAATATTATGGGCAGACGTGAATGAAGATGTACAGTATGTGGAGGGCAGGCTAGAGGATTTAAAGGGTCAGTCCAACCAAAACTGATATTTCAGTTTTTGGCAAATGATGAACAGGAAAACCATTTGACATTTTTTATATTGTATATCTCATTGGTTGAATCTCTACACTGAAGTCCAGGTTGTGCACATGTGTTGTGGCCATTATGGGAAGCTCCCATTGTCCCTGTTTGTATTTTATATTAAAGGAGATGCTGGAACACACAAAGGTGGATGGGAGCACCCGAAACTCCCTGATCGAAAGGAACAGAGTAAGGAGCCTATCAGGCTCCTCCTATGATTAACCACTTGACCTCAGGATGATTTATTCCCTTTCATGACCAGGCTATTGTTTGCGATACGGCACTGCGTTACTTTAACTGACAATTACGCGGTCATGCAACGCTGTACTCAAAAAAAATTTATGTCATTTTTTCCCACAAATAGTTTTCTTTTGGTGGTATTTGATCACCACTTCGTTTTTTATTTTTTGTGCTATAAACAGTCTGTTGTTTTTCAAAAGAACAAGCTATTTTGCAAATCCCCCTCCTCCAGATTAACAATGCCAAAGGTGCCCCCTGTGCTCCTTCATCCAGAGTGGAGGTACTCTAATAAAAGAGGTGTGTTACTGGCCAGATCACCAGGTGAAAACAGAGGGAAAAAAAAAATAATGCAGCCAGCCACCACATTTAACCACTTCAGCCCCGGAAGGATTTACCCCCTTCCTGACCAGAGCACTTTTTACAAATTGGCACTGCGTCGCTTTAACTGCTAATTGCGCGGTCATGCAATGCTGTAACCAAACGAAATTTGCGTCCTTTTCTTCCCACAAATAGAGCTTTCTTTTGATGGTATTTGATCACCTCTGCCGTTTTTATTTTTTGCGCTATACACGGAAAAAGACCGAAAATTTTGAAAAAAAATGATATTTTCTACTTTTTGTTCTAAAAAAAATCCAATAAACTCAATTTTAGTCATACATTTAGGCCAAAATGTATTTGGCCACATGTCTTTGGTAAAAAAAATGTCAATAAGTGTATATTTATTGGTTTGCGCAAAAGTTATAGCGCCTACAATCTAGGGTACATTTTCTGGAATTTACACAGCCTTTAATTTATGACTGCCTATGTCGTTTCTTGAGGTGCTAAAATGGCAGGGCAGTACAAAACCCCCACAAATGACCCCATTTTGGAAAGTAGACACCCCAAGGAAATTGCTGAGAGGCATGTTGAGCCCATTGAATATTCATTTTTTTTGTCCCAAGTGATTGAATAATGACAAAAAAAAATTACAAAAAGTTGTCACTAAATGATATATTGCTCACACAGGCCATGGGCATATGTGGAATTGCACCCCAAAATACATTTAGCTGCTTCTCCTGAGTATGGGGATACCACATGTGTGGGACTTTTTGGGAGCCTAGCCGCATACGGGGCCCCGAAAACCAATCACTGCCTTCAGGATTTCTAAGGGCGTACATTTTTGATTTTACTCCTCACTACCTATCACAGTTTTGAAGGCCATAAAATGCCCAGATGGCACAAACCCCCCCAAATGACCCCATTTTGGAAAGTAGACACCCCAAGCTATTTGCTGAGAGGCATGTTGAGTCCATGGAATATTTTATATTTTGACACAAGTTGCGGGAAAGTGACAATTTATTTATTTATTTTTATTTTTTTGCACAAAGTTGTCACTAAATGATATATTGCTCACACAGGCCATGGGCATATGTGGAATTGCACCCCAAAATACATTCTGCTGCTTCTCCTGAGTATGGGGATACCACATGTGTGGGACTTTTTAGGAGCCTAGCCGCGTACGGGACCCCGAAAACCAATCACCGCCTTCAGGATTTCTAAGGGTGTACATTTTTGATTTCACTCTTCACTGCCTATCACAGTTTCGGAGGTCATGGAATGCCCAGGTGGCACAAACCCCCCCCAAATGACCCCATTTTGGAAAGTAGACACCCCAAGCTATTTGCTGAGAGGCATGGTGAGTATTTTGCAGCTCTCATTTGTTTTTGAAAATGAAGAAAGACAAAAAAAAAAATTTTTTTTTTCTTTTTTTAATTTTCAAAACTTTGTGACAAAAAGTGAGGTCTGCAAAATACTCACTATACCTCTCAGCAAATAGCTTTGGGTGTCTACTTTCCAAAATGGGGTCATTTGGGGGGGGTTTGTGCCACCTGGGCATTCCATGGCCTCCGAGACTGTGATAGGCAGTGAAGAGTGAAATCAAAAATTTATGCCCTTAGAAAGCCTGAAGGCGGTGCTTGGTTTTCGGGGTCCCATACGCGGCTAGGCTCCCAAAAAGTCTCACACATGTGGTATCCCCGTACTCAGGAGAAGCAGCAGAATGTATTTTGGGGTGTAATTTCACATATTCCCATGGCATGTTTGAGCAATATATAATTTAGTGACAACTTTGTGCAAAAAAAAAAAAAAAAAATTTGTCTCTTTCCCGCAACTTGTGTCACAATATAAAATATTCCATGGACTCGACATGCCTCTCAGCAAATAGCTTGGGGTGTCTACTTTCCAAAATGGGGTCATTTGGGGGGGGGTTTGAACTGTCCTGGCATTTTATGCACAACATTTAGAAGCTTATGTCACACATCACCCACTCTTCTAACCACTTGAAGACAATGCCCTTTCTGACACTTTTTGATTACATGAAAAAATTATTTTTTTTTGCAAGAAAATTACTTTGAACCCCCACACATTATATATTTTTTTAAAGCAAATGCCCTACAGATTAAAATGGTGGGTGTTTAATTTTTTTTTTTCACACAGTATTTGCGCAGCGATTTTTCAAACGCATTTTTTGGGGAAAAAACACACTTTTTTACATTTTAATGCACTAAAACACACTATATTGCCCAAATGTTTGATGAAATAAAAAAGACGATCTTAGGCCGAGTACATGGATACCAAACATGACATGCTTTACAATTGCGCACAAACGTGCAGTGGCAACAAAATAAATACATTTTTAAAAGCCTTTAAAAGCCTTTACAGGTTACCACTTTAGATTTACAGAGGAGGTCTACTGCTAAAATTACTGCCCTCGATCTGACCGTCGCGGTGATACCTCACATGCATGGTGCAATTGCTGTTTACATTTGACGCCAGACCGACGCTTGCGTTCGCCTTAGCGCGAGAGCAGGGGGGACAGGGGTGCTTTTTTTTTTTTTTTTTTTTTTCTTTATTATTTTTTTGCTTTTTTATCTTATTTTAAAACTGTTCCTTTCATTTTTTTTTTTTTTTAATCATTTTTACTGTTATCTCAGGGAATGTAAATATCCCCTATGATAGCAATAGGTAGTGACAGGTACTCTTTTTTGAAAAAATTGGGGTCTATTAGACCCTAGATTTCTCCTCTGCCCTCAAAGCATCTGACCACACCAAGATCGGTGTGATAAAATGCTTCCCCAATTTCCCAATGGCGCTATTTACATCCGGCGAAATCTAAGTCATAAAATGCTCGTAGCTTCCGGTTTCTTAGACCATAGAGATGTTTGGAGCCACTCTGGTCTCTGATCAGCTCTATGGTCAGCTGGCTGAATCACCGGCTGCATTCTCAGGTTCCCTGTTGAGACAGGAGAGCCAGAGAAAAACACGGAAGACGATGGGGGGGGGGGCATTCTCTCCCACTGCTTGTAAAAGCAGTCTAGAGGCTAATTAGCCGCTAGGATTGCTTTTACATGAAAGCCGACCGCTGGCTGAAAAGAATGATACCAAGATGATACCTAAACCTGCAAGCATCATTTTAGTATAACCACTCAAAGTCGTGAATGCTGTACCTGAAGACAAAAATATGGCTAACAATAAAGCACAGTAAACGGTAAAGTATAAAAAATTGCATACCTGAAAAGCAAACATGATAAAACATAATAACAATAAAACATTGCAGAATAGAATACAGTAAAAAAGAGCAGAACAATAGAGAGAATAGAGAGAGAGAGAATAGAGAGAGAACAATAAAACGACAACTATTATTTTTTATTTTATATTTTTGTTTGTGTTTTTTTTTTTTTTTTTTTACACTTTTTTTGTAACTGTAACTTTTATAACTGTAACCGGTTCCAGGTTCGGGTCTCTCAAAATGCGATGGCATCTTGGGAGACCCTGTGAAAGTGTGTCCTAGTCTGTGCAATGCTGTACCCTACGCTAATACTCAGCTAGTGAATGGTAGCGTTCAAAACATTCACCAATGCAAAGACCAGGATTGTCAGGACAGGAGGGACAATAATAGCGGGTGTCACGCCTATATCCGCGCTTACTGCAGACACGACATCTTTTTTGAGGGAGTTCGTTGGGTAGGGGTACTAGGGGGAGGACATAAAGAAAATGCCTCTCATGCAGCCGACTGCATTTGGTTGGGGATGTGAATGGGGGAAGTACGGGCACTGCAGAAGTGGTGGGTTCCCAATTAGGATTGGCGAATGCAGCAGGAAGGGCACTATGGGCACGACGGGCCTGTGTTTGTCTTCTTGGTGGCAGCGGGACACTACTTGTGCTTGCCACCTCACCAGCTTGAACTGCACTTATGGGACTCGCCACGTCACCAAGTGTTACTGCAGTGCTGGTTTGACTATGACCGGGGTGTACTAGGCCACTGGCGCTTGCCAGTTCACCAAAACGCTACCAAAAAAACTGTTAACGATCGCAGGGATCAGGCCTGACTCTGCGAACGCTGCAGTTATGCGTTTAGTGTTTTGTAAGTGACAGTGATCGATCGATACTGCACTTGGGTGGGCTGGGCTGGGCCGGGCGGAGGGGCAAAACGCAGGTGCTAGCAGGTATCTGGGCTGATCCCACTAACACTGCGTTTTTGGGAACCCTAAACTGCTGGGGATGCCAGTATAGATCTGATCGGATCAGATATTGATCAGTTCAGATACTATACCACTAAGGGAGGTGTACGGTGCGTGCGTGGGTGTTAGCGCTACTGGCACTAACCTGACGCTGCCTGGGGCTGGTGCTTGCCAGTTCACCAAAACGCTACCAAAAAAACTGTTAGCGATCGCAGGGATCAGGCCTGACTCTGCGAACGCTGCAGTTATGCGTTTAGTGTTTTTTTAAGTGACAGTGATCGATCGATACTGCACTTGGGTGGGCTGGGCTGGGCCGGGCGGAGGGGCAAAACGCAGGTGCTAGCAGGTATCTGGGCTGATCCCGCTAACACTGCGTTTTTGGGAATCCTAAACTGTTGGGGACGCTAGTATAGATCTGATCGGATCAGATATTGATGCGTTCAGATACTATACCACTAAGGGAGGTGTACGGTGCGTGGGTGTTAGCGCTACTGGCACTAACCTGACGCTGCCTGGGGCTGGTGCTTGCCATTTCACCAAAACGCTACCAAAAAAACTGTTAGCGATCGCAGGGATCAGGCCTGACTCTGCGAACGCTGCAGTTATGCGTTTAGTGTTTTGTAAGTGACCGTGATCGATCGATACTGCACTTGGGTGGGCTGGGCCGAGCCGGGCGGAGGGGCAAAACGCAGGTGCTAGCAGGTATCTGGGCTGATCCCGCTAACACTGTGTTTTTGGGAACCCTAAACTGCTGGGGACGCTAGTATAGATCTGATCGGATCAGATATTGATCCGTACAGATACTATACCACTAAGGGAGGCGTATGCTGCGTGCGTGGGTGTTAGCAGTACTGGCGCTAATCTGACGCTGCCTGGGGCGACGCATATCACCGCCGGGCGATCAGGGGGCTAAATCTTTATTCGGCGGGTGCCCTGACACTATAAAAAATAAACAAACTAACCAGCGTCACCCGTAACGGTTATACAGTGATCAGTGGTGAAAGGGTTAACTAGGGGGCAATCAAGGGGTTAAAACATTTATTAGGTAGTATATGGGGGTCCCTGTCGCTATAAAACGCTGACAGCGAACCTAAATATTTACCTCACTAACTAGCATCACCAGCGACACTAATACAGCGATCAGAAAAATGATCGCTTAGCGACACTGGTGACGGGGGTGATCAAGGGGTTAAAACTTTATTAGGGGGGGTTAGGGGGGTATCCTAGACCTACAGGGGGGTAATACTAACTGTCCCAACACTGTAACTGTCACAAACTGACACTATGCAGTAATCAGAAAAAAAAAAAAAACCTGCTGGTGTCAGTTTGTGACAGGGGGGGGGTGATTGGGGGGGATCGGGGGGCGATCGGGGGGGGGATCGGGGTGTTTTGTGTGCCTGGCATGTTCTACTGTGTGTGTGTGTGTTGTGCACTCACATTGCAGTCTTCTCTCCTCGGCCCGGAACGGAAAATACCGAGCCGAGGAGAGATGACATCATTTCCTCTGCCTCTGTGTACAATACAGAGGCAGGGAAATGATCCCATTGGCTGAGAGCGATCGCGAGGGGGGGGCCACGAATGGATGGCCTCCCCCTCACCTCCGATCACCGGGGGACATTTGCCGACCGCCGCTGGCACCGGGGGGGGGTCCGATCGGACCCCCCACCCGCGGGCAGGCAAGGACGTACCTGTAAGTCCTTTTGCCTGCCCGTGCCGCTCTGTCGACGTATATAGTCGTGCGGCGGTCGGCAAGTGGTTAAGGATTCTTAAGCTGCAATATTCAGCCGTGGCCAAAAGTTTTAAGAATGACACAAATATTAATTTTCACAAAGTCTGCTGCTTCAGTGTTTTTAGATCTTTTTGTCAGATGTTACTATGGTATGCTGAAGTATAATTACAAGCATTTTATAAGTGTCAAAGTCTTTTATGGACAATTACTTTAAGTTTATGCAAAGAGTCAATATTTGCGGTTTTGACCCTTCTTTTTTAAGATCTCTGCAATTGGCCCTGGCATGTTGTCAATCAACTTCTAGGTCACTTCCTGACTGATGGCAGCCCATTCTTGCATAATCAATGCTTGGAGCTTGTCAGAATTTGTGGGGGTTTTTTTGTTTATCCGCCTCTTGAGGATTGACCACAAGTTCTCAATGGGATTAAGGTCTGGAGAGTTTCCTGGCCATGGACCCAAAATGTTGATGTTTTGTTCCCCAAGCCACTTAGGTGTCCTTTTATGAAACTGAGATCAGCGGCGATCCCGTGTCTCACCGCTGATCTCAGCGCTTTACCAGTTTATGAAACTGAGATAATCAGCGGAGAACATGTTCTCCGCTGATTATCTCAGCACAGTGAGAATTCACAGAAACGGCCAGTTTATGAAGGTGCGATCTCCACACCTCACTGGCGATCTGTGACAGAATTCTCACTTTCTGATTCACCATTTCAGAAGTGGAGAATCAGAGTGAGAAGCCTGAAACTGGCTGATATTCTGGAGAAAGAAAGAAGTCTTTTGACTTCTTTCTTTCACCAAACAGTCAGAGCACACCTTCCCCACCATTACACACCCCAAAACCAGCAGGATAGGAATTTATAGTGTATATATATATATATATATATATATATATATATATATATATATATATATATATATATATATATCTGTATATATATATATATATATATATATATATATATAGATGTATATATATATATATATACATACATACATATACATCTATATATATATATATATATATATAGATATATATAGATACATATATATATATATATCTATATATAGCTATATATAGATATATATATATATATATATATATATATATATATTTTTTAGATGTTCACGTCTCTGGCTGGGTTCACACTTGTGCGATGCGTGAACCAGCGTGATTCCTGTGCGGGTTTTCACATCGCACCTACATTGACATCTGCGCACCACTGCGGGTGTCAATGTAAAGTTAATGACACCCCCAGATCATTTCACAGATCGCAGTGCGAACTATGTAATGGTGCAGGAATCAGATCGCATAGATGTTCACACCCATGCGATCCAATTCCAGTGCGGACCAAATAAAGGGTCCTGTACCATTTTGGTGCAAATGCAATATGATTTAGGGCCAGTTCCCACTGCTGCGGTGTCCGAGATCAGATGTGATTCGCACCGCAGTGCAAAATCACATCCGATCTCTGTGCGATGCGATTTCAGCCATACAGATAGTATTGCTAAATTTGCATTGCCCTCGGACCAAACTCTTACAGGACCCTTTTTTTGGTCCACAGCAGAATCGGATTGCATGGGTGTTCACACCCATGCGATTCAATTACTGTCCGAGTTTGCAGATCGCACTGCGATATGCGAACTGATTTGGGGGTGTTAACTTTTAGGCCCAGTTCACACTTGTGCGATGCCGGACATCGCACAGGCATCGCATGTTATTTGCAGCACACTGCCATTCACATTACATGCGATGTCTGTGCGGTGCGATATCAGCTGTACAGATAGTATGGCTGATATCGCACCGCATTCGGTGCAAACACGCACAGGACCCTTTTTTCTGTTCGGACCAGAATCGGATCGCATGTGTGTTCACACATATGCGATCCGATTCATGTCCGAACTGTCAGTTACCAATGCGATATGCAAGCTGATCTGGGGGTGTCCTTAACAATGTATTGACACTCCCCAGCGATTCGCATATGGCAGTGTGAACTGACATGCGAGTCGGTGCGATGCGGGAACCCGCAGTGCATTCGCAGTGTTCTCGCATCGCACCAGTTTATCAATTTTTATGTTTATCTATAATGAAATATATTTTATTTTAATTTATTAATAAATATTTATACTTGTATACTTTATTAAAATTATTTTTTTAATGATTATAAATGTATTTTGCATTTATATGAATGGTGTATAGCTGCATTACATATGTGCATTACATTCATTTACTATACACCATTCACATTTAAATAGGAACATGTATGATCTTTAAATATTGATAAAAACAATGTTTTTTTTATAATTAGGTTAATGTATATTGTGTAGGGGGAATTTATCTTTATTATTTTATTAATATGTTGGGGAATAATGTGTGCTGATTTGTGTTAAACTTTTGTATTTTATGGTTCCTCATACTGTAATCCCGCTATAACACACGAGATTACAATGAGAGGAGCCATTCTCAGGAGTTCCCGGCGCTTGTAGATCGCTCCTCAACTCAACATGAGAAGCGATCTACACACTTTCATAAACAGGCACTCAGAGGAGAGCGATCTCCTCTGAGAATGCCTGAGAACTGAAAAGCGGTATTTTACCGCACTTTCATAAAAGGACACCTTAGTTATCACTTTTGCCTTATGGCAAGGTGCTCCATCATGCTGGAAAAGGCATTGCTCCTCACCAAACTCTTCTTGGATGGTTGGGAGAAGTTGCTCTCGGAGGATGTTTTTCTACCATTCTTTATTCATGGCTGTGTTCTTAGGCAAAATTGTAAGTGAGCCCACTTCCTTGGCTGAGAAGCAACCCCCACACATGAATGGTCTCAGGATGCTTTACTGTTGGCATAAGACAGGACTGAAGTTAGTGCTCACCTTTTCTTCTCCAGGCAAGGTTTTTTATGGATGCCCCAAACAACCGGAAAGGTGAAAATGACTTTAGCCCAGTCCTCAGCAGTCCAATCCCTGTACCTTTTGCAGCATATCAGTCTATCCCTGTCTTTTTTCTTCCTGGAGAAAAGTGGCTTCTTTGCTGCTCTTCTTGACACCAGGCCATCCTCCAAAAGTCTTCTCCTCACTGTGCATGCAGATGTACTCACACTTGCCTGCTGCCATTCCTGATCACGCTCTGCACTGGTGGTGCCCCGATCCCGCAGCTAAATCAACTGTAGGAGACGTTCCTGGCGCTTGCTGGACTTTGTTGGACATTCTGAAGCCTACTTCACAAATGGACTGGGCATTTTTTTAAGGGATTAAGTTCATTTTCATGCCAAAGAGAGGGACTTTGCAATTATTTGCAATTCATCTGATCACTCTTCATAACATTCTGAAGCATATGCAAATTGCCGTCATAAAAACTGAAGCAGCAGATTTTGTGAAAATCCATATTTGTGCCATTCTCAAAACTTTTGGCCATGGCTGTATTACATTTTTGGTTTTGGGTTTAATACCGCTTTAAGGTGGTTTAATTTTCATGATATCTAAAAAAAAAAAAAAAAACATACATTTCCTTTTAAAACTAAAGGCACTGTAAGTGCCCAAAGTAGAATGAAACTATGAACTGGTCATTTCAGTGTGGTACGTGGGCGTTAAGCAAAGGTACTGTATGTTGAAAGAGAAAAAAGAAAGAAAGAAAACCTTTCTGCGCTGTATTAACAGCCCTTTGAAAACGCAGATCACAATGTATTGCAGTGTACCAAAATAGAACAAAGTCTATGTGTAGCTGCGTGTGTCTCAGTTCTCTAATATGTCCCCCTACTATGTAACATTTATAGAAATGACTTGTACCTCTTGGTCTGTGAGCGAGCTCGTTAATAGTTCTCAGTGTGCCAAACCTGAAATAGCTGACACAAGGTCATATTCCCACATTTCCTTCATTAAAAAGTCTGTGAAAATGTTTTTTTATTGCAGCTCTACAGTAAAAAAAAAAAAAAAACTCTTGAATAGAAATACCTAGCCTGCTTCCTCTAACAGTTTACTCCAATGAAGATAAAAAAAAGCATCCAAGAGGTACTGGGACTTCGATGTGAGTTCATACAAAGTAATGGGAGGACAAAAACATTCGGAGAGCTCACTGGCCCGGGTTAGGCTGCTCCAGAAGGGTACCCAGCAGGCTACCAGAAAAAAAGCATGCACTAATGGAAGGAGCTCCAGACCTAAAGATAAAAGAGTCCAAAGTCGTTTATTAGTTTATACAACACGTTTCGGGGGTCAGGGAAACCCCCCCCCCCTTCATCAGGGCTTCAGTTAAATCAAGAACCTTGGAAGGACTCAATTTATAGTTTTCCTGTGCGAAGTGAAGCTAATTGCTAGATCAAGAGAGTTACCAGCCAGCAGTATCTCAGTGAACAATCAAGATCTCCACTTATAGTTGACACCTAGGCACGAAGTAGGAGGGGGAATCTCCCCAGTGGGGACACGGACAGCAATACAACCCAGGAAGAGATTCTAAACCTACCCCACTCAACTGTGTTTTTAATGCTGTCTGTGTTCAGTTGGGTGAATTGTTCTCTCTGACACCTGTCAAATAGAATGTGGGAAGATTTTCCCTCACTTCCTGTTCCGTTTTAATGAAGAGAAATCTTCCAAATGAGGACACAGACAGCAATAAAAACCTGATAGGTGTTCAAACCCTACCCTTCTCTATCAAAAAACTATTAAAAACATTTGGATGAAGTTGGGTTTTAACTGTGGGAGAATCAATTTATTAGCAGGATTTACTGACTTCATACAATGCTGCTCCATGCTCTGAGAAGTACAACCCCACTGTATTTCAATAATCAGGCCCTCATGTATTACATACAGTAAATGACAGTCTGAATGTAAAGCTTGTGTTGGTGCTCAGGAAGCTGTGGATCTGTTTATATAACTGAGCAGATTTCAGTTTTTTTCCTGTCTATGAGGAAATTCAAGTTTTTCAAGCCCAATTCCAGACACAGTTTTAATTTTAGTGGGGAAGGGATAGAACCTTGTGTCTTTTTTCGACCTCACCTACTATGTAACCCCTGTAAAGCTTTTGTTCCTGTCTGTTGACCCCATAGGTGAGATGTTCCACCACTTCCTGTAGGAACAGAAAGTGATGGGAAATTGGGGACAGACTGCAGGAAAACCTTATAAACCTTTTTTTTAAAACCAAAATAACAAACATGTCATACTTACCTACTCCCAGCAATGGTTTTGCAGAGAGCAGTCTCGATCCTCCATTTCTGGGGTCCCCCCGCAGGCGCTCCAGGCCCCTCCTCTTCAGCGAGTGCCCCTAGGGAAAGCCACTTTCCCTGGGGGAACCCGTGCGTGCTCGCTCCCAAGCCACCCAGTCTGCATCTATTGACACAGACTGGGTGACTCGGTCCCACCCCCCACTCCCTCCTCACTGCATTTGATTGACAGCGATGAGAGCCAATGGCTGCTGCTGCTTTCAATCTGACTGATGAGAAGAGAGAGAGCGGCGAGAGCCACTGCTTTCATGCACGTCGCTGGATCAGATCAGGCTCAGGTAAGTATAAGGGGGGGCTCCTGAAGCACAGAAAGTTTTTTACCTTACTGCATAGAATGCAGTCAAGTGGTTGTAAAGGCACAAGGTTTTTTACCTTAATGCATTCTATGCATTAAGGTAAAAAACCTTCTGTGTGCAGCAGCCCCCCTAATACTTACCTGAGCCCTCTCTCGATCCAGCGAGGTCCATGAGAGCTTTGCCTTGGCAGCAGTGGGAGCCATTGGCTCTCGCTGCTGCCAATCACAGTCAGTATGCCAATCAGGAGACGGAGGGGGCGGGGTTGAGCTGCGGCTCCATGTTCTCCTGTGGCAGATCCTCAATAATGCAGTGAACGATGCTCATGTTATGACATCAATACTCTCTGTATCATTACTCTGTGAGTACATGGTATTGTGATGATTTCTTCTCAGCCGCGGGCCCACGATGCCCTGTACTCACAGTATGTCCTCAGGTTGACACTGGGCACCATTTCACCTAGAAGTCTAAGGACGTGGCCGAATGTAATTACTGTAGGTGACAGTGCTGGAGTGGATGTGAATATTGCAGCCAGAGCTGCTTTTTTTTCTTCTTCACCACTGCTTGGGGACTGATTAAGAAAAACTCCTGGAGTTTGGTTTATAGCCTTCCAAAATAGACAAATATTGTACAAGAATTTGTTATTCAAAATGTTGGAGGCATAAAAAACACACATTACACAATGGAAAATATACTCAGTTTATCTGCAACATTAATTTCTCCTTGCATGGATAATAAAATATACTGTAATACATATAAATACTATTGTGACATAGCCCTTGCCTTATAAAGGTAAGCACAAGCATTTATTATACCAAGCCAACAACAACATCATGTAAATTTCATGCATGAAGTATTTTCACATATAGTGGTATATACCTGGAAGGGCAAATGTAGGACCTTTTTTCCTTTCCAAAGATACTACAGGAGAATATTGGACTGTGAGATCTGGTGCATTGTATTTGGCGCTCTCAATTTGGGATTATCTAATTTTGGATGCAAAATGTTCAGTTTACCTTTAAGTTACACCTAACTTATGGCCAGGTTAAACCAGGTGGGACAGTACCTAGAACAGCAGGGTAAGGATTGGCAGCATTAAGCCTAAAAAATTTGGCTGTGATGATGGTTTTAATATTTTATGGCCCTCAGGCCACCACTGAATATTTGTGGCTCTATACAAAATGAGTCAGAAGATTCACTATAGTTCATGAAACTTAGACCTTTTTTCTCTTATTTGCTAGTCTGTACATTAAAAAAGTAGCAGTTAATATATAGAGCAGACCCCGTGCTGGCTCAATAGGACAGTCCAGCATTTGTTTTTACCAAAATAATTGCATGATGCAAGGGCTGCAGTTTTAAGCTGGGTATACACAGACTGGAAATTGGGTGGTTTAGCAGGAGCAGGCCTTTTCCATCCTGCTGACTGTTCAACAGTCGAATGGTCATGCTGGAAATCCAGCATTCATTCAGCACTTTTAGCCAATTGCTGCAGCGCTAATCTGTGTATTCCAACAGGGGGGAATACACACACCCCCCCTGTCAGAATACAGTAGAACGGTGGAGAGAGATTCCTGCATCACACATTTCTGTTGATGCAAGGATCTGTCATTTTTTTAATATATTCAACCCGCTGATTGAAATAAAAAAACTGAAGTGTATTCCCAGCTTAACAGTATCGTTCAATTGTTCCAAGACCAGCATAATCCTTAACCAACCCAACTCCCAAACCTCTTAGCAAAACTAAACCTAATTAATTTATGGGAGTGCTGAATGCCGGCATCTCCTCATAACACTATGGGGTTGATTTACTAAAAGTAAATAGACTGTGCACTTTGCAAAGTGCAGTTGCACACTGCAAGAGCAGTTACTCCAGAGCTTAGTAAATGAGCAGATACTCTGCTGACTTTCATCATCCAATCATGTGCAAGCAATGATGCCACTGTTATTTTCCTTGCACGTGATTGGGTATTCTTTGCAAATTGTAGGTTTACCTAATTTACTAAGCTCTGGAGCAACTGCTTGTGCACAGTCTATTTGCCTTGGACCTCGCAGAAGCATACAGCTGCGGGGCACTTGCAGAGTGGCCCCACCTAATTGAATGGGTTGCAATTGGCAGGCAGTAGCATCCACCAAAAGCAACAGGTGGTGTAATTCTTCCTACGACATGTATACACCTTAGGCTGCTGCCTCAGCAGCTAAAGGGGGTAGAGATTGGGTGTGGTAAAACTGCAACTCAGTTTACAAACCCCACCCTTGCAATGCACGCAATTGGGACATGGTAGTACGGCAATTAGAAGTTTAAATAAGGTGTGAGGAAGCGACACTGTGCCTGGTAAACTTTGACTTCTCCCATGTTGTTCAGGTAGATCTCCTCCTCTTTAAGGTTGCCTATCCCTGCACTATAGGATTCATTAGTGGTGAGGAGGTCAGCTGGAGGTACCATTCAGCGCAACAGGAGATGGAGGCATTTGTGTGGACACAAGGGCTATGCATACTCCTTCCTCTACTCCCTGTAACAGTTTATGGACAAAGAAATCAAATGGAAATGCTGCTAAGCAGTTCTGTTACTTTGCCTAATCCAGTTATGTGGTGGACAACCTTTGCCTACATTCACTTCTGTGCATCTCTGTTGTATTCTCTTTCCTGCTTTCCAACGATATTTACTGTACATTTATTTTCAGTTTACAAACCTCTTCTTGCTCTTATTTCCCTTTTATTATCTTGTTTTTCACTCAATTGATCTTATTGTATTTTTATGGAATCATTGTTCAGGCTGCTCTTCTTCAGCACTGTATAGTCATTGGTTTCCCAACTGTAACCCTCTATCTAGATGACTCTACCCTCACTTTCCTGTGTGCCATTCTCCAAACACAATAAGGGAACCAGGTAAATTGCATAGCTCCCAACTGGCTCTGATTTCGAGGGACTGTCCCTCATTTCGGAAATCCCTCTGTCCCTCTTTCCTCCTCATTTGTCCCTCATTTTGGTCTGATATATAGAGTTGTACAGTATATAAAATGCACTTGTTATCTTTCAAGTGTTTCCCAGTGCCTTTCATCCAAATTCTAAATAGCTGCATTTGTAAATTTTAAAAGCCAATATAAAGGAATAGTAGTGGTAAAAAAAAGCCCTTGTGGATTTAATTAATTTTTTTTTGTTAATTCTCCTTTACGGGGGTGTGACAGAAGCCGTGTTCTATGCCTACATACGTTTGCTAGTAGGTGTCCCTCATTCCCATCTCAAAATGTTGGGAGGTATGCCCACTATCTAGATGACTCTACCCTCACTTTCCTGTGTGCCACTGTCCAAACACAATAAGGGAACCAGGTAAATTGTGTATAGACAATGTTGAGTTGCCCCCAGTGTTCTCCAAGAGAACACTTTAGAATATTGCACCTGACATCTTACAGTGATGCAGTACAGCAAGGAGAAGTCTTTCTCCTGTATTCTTGATTACATAGTGTGCAGCAAGATATCATACTAAGTCCTGGAAAGGTCTGAAAAAGCCTAATGCCGCGTACACACAACCGGACTTTACGGCATACTTTGTCATGCGGACTTTTCGATGGACTTTCCGATGGACTTTCCGAATGAATGGACTTGCCTACACACGATCAACCAAAGTCCGACGGATTCGTACGTGATGACGTACGACCGGACTAAAACAAGGAAGTTGATAGCCAGTAGCCAATAGCTGCCCTAGCGTCGGTTTTTGTCCGTCGGACTAGCATACAGACGAGCGGACTTTTCGACAGGACTCGAGTCCGTCAAAAAGATTTGAAACATGTTTCATTTCCAGGTCTGTCAAACTTTTGGGGAAAAAAAGTCAGCTGAAGCCCACACACGATCGAATTGTCCGACGAGCCCGGTTCACCGAACCAAGTATGCCGTAAAGTCCGGTCGTGTGTTCGCGGCATCAGGCCCCATTAGATTTGCTGCAGATTTTTGTCTTCAGATTTACCAAAACCATGTAGTGCAAGGACCTGCCTGATTGCATACAAATTGAAACTCTTAAGGTTTGACCTTATATTATATGGTTGTGGTAAATCCGAAGACAAAAATCTGCAGAAAATCTAATAGTGTGTATGGGGCTTTAAGCTGATTTCACATTGATCCGTATTTCTTCTACTTTTGTGTCTAAATAAGCGGAAGAAAAAGGCATGACCATGAAATCCTATGGAACTCTTTACACTGATCAGTTGCTTGTCCGCTGCGTTTTAAAAAATCCTGCTTGCCACATTTTTGGTGCAAGTTCGGTGTGGTAAAAAAGAAAAAGAAAATTACCAAAAACGCACCTCCCCACTGAAATGATTCGAAACCGCATCAAAACCGCACCCACGGTTGCTTTTTTGGTGCGGTTTTTGAGTTACATGCCTTTATTTCACAGGTGCAAAATACAACGGAAACCCAACTAAAATGTGGCAAAAATGCATATGCCTTTTTTTACCACGTTTTTGCAACAAAGCAGTGTGGAAAGGTAATTCATCCATCACCTGCTACTCATTGCCACCTCTGATAGTACATCCTACAATGGAGCACGGGAGATGGCAATGAAACCTCCAGATGAACGCAGAGCACCGTTTTGAGGAAACACCCGCTCTGGGATGATGCTAGCTAGCTACTAGTCAATTTAGTCAATTCAATTGGTGCAAGAAAGAGTAACAGCTGTGTGTGGCAATGCTGAATTTCAGATATATATGAGATGGAGGGGGGGATCTACAAATTTTTATTTTAATGATTAAGTTGAGTTAGGATACGCAAAGCTGAACTCAAGACAAAAAGTTGGATACACATATGAAACACATACAGTACAAAGAAGCTATTGTACACAAATGATTTGTATTTCTGTCCTGAGATTTACACAACCCTACCACACAGCACAGCCAAGCAGATGACACTACTTTTAGTTAAAGTGGTTGTAAAGAGAGAAGGTTTTTTTCTTAATGCATTCTATGCATTAGGATAAAAAGCCTTCTGTGTGCAGCAGCCCCCCTAATACTTACCTGAGCCCCATTTCTATCCAGCGATGTCCACGAGTCCCTCAGCCGTCTGGGACTCTCCCTCCTGATTGGCTGGAGACACAGCAGTGGTACACCATTTGCTCCCACTGCTGTCAGTCAAAGTCAGTTAGCCAATCAGGAGAGGGAGAGGGGACGGGGCTGAACCGCAGCTCTGTGTCTGAATGGAGACACGGATTTGCAGCTCGGCTCGGGTGCCCCCATAGCAAGCTGCTTGCTGTGGGGGCACTCGACAGGAGGGACGGGCCAGGAGCAGCGAAGAGGGATCCGAGAAGAGGAAGATAGGGGTGCCCTGTGCAAATCCACTGCAACAGAGCAGGTAAGTATGTTTTTTATTTTTTAAATACCGAGACTTTACAAGTCTGTATTAATATATCCTTTTTATCTGCCTAAAGTTCAACTTTATAGGAAAAATTGATTTTGATTTTGAATCATTTTTGTTTATTTGTGTTACATTTACACATTTTAACTGCTGTTTAATATCTAGTAGTAGTTATTCACATTCAGCTGGACTTGTTAAAGTGTCATTAAAACCACATCATTAAAAACTGCCAGTACATGCTGTATTACATGCTGTTCATACTCACTCAGTCACTATGGGATCCATTTTGTGTTCACTGTCCCTCCCTCCTTGTCTTTATCCCCGCTGCAGCCTGAGATTGTGTAGACAAGCATGTGCCACTGAGCATGCTCCAGTTTCAGTTCCCTTCTAAACTGTTTGTTTCCTCCTTTTTCTTATCTGTGCAGCCCACATGACTATAGACCCATCCATCCACTGCGGTCCTCCATTCCTCACTACTCCAATATAACGCCCCCATGCCCCACCACTGTTCCTCGCTTCACACCTTCCTTAACAGATGTTGTGTCCTCCACTCCTCACCTTCTTCCCATCACCACTCCTTCCGAAGCTACTTTTCCATCTCCTCAGCTCTTATCTCCTTCACTGTCCGGCGCTCCTCACCCCTTCCATTCAACACAGCAGCACCCTGCTAATAACCTACCACCCAACACTGCATTCCCCGCTCCTAACACCTCCATCTAATTTGGCCATGTCCTGCTCATTATCCCCCATGCCACACTGCTGTCACTGGCTCCTCACCCCTCCCATCTCACCCTGCTGTCTCCTGCTCCACACCTACCTTATCCAGAGCTGCTGTCCTCTACTCCTCACCCCTCATCCAACATTGCTTTCCCCAGCTTCTCTTCCCTACATTTAACATTGTGGTCCCCTGCTCCTCTCACCTCTTTTCCAACATTGCTTTTCTCTGATTCTCATCCCTACATTCAACACTGTAGTCCCCCGCTCCTCACCCCCCATCCCAAACTGCAGTCTTCTGCTCCACAATCACCTAATCTGATGTTTACAGTCCCCTGCTTCTCACGTTCCTTGTCTCATGCTGCTGGCCCCATCCCCAAGCTGCTGTCCACTCTCAACTCCCCCTGTCACAGCACCCCCTTCACACCTCACCCCTGGTCTCTATGCCTCCCTGCCACAGACTACAAACCACAGGACATATCACCATTACTGCTCCCCTGCAAGAAAATGCAAAAACATTATAGCCCCTAGGATTTTTTAGGAGGTCAATATACAAAGTTACCACAAATGTCTAAAATAGATACTTTATTACGGATAATAGTTAAAACTAACCTAAAGTGATGCTAAAGTATTTTTTTTTGTTGTTAAAAATAACAAACATGTCATACCTACCTGCTCTGTGCATTGGTTTTTCACAGAGCAGCCTGGATCCTCCTCTTCTCGGGTCCCCCCCCTGCCGACACACCTGGCCCCTCCCTCCTGTTGACTGCCCCCACAGCAAGCAGCTTCTTATGGGTACTTATGGGTACACCCGAGCCACAGTTCCCTGAGTCCATCCAGACACGGAGCCACGGCCCGGCCCCGCCCTCTCTCTTTCTTCATTGGCTCACTGACTTTGATTAACAGCAGCAGTAGCCAGTGGTGCTTCGCTGCTGTCTCAGTCAATGAGGAGGGAGAGTCCCGGGCTACCCAGTCTCCTGTGCAACATCGCTGGATAGAAATGGGGCTCAGGTAAGTGTTAAGAGGGCTGCTGCACACAGAAGGCTTTTTATCTTAATGCAAAGAATACATTACAAGAATACATCGGTTCACACTCTTAGGAATTAGGATCTGACTTTGGATTTGACTTTGAGGCCCAAAGTCGCAGGACATGTGAAATGCCATGTATCTCTATGAGAGCCGTTCCAAGTGACACTACTGAAGCCGCTGCTATTTCAGAAAAGGTTCCTGCACTACTTTGATCCAACTTTGACATGGCTTCAATGACAGAGAGTGTAAAAGTCTTATCAAAGTCACTTCAAAGTCATATCAAAGTCGGACTCTAAAGTTGCACTGAAAATCGTGCAACTCTGGAAGTCAGCTAGTTTGACCGAGCCTAAAAGCCAAAAAAGCATCAATACAAAACATGTACATTTGAGATATCACTTCACATCAATACAAATTGCTCCAAACATGGAATCATGATTATGAGGTTCACATCCAAAAACTGAAAAACATCATAGTCTCTACGCGTTTCGTTAAATACAGTTCACTTCATTAGGAGTTTGATGTTACCAGGCGGGTGTCAGAAAATCTAGAAATAAACCCCAAATTATAACAGAAAAAAAAGGTGATAGCTCTAATTTACATGTTTTGTATCCGTGCATTTTTTGGATTTTAAGTTGGTTTCAGTCAGTGTTCGTAATAAAGTATCTATTTTAGACATTTGTGGTAACATTGCATATTGACCTCCTAAAAAAAATTCCAGGGGCTATATTGTTTCTGCATTTTCTTGCAAGTGTGTTTTGGGTTGGAGGCATTGTACCGTTCCCTTCCCCCTGCCACATCCTCAAAGTGGTCACAACAGCTCTCTGCCACCCACCTCACTCCTCCAAGTTACATCAGGGTTGATTTACTAAAGGCTGTTCACTTTGCAAGTGAACTATACCCAAAGCTTATTGAATGTAGTGAAATTTCACTTTGCAAAGAATACCCAATCACACGCAAGGAAAATTTAAAAAAATGCATTTTCTCTTGCACATGATAGGATGAGTCAGCAGAGCTTCACCTCCCAATATAGCAAGGATAACTTGCCACAAATTTGTGGCAGTGTTGAATTGTAAGTCTGTTAACTTGCTGCACATTTTCACTGGTAAAATATACACTTGCAGAGCACTTGAAGCACAAGTTCTAGTTTACACTTTACCAATTTGTAGCAAATTTGGGTGGCAAGTCTCTAACAAGGGCAAAGTTGCAATGGTGAGTCTACAGCAAGAGCTCTGCAAGTCTACAGCATGAAAATTCAGCCACAATGACCCCTGTGGTGGGATGACTATTGTACAACATAACTGAACCTGAACTTGCCGCAGACTTGCAGAATGTTTGCAAAGAAAGTTCATCTGGAGTCATGCAAATGCAGACTTGCTGCAATTGTGTATTAAACTTGTGAAGCCTGGCAAGTCTAGCAATAGCTTAGCAAGGCAAACTTGCAGCACAATTGCTTGCTACCTGGGATCATTCACTAAGTTATGGGGAAAATTCTCTTGCAAAGTGCAACTTCCCTTGCAAAGAGTGCAGCCTCTTTGCCTTTAGCAAATTGACCCCACAATGTCTTTCTCATCCACTCTACAGTCCCTGGGTCACAGAAGCATTCTACAAACCCCCACCATCTTCTCAGAGACAGTACCTCTATGCTTCCCTACCATCTACTTCATACTCCCCCCCCCCCCCCCCCCCCAGCCACGATACTAACCCCCCTGGTCAGAATGACTCCCTCCCACCCGACTCCACTGTCCCCCATTCTTTACCCCTTATCCCATGCTACTGTATCACCCCCTGTCCGACTCTGCTCAATCCACAAACTTTCTCTTTCTGGAACGGTCAACACTTTTACTAGTCAACCTAAAAAAATAAAAACAAATATTTTTAACCATTTTGATTTAGCCCTGCACATATTAGACGAGTTAGAATGGAATATACTGTATATACAAACACATGTAAGTGGATAGATTACATTCAGTGAGAGAGCAGTAAACCCTTCTGCAGTGGTGTTGTATGTCCAGAAATCCAATATTTTATCTTTGACACCAATCCAGAGGGGGTTTCAGTTTAAGAAAATAACACATTCAACACCTGCAAAAAAAAAAAAACAATTATAGGTGTTGCGTTGGTTATTTCCTCAGAGAAGGAAGCCAAGAGTTGCTGGCCACCTGAGTAGGCATCAGTAACCAGAATAATTGGCATCTGGTGTCGGGGTGGGACCTGTACATTGTGTGTCTCACTTTCCTATAAATAGCCTATGTTCTTGAAAAAATATATTTATTGAGGAATTCGATTTATACAGCTGAGTTTGGAAGGAGAATATACACTAACAATGTTATGATGCACTGGCAGCAATGGAAGTGTATGACATTGAGTTTACATTTCAAGATTACTGCATTTTCTAAAGGTGTCATTATTCATTTTTTTGGCTAAAGAGGCTGCCTGGTGCCTGCAGTGTCCTTCAGCAGAATAAGTGTCTGCAGTGTTTATGATGGAGTCTTTATCTCTGTTGTCCTCAGCTGAAGCTGAACTAGTATTTTATGTATGGGACTTTGCATGCATTTTAAAGGGGATAATTGGACATGTGGGCAAAATCTGACCACCCTCAGGCAAGAAAGATCGGAGCCCAGGGTGCAAAGCTGAAAGTCTGGAACATGAGCCTGCAGCCTAGAACTGTGGGGAAGGAAGGGGGATGGCGCAGGGAGTGGAAGCTGGTGTCCGTTATCAGTGGGAGGAATAATAGCAACAATGGAAGAATGTATAACCTGCCTTATTGGTCAATATGGATAAAAATGGCTGAGTCAGGAGACTGTTATCTTTTGTCTGCGGATATCTTATAAGAACAATTCATATACATTTGAAGTACTAGAAAGTTTTTTTGCCAGAAGTAATGCACATACTCTTGTGTTTCAAAAACCTCTGCTGTGATATAATGCTGCAAAGCATAAGTATGGCAAAAACACTGCAGCCCTTCCCACCGCCCCAACTTCCACCTACTCTGTAAACACTGATGATGTCCACTTTAACCACTTCAGCCCCAGAAGAATTTACCCCCTTCCTGACCAGAGCGTTTTTTGCGATTCGGCACTGCGTTGCTTTAACTGATAATTGCGCGGTCGTGCGACGTGGCTCCCAAACAAAATTGACATTCCTTTTTTTCCCACAAATAGAGCTTTCTTTTGGTGGTATTTGATCACCTCTGCGGTTTTTATTTTTTGCGTTATAAACAAAAAAATAGCGACAATTTTGAAAAAAACGCTTTTTTTTTACTTTTTGCTATAATAAATATCCCCAAAAAATATTTAAAACATTTTTTTCCCTCAGTTTAGGCCAATACGTATTCTTTTACATATTTTTGGTAAAAAAAAATCGCAATAAGCATTTATTAATTGGTTTGCGCAAAAGTTATAGCGTTTACAAAATAGGGGATAGTTTTATGGCATTTTTATTATTAATTTTTTTTTTAATAGTAATGGCGGCGATCAGCGATTTTTATCGTGACTGCGACAATATGGCGGACACATCGGACATTTTTGACACATTTTTGGGATCATTTTCATTTATACAGCAATCGGTGCTATACAAATTTATTTTATTTTTATTTTAGGTACTTGTATAGCGCCCTCAATTTACACAGCACTTTACATATACATTGTACATTCACATCAGTCCCTACCCTCAAGGAGCTTACAATCTAAGGTCCCTAACTCACATTCATATACTAGGGGCAATTTAGACAGGATCCAATTAACCTACCACTGATTCCTGTGTAAATGACACTGGCAGTGAAGGGGTTAACCACTAGGGGGCTAGGGAGGGGTTAAGTATGTCCTAGGGATGTGTTACTAACTGCGGGGGGGCGTGGCTACATGTGACACATCACTGATCTCTGTCACTGAGATCAGTGATACTGTCACTAGGCAGAATGGGGAGATGCTTGTTTACTTATAGAATAGAGCTTTCTTTTCGTGGTATTTGATCACCTCTGTGGTTTTTATTTTTTGCACTATAAACAAAAAAAAAGCGACGATTTTGAAAAAAAAACAATATTTTTTACTTTTTGCTATAATAAATATCCCCAAAAATGTTTTTAAAAAACACATTTCTTCATCAATTTAGGCCAATATATATTCTTCTACATATTTTTGGTTAAAAAAAAAATCGCTATAAGCATTTATTGATTGGTTTGCGCAAAAGTTATAGCGTATACAAACTATGGGAAAGATTTATGGCATGTTTATAGCATTTTTATTATTATTTTTTTTACTAGTAATGGTGGTGATCTGCAATTTTTATCAGGATTGCGACATTGCAACAGACAGATCGGACACTTTTGACACATTTTTGGAACCATTGACATTTATACAGCGATCAGTGCTATAAAAATGCACTGATTACTGTGTAAATGTCACTGGTAGGGAAGGGGTTAACACTAGGGGGCGATCAAGGGGTTACATGTGTCTTCCCTCAGTGTTTTCTAACTGTATGGGGATAGGACTGAGTAGAAGAGGAGACATATCGCTGTTCCTATTTACTACGAACAAACGACATGTCTCCTCTCCTCTGACAGCACAGGGATTTGTGTGTTTACACACACAAATTCCTGTGCTGGCGCTCGTGCACGCGATCATGTGTGGCTGGCGACGATCGTGACCGCCGGCCACGGGCATTGGGTCCCCGCCGTGCAGTGGGAGCGTGCTCCTCCGGCGGCGCACACGCGCCCTCCGGGGGCTCTTAAAGGAAACCCCATACGGGTATGGGGTTTTGCGCAGGGGTGCCATTCTGCCCCCGTTAATAGACGTGAGCTGGTCGGGAATCGGTTAAAGTGGTTCTAAAGCCTTATGGTTTTTTACCGAAAAGAGAAGTATGGGAATATATATATATATATATATATATATATATATATTTTTTTTTTTTTTTAATCATTACCTATGTGGATGCAGCATCAGTCTGATGCTGCATCTCTCCCCCGCCAGCTCTAACACTGAGAACCGAGCGATCAAACATTGCCGATCACTTGGTTCTCACAGCTACTTGAGCAGAGAGCTGGTGACTGTCAGTCACTGCTGTCTGCTCTGCCCCCCTGTGCTCCCTGGGGCGCTAGGCTATGGAGGGGGCAGGAGCGGCCGGCTCAGTCTCTCAGCGGCTCGCTGAGAGGCTGAGCCAGGTGCCGGTCCTGGCATGTGGGCGGATCCCGACCATATAGTCACGATCTTGCCCGAGCCTGTACTGGCTCTGTGACATCAGCTGATAGCGGGCTTCAGCCCACTGTCAGCAGAAAACGGGTCACAGGAGTGCAGAAAGAAACTGCACTCCTGTGATCCACAGGAGAAGTACAACCAAACGAGCTTCAGAAAAGGTATGTATAGTGATTTTTGCTTTACAGGCCTAGACAGGTTAATCTTAGATTGTGGCTGCCAGTAGATGTAGAGATTTTAGTTTTAGGCTGAACTTCTACTTTTAGGTAAAAAAGCCTTCTTTTCTGCAGAAGCCCCCCCAGCCCCCCTATTCTTACCTGAGCCCGACCTGATCTAGCGACATGCATGAGAGCAGCAGCTCTCGCCACTGTCTCCCTCCTCAGTGGGCAGATTGATTGTCAATCAAATGCCGTGACGAGGGAGCAGGGGTGGGGCCAAGTCCCCTGGTCTGTGTCAAGAGACGCAGACTGGGTGGCTCGGGAGTGAGCATGCACGGGTGTCCACAGGGAAAGAGGCTTTCCCTGGGGGCATTTGCTGAAGTGGAGGGGCCTGGTGCACCTGCGGGGGAATCCCAGAAAAGGAGGATTGGGGCTTCTCTGTGCAAGACCCTTGCACAGAGCAGGTAAGTATGATGTGTTGTTTTGTTTTAAAATCACCCTCAACCTGAACTCCTGGAAAAGTAGAAATGCAGCCCCACTACAATGGTTAAAGTGTTTGTTAAGTCTAGATTATAACTCACTGCCAGTCCCTCTATTAGAGCCTGGCATACCACACTATGTAAGTCATTTCTAAAAAGGAGCGTTGTAAATACCTATTTAGAGCTATCTTCAGGCCGGTCACGTGACTTGTGGCCGCTTTACAGCTCCAATGCATGGCTTATGCGGCAGAGGCCGAGATCTCCCTCTGACGTCAGCCGGGAAGATCACGTGGCCTCCCACAGAAGCCCTGTCTCAGAGCTGTAAAGTGGCCGCAAGTCACATGACCAGCCTGAAGATAGCTCTAAATAGGTATTTACAACGCTCATTTTTAGAAATGACTAACATAGGGTGGTATGCCAGGCTCTAATAGAGGGTCTGGCAGTGACCATTGTAGGTTTTTTATTTTTAATAACAGCCGGAGGGGCGAGACAGAGACACAGAGAAGGAGCTGACAGGCAGAGAGGAGAGGGTGAGGGGGAGAGAGGAGAGCAGAGAGGACAGCTACGTTTGACGGAGGGACGCACTCTGACCACGGTGGTCAGGGCTCAGCAGCCCTGATTTCCGTGGTCAGTACAGACAGGGGATACAGGAAGTGTCAGGTGGAGGCAGTTTTTTTTACAGTTTAGAGGGGGGCAGATTACATAGCACAAGCACTGTGCTGTTTAATCTGCTTTAAGGGACCAGAATCTGATTTTTTTGGGGTGGGGGGTTAACAGATACTTTAAATGCTTGTTTATGTCTAGGAGGATTGGAAAAGCAGTTTTACTTACCTGATCCTCTGCTCCTGCAGGCTCCTCTGTGCTGCTGGACCAATCCCTGCAGTCTCTTCTCCCCTATGCTCCAGCAGTCTAAGATCCTCTTACATCATTAGGACCAATCCAGGACCCATAGCACTGCATTGAATGTGAAGATGCTTGGGGAACAGTCCACTGCTGAAGAATAGGGGAACACCATCTGCCAGGGAAGCGGAGGATCAGGTTAGTAAAACTGCTTTTTCATCCCCTAGACAGAAATCAGCATTTAAACCTTGCAGTACAGGTGTGGCCCAACTGCAAGGGAGGGTTTTTACTTTTCCCAGAGTTGGGAAAAGTGTTCCAAGCAGGTTTTTAAAAATAATGCAGCATTTATTCACTGATAAAATCAATATTTGTATGTATTTTTAAAGCAATTAATATACATTTGATTTACACTGGAACAGGGAGACGGAGGGGCAGCACTAGAGGCCATTCAGGTCCTGCAATACTTCCATATAAAATATATATATAAGCTGCGTTACCTCCAATAAGTGCTTATCCACAGTGTAACAAATAAATCAAAAGTTAAAATGATAGGAAAGCTGCTACTATAACTTGTGTTAACACAATCAATAGATAAAAGAATAGTGGGGCAATAGCTGCTCTATCCTGTAGTGAAGGAATGCCAAAAATGCAATAATGTAGTACTTAAAGTGCAAACAGTGCTCAAAGTATATTAAAAAATGCTAACAGTTCTTTAAGTTGCAATGGTCCTAAGAAAAGTGCTCCTCCTCCTTCTTTTAGCCACAGTAAAGTGCTGTGTCTTGCAAAAAAATGCAATCTTCATGCTCAATCACCAATTAAGGGCCCCTTCTAGGACCAAACTCACCAAATGTTGACCTCCTGAGTTTACACTGAGGCAGGTCAAAACACGCTTAATGTAGCTTGTCAGTCTGTCATGTTGTTCACCATCCGTATCATGATTGTCCATACAAAGAAATCAGAGAGGGTATCATTGCATAACACCATTTATTAATATAAATCCCCCATAAAAACAGTAAGATTGTACACTTACATATTTGGGTGCCTCCCCGACACCAGGAATTATCTGCCGTCAATGTAAACCAAGCTGTAGTTGCTCCATGTCATTAATAGTGTGTAAAGCCAGCATGGGTTCCACCCGGCAGAAAGCGGAAGTGACTTAGTGATGTGCGTGTGTGCCCCTACGTGTTTTGTCACCACAACGTCATCAGGAGATGGCTCTTGATGACGAAATGCGTAGGATCACAAACGTACAGCACTACGTCATTTCTATTTCCTGCCAGGTGGAACACGCACTGGTTTTACACACTATTGGAGAAATTGAGCGACTACGGCTTGGTTTACAGTAAAGGCAGATAATTCCTGGTAATAGATAGGAAATAGTTCTGGACAGCCGCACTCTGAAAAAAATTCCTTTTATTCAAAAAACAAACAAAATCCAAAAGTACATGCCACAGCAGAACAGGAAACTGACGCGTTTCGCACTACGATCAGTGCTTACTCAAAGCTATGAGTAAGCACTGATCTTAGAGCGAAATGCGTCAGTTTTGCTGTTCTGCTGTGGCATGTACTTTTGGATTTTGTTTGTTTTTTGAATAAAAGGCATTTTTTTCGGAGTGCGGCTGTCCAGAACTATTTCCTATCTATTGCTAAATGCATTGCCAGCACCTGTGGCTTCCTATACTGGTAAAGAGGTTTTACTATTGGTTGAACCTCCTGGAGCGGTGACACTCCCTTTCCCTATCTAGATAATTCCTGGTGCTGGGGAGGCACCCAAATATGTGAGTGCACAATCCTACTGTTTTTATGGGGGATTTATATTAATACACAGTGTTATGCGATGATACCCTCTCTGGTTTCTTTGTATGGACAGTCACGATACGGATGGTGAACAACATGTGAGAGACTGACCTGCCTCAGTGTAAACTCAGGAGGTCAACAACATTTGGTGAGTTTGGTGCTAGGAGGGCCCTTGATTGGTGATTGAGCATGAAGATTGCATTTTTTTTGCACAAGACACACTCTGGCTAAAAGAAGGAGGAGCACTTTTCTTACCACCATTGCACCTTAAAGAACTGTGCTGCAATACTCACCAGAGGAAATAGCAAAGTGAGCAGAAGGGCGAGTGTATCACTGTGCTGCTTCTCCTTCACCGTCCAACCCAGCTGTATTGCATAAAGCTGAAATCCCAGCACGCATCTAAATATACAGATAAACTACATATACAAAAGCTGGTTTACCTGACAAAGGATTTTTATTTTTGTCCAATCAGTTTTGAGATTTACACAGCTCTGTCTCATAGCATAGCCCTGTTTAGCAGGCACAGGGACCTAATCTTTCTCTTTCACTGTTTCTTTTTCACTTACAGGCCTACTCCCTATCCCCACTTCCACCCTGTGATTGCATAAATAAGAAGCAACACACTGAGGCCCTTATCTCTCTGTCCCTCTGCTCTCTCCTCCTATCTGCTTGGATCTTTGCAGTACAGCATACCCAACTGGCTCTTTGTGCTGCTTGTGCAAGAGGCCAATACCAAATCAAAAGCAAGTAGTTACACTGCTTGCATCTGCAAAAAATACATTTAATCATCTAATTATGATTACGGAACTGAATTCAGTTTATTTTTTATATCTGCTTGGAGATCAGTATTAAATGCAATAGAGAGAATTCAGGTCACAAACCTGGCTCTGCTGTCTGGCAGGGCTGTGTAAATCTTAGGACTGAATGTACAGGAATACAAATCTTTTGGCAGGTAAGTTAGTTTGCCTAGATATATACACTATATTGTCAAATGTATTGGGATACCTGCCTTTACACGCACATGAACTTTAATGGCATCCCAGTCTTAGTCTGTAGGGTTCAATATTGAGTTGGCCCACCCTTTGCAGCTATAACAGTTTCTACTCTTCTGGGAAGGCTGTCCACAAGGTTTAGGAGTGTGTCTATGGGAATGTTTGACCATTCTTCCAGAAGCACATTTGTGAGGTCAGGCACTGATGTGGACGAGAAGGCCTGGCTCGCAGCTTCCACTCTAATTTATCCCAAAGGTGTTCTATCAGATTGAGTTCAGGACTCTGTGCAGGCCAGTCAAGTTCCTCCACCCCAAACTCGCTCATCCATATCTATATGGACCTTGCTTTGTGCACTGGCACGCGGTCATGTTGGAACAGGAAGGGGCCATCCCCAAACTATTCCCACAAAGTTGGGAGCATGAAATTGTCCAAAATGTCTTAAGAGTTCCCTTCACTGGAACTAAGGGGCCAAGCCCAATCGCTGCAATACAACTCCACACCCTACCCCCTCCCCTCCACCAAATGATTTGGACCAGTGCACAAAGCAAGGTCCATAAAGAAATGGATGAGCGAGTTTGGGGTGGAGGAACTTGACTGGCCTGCACAGAGTCCTGACCTCAACTCGATAGAACACCTTTGGGATGAATTTGAGCGGAGACTGTGAGCCAGGCCTTCTTGTCCAACATCAGTGCCTGACCTCACAAATACGCTTCTGGAAGAATGGTTGAAGCTGTTACAGCTGCAAAGTGTGGGCCAACTCAATACTGAACCCTACGGACTAAGACTGGGATGCCATTAAAGTTCATGTGCGTGTAAAGGCAGGTGTCCCAATACTTTTGGTAATATAGTATATATATATATATATATATATATATATATATATATATATATATATATATATATATATATATATATATATATATTTTTTTTTTTTGAACCATGTATATAGCTGTTTGCCTGGTGCTCAGCTTTAGATTCTCTTTTAAACCTTAAACCTTAAAAATCCTTAAACTTTGAACCTATCCATTTACCTTGCCTTCCCACAATCCAGCACACATAGCCGGCACTGAAAGACTTCAACTTTTAGCTAGCATGACTCAATATAATGAGACATTTCTGGCAATTATACCAGTTGAACTAAGAAAGAAATTGCCTTTTGAAGAATTACAAAAGTCGAATGAATGGGATATGTATGTATTTATCCCCAGAGTTGTTATTTTGCATGTAGGATGATGAAGAAGGCAAATGGGAAGGGGATTGGGACACATTCTTCAAGACTTTTATTTGGTAAATTTGCACACCCAATCTCCTGTCTCTCTCATACAAATTTGAATTTATTATTAGTGTCTTGGGGCCTATGATCAGCACTGCCGGGGAGGTTTTTGGTGACCCATACTCAGAAGAGGTCCCCATATGCATATATAGCTCTACTGTCCTACCCATAGCCTCAAACAGAGCAGCAATTTCAGAGAAGTTACGTATATACAGTACATTTCCTGCAATAAATAGCTGATGAGACAGGTCCATGTAGTTGCACCAATATGCAGTAAAACGGGTAGATACACATTATTTACTATGCCATGTTATTTATAACATTGTATGATCTAAGTTTCAACTCCGCTGCACTGTTTTATACCGTACCAACAACAGGCAGTCCATGCAGAGGAAATCAATATGGTATCACCTACTTTATCAAAGCTGACATGCAACATGCCTGTCTTAAGTATGATGGAAGCAGACAATGTCACCATTATTGGAACTGCCATAAGGAAAGGTATTCATTTACAAAGTGTGTCAGAACTCAGAAGCTACTGAGTGGTAAACTCAAGGGTCGGCAGTTATGCTATTGCTGGTTGGAATGATTCGGTTTTGCTTTTATGAAAAATATTGCAGAGTATACAAATAGCAGCAATACTCAACAACTCCTGGAAGGCAAAATGGAATCCAAAGAGAAAATCTGACCACCAGATTGTGTGTCCTACTGGAATTAAAGTATGTGTGTTAAAAATTTGAGGCAAGGTAACTGCGTTGACTATACCCACAGCATCAAAAGTTTTCTTTTCTATTGTTTATGCATTTGAAGTTGTGACTATATGCTACTATTTGTACCTTTTCAAAGCACTTCTATGAATGTTAGGCCACGTATGGACTTATTTGATGACGTACTTCAAACAGCGGTTGTATGCATTAACTGAAAACACTAATCAGAAATCAGAGTTAAGCAGTTTAGAATGAAAGGTCATAATTAAATAGTGACCATCAGTTGCTGCATGCACCTTGTCTTTGCACATTTTAAGGAGAAAGAATTTGTGTTCTGGCCTTGAGGCCTCTACACCTGTGCCCAACTGCTGTGACAATTAAGGTCATTCATCCCACTGTTCTAACTGGATTTTCTGTTGCATTGATTTTGTTTAAATGGCATCAAATACTGCTAGTGGAGTGAGGCCCTCTCACTTGGAAATGATCAGAGCAGATGGGCAGAGCAGGGCAGTCTCATGCTTAAAGCCCAACTGACATCTAACTTTTTTTTTTTCATTTTTATGGTCAAGTATCCTTCTCACTTATATGAGTTTTAAACCATTGCTGCTTTGAAATACCTTAAATTGCTTTTTTTTCTGTTAGTAGAAATATACCTCCTGATCTCCTATTTCAGTGGTTTCTGCTGGCATAGGTGAAAAGCGACCACCACCCTCATAAAAAGTGTCATCACAGTTTTGTGGTGTTGAGGAAAAGAAGGGGTGTGGTTGACTGGGGGAGAGCATGTCTGACCATGGGGCATGTGTCTACTTGATTGTGCATCGGACTGGAAAGGTTATGTCTAAGCAGGTCTGTTGGCTCACCAAGGCACTAGGCCAAACTCTTGTTCCAACTGAACTGCACAGTGTACAACTATTAGTAAGGGAAAGCGAAGGCCATTCTGAGAAAATGGAGGCTGTTGGAGTACAATATCCATCTAATTGAATATCAATTTCTTTGATTTTTAGTTGGGCTTTAAGGTCTGTGAGAAATGTGATAAGACTGATTGTAACTCATGCTTTTGATATTTTTGATATCCATCAAATATGCAAATTCTTGGTTTGGTTGGACTCACTCTTTTTAAAGAAGCTGAATTAAAATGAATGTTGCAGTTACATTGTAAAAAAAAGTGTAAAAGAAGAGATCAGAAGCTATGGGGTTGGCCAAAACAAAACTTTGCAATTTCATCTGTAAAGTCTGATATCGTCTGGAATACATATTGAAGGGAGGTTCATGGGTCACATCCAGACTGTGCAGACACAGATTGTTGTAGTTACAGCTGGTGGTGCAGTTTAAAATGTAGAAGAAATATAGAATTAAGCAGGGCACAGATTGGCACACCCAGAGTGTCTAAGAGTTGTGGATTCACCACGGTTAGTGGAGGTGAAGTGATGCTGGTGACACAGTTCTTACACAATCAGTGTTGGTTACAGAGTTAAAGTTTGTGTTAGTCAGCAAGGCAAGCAGAGAGCTCATGACAAAAACAATAGCACAAGAGACTGAGTATAAGGGTACATGGCACTAGACTAACCAGAATGATGCCCAGTAGATGCCCAGTCATCATAAGGTAGACACCAAGGGGCAAAGAACTAATGTACACGAGGCACAAAAAACCCAGCAGAATTCGTGGCACAGGCCTGCATGGGCTGCAGCGGTGAGGAACACAGGAACCAGGTAGCCATGCTAGACTAGATGAGATCTTTACTCTCAGGATGTCTAGTACCGGCATTTGTTCACCAGGCCCTGAAGGCTCATCTGACACCTCCATAATGGTGATGACTAGGCACTCGGATGAGTTGGGACAGAGACCCCCGGGACTCAAAAGCACCTCTGGCGCCACTGCACAACCACGCCTGTGGATCCATTCATGGCAGCTGAGTTTGGACAACAGGCCGCTGTCATCTGGCAGAAGTTGCAAGTCCTCAGGAAGCGGTGTCTCTTGTCGGCAAAATGGGCAGCACAGTGTTGCTGGTGGGCTTTGACCCCAGTTGGATACCATCTTCCTGAGGCAGCGGGCACACATGCGATGATCACAGCCTAAGACTTTAGGCCGATGCTGCTTCATGTCAAAACCATTATAGCAGATCTTGCACTCTAGCTCCAGGGGACCCAGAAGTGGCTCCAGTGACTCTCCATCTCCACTGGCCATTCTGAGGGTTAAAGAGGAGGAATGACAAAGGTTAATAGAAGGACGGATCTTAGGGATCAAAGAAAAGAAGTCAGAGTAGAAATGAAATTAGACTATAAGACAACACAACTGACTTATTAGAGGGTATTTAAAAGTAAGAGACAGAAAAAACAACAGACTTCATGAAAGAAGGAATGGTCTTAGCAACCAATCAGGTACTTCCTTTCATGTCTAGTACAGAGTGGTGGAAAGAAAGTTTGAATCAAATTGGTTGAAACAGCCAACAAGAACAGTTTTTACTTTTGATGAGGCACAACACATCATAAACCTTATTTAAAAAGTGTCCTCAATAAATACTCAGGGCCACCAATCAGATTAAAACTTTCACAATCAATCAGCAAAAAAGAATGAATCTTACTGGTGGCTGTAAGCAAAGATAAAAGTCCTTTTATAAATGAGACCCATGCCGGACAGCCCTTATTACTATACTGTTAGAGACATACACCCCCACATTTAGCAAGCCAACTCATGCAGGCTCGAATCTAACCCTGATCCACCTACTGCTGCGGATCCAAATGACAGTTCTGCTAGAGCGAGGGAGGGAGCTGCCACCTACCTCCTGAGTTGTCAGCAAAATCCTTTTTCATAGAGGGAGAGAAGAAGAGGGAGATGGCTTGAAGAACGGGGGACAGAGAAATGCAGGAATGGATAGAAGGCGACAGTGAGAAGAAGTGGGCTGGAGCGAGAGTAATAGGTAGTGAGGGAGGATGGAGAGTCTTACGTAGAACGATGCAGCTCAGCTCTATATCAAGCCAACATGGAATAAGCCCAGTGGTTGTCATGGAAACAGAGAAGGGACCCAGCCATCTCTTCATACTGCGGTATCTGTGGCCAGGAACAGAGGACATACACACTGACCTATATACACTCATCTGTAATCATAGATGCAGATATTACACCATGAGATACATGTGGAAACTAACTTGCAGAATGTTATGTGCTGTGCACACAGAGATAGTATAACCTTTCTATATCCCTTCTCCTGAGTAGAGGGGGGAGTTCTTCTCCCTAGTCCTACTCATGTGCCCGAACAAATACCAGCTTTCATAAATAAGTCCAATTTAGGTGCAGAGTTTTCAGTATAATGTGATTCAGAATTTGTGCCGCATGCTTGTTAAACAACTTAGCACCAACTCAAAATGGAGATTTTGTATGAAAATAAGCAGCTGCTAAAAAAAGCTAGATATAATCAATACATCCATAAAAAATATAATCAATAAACATTGCTATTTACTATTCTTACAGCGAAAGAACAATTAAAAGGGAAAACCTGGAACCCAACATCCTAACAAACTTTGTGTCAATGACCAGTTCCTAAAGTGAAAATTTGGTGGCCATACTTTGACTTTATAATCCCATCATTGTGTGATTCGATCTGGCAAACAATTGAAAAGGCATAATTACCCTTCTGATTGACTAACAGTAGACTTGATTTAGTTTGGCTTCAATCAAGCTGAGTTGATCGGCCAGGATGAAAAACTATTGATTGTGTTGCATCATGGCAACACTGAGATGCTTGTTCATGAATGCAATTGCCTTAATGAATGGATTGCATGGTGAAAACAGAGATGTGATTGAGAACGTATGATCATATCTTCCAACTGTTGGCAAGTCCACTTTCAGGTGTGTGTCATATTGATCGATAGGAATAATCAATCTATGGTTGACAACCCAATCAGGAGCAATTGGAAAAGAAATCAATTATTTAACAAAGTGTATACAGCCACCACAGGAATATTAGCCGCTAATGCAGTTTGCTACCTTTCTCGGCTCTGCTTATACTCAGACAAGTAATTTCAATAACGTCCTCAATCTCATCGCTAAGTGGGAGGGTCTGCCTGCCACACTGCATGCAGAATATTCCCAGAAATAAACCACCGCAGATATAATTGACGTTTGAATCGTTCCAGTTTCAGAAAATGATAGTGGTTGCATAATGAAATGGAAATACCATTTTAAATAATAATTCAATATAAAATGGTGTGGTTGCTAATTATATGTGTTATATAAATTTTTGATGAAAATGGAGTTTTCCTTTAATTACATCAAGCTGATTGATGGCAAGGCTCATAAACACTGAAAGCTTCCAGGGGAGGACTTCAAAACGTGTTATATAAATTGCGTTTTACATCTGTCTTATTGAAGGTTAAATTCAATGCAGTGTTTGTCAACTCATTCCATCCAGGGGCAGGTTATTTGTAAATAAGGCACAAGGGCAAGAAGCATGGATACTATAATAGATGGACAAAATATAATGAACTATGACACCCTACTAATTATCTTTCTGTCTTCAGTAGATAGATAGAGAGAGAGAGAGAGAGAGAGAGAGAGAGAGAGAGATAGGTAGATAGATAGATAGATAGATAGATAGATAGATAGATAGATAGATAGATAGATAGATAGATAGATAGATAGATTAATAGTTTTGAATTTGATAAATGCATAGCCCAAGTTTTCATATTAGATGGACAGACATACGCTATATTGCCAAAAGTATTGTGACGCCTGCCTTTACACGCACATGAATTTTAATGGCATCCCAGTCTAATGCCGCGTACACACGATCAGATTTTCCGATGGGAAATATTGGATGTGAGTTTGTTGGCGGTAAGTCCGACCATGTGTATGCTCCATCAGACAATTGTTGTCGGACTTTCCGCCAACAAATGTTGGCTAGCAGGTTCACAAATTTGTTGTGTGTTGTCAGACTTTCCGATCATGTGTACACAAGTCCGTCGGACAAAAGTCCAAAGTACAAACACGCATGCTCGGAAGCAGAAGCGGTTGGTCTTGTAAACTAGCGTTTGCAATGGAGAACTAAAACGTCGTGACGTGGCAAATTATGAAATCTCCAAATGCAGCGCACAATTCTCTTCTTGTTTAATGGAATAATAATGAAGCTGCTTTGCTGGTGATACTGATGGAGTTAAACAAATTTTCAAAGGCTTTTTTTTTTTCTAGTGAAATCAAGAAAAATATTATTATGTTTTTTTAATTTTATTTGGGCAAGTTACCATTATCTCGTAGTTTTTAACATCAAAGATACAACTATGTTGGTGTCCCTTGTCAATTTTACATTGTATTTTTTTAAATGTAACTGCCTACTCCCAAACTATCATTTGAAGAAAAACACATAGCCAAGTATTAATCTACAGAATTTTTTTATTGTGCATTAAAAAAAGAAAACAAATAAAATTAGACATGCTATCTGCCAATAGAACTTAACCAAAAAGTGCATCCAAAAAAATAGAAAATAAACCAAATAAAATAATTATTCAACCAAAAAAATAATGTTAAAGCAATAACTCCAAGGCCAATCATAAATAACACGTTATCTCCTCCGATTTCGCAACATGTCTGGCTGACGAATGGCCTTTCAGAAACGGACTGAAAAGCGCTAAATGAAAAACGCAAAGAGAAAAGCACGAATCAACACTCACCAAACTTCTACTAACAGGAAATTAGCAGAAGGAGCCCAAAGGGTGGCACTAAAGAGCTGAAAAACCACGTAGTATGTCACTATGTTCGTAATTGTTGGCCAACATTTGTGTGACTGTGTGTATGCAAGACAAGTTTGAGCCAACACCTTTTGGACAAAATTCCAAAGTTTTGTTGTCGGAAAGTCTGATCGTGCGTACGAGGCATTAGTTCATAGGGTTCAATATTGAGTTGGCCCACCCTTTGCAGCTATAACAGCTTCATCTCTTCTGGGAAGGCTGTCCACAAGGTTTAGGAGTGTGTCTAAGGGAATGTTTGACAATTCTTCCAGAAGCGCATTTGTGATGTTAGGCACTGACGTGGACAAAAAGGCCTGGCTCGCAGTCTCCGCTCTAATTCATCCCAAAGGTGTTCTGTCGGGTGGAGATCAGGACTCTGTACAGGCCAGTCAAGTTCTGACGCCCTAAGAGTTCCCTTCACTGGAACTAAGGGGCCAAGCCCAACCCCTAAAAAAACAACCCCACACCATAATCCCTCCTCCACCAAATGATTTGGAGGGGTGAGCCCAATACTTTTGGCAATATAGTGTGGATGAGCGAGTTTGGGGTGGAGCAACTTGACTGACCTGCACAGAGCCCTGACCTTAACCCCATAGAACACCTTTGGGATATATTAGAGCGGAAGGCCTTCTTGTCCAACCTGACCTCACAAATATGCTTCTGGAAGAATGGTCAAACATTCCCATAGACACACTCCTAAACTTTGTGGACAGTCTTCCTAGAAGAATTAAAGCTGCAATAGCTGCAAAGGGTGGGCCAACTCAATATTGAACCCTACGGACTAAGACTGGGATGCCATTAAAGTTCATGTGCGTGTAAAGGCAGGTGTCCCAATACTTTTGGCAATATAGTGTATAATGGATCAATAGATACAGTAGATGGATGCTAGTAGGCAGAGATAGATAGACAGATAGATAGATAGATAGATAGATAGATAGATAGATAGATAGATAGATAGATAGATAGATAGATAGATAGATAGATAGATAGATAACCATATACATATATATTAGAGTTCTAACCTTTCTTTCCTAAACTACAAAAAAAGTTTTGGCTGTATATACTTTAAAATTTTCAAATGCAGACCCACATAGTTTGAAATTTAATATGGTGCATTAAATAAATTCAGTGAATCTCCACAAGAACCATTGTATATATACTGTACCGTGTTTCCCCGAAAATAAGACACCGTCTTATATTTAAACAATCAGCATTTATTCAATTACAGTTAAGTCGTCTACTTCTGGAACATCGTCATAACTCTCCAAACTTGGAATTCCATCCTGAATTTCTTGCGACTCCATTTCCTTTAGAACCATTGGCCCCAATCTTTCATGTCGAGCAATAGAGCTCTCATGAAATTAGCAGCTCATCAATGTAACCTGCTCGGAGTGCATTGGCAACAACACTGTCAGTGATTTTATCCCATGAATTCTTCACCCAAATCAGGCTAGGTTTCACAAAGTTTCCACGCTGATTTCTTGTCATTCTATTTTCAATGTAGTCGTTAATTTCCATACGCAAATGGTCTTTGAATGGCTTGTTTATTGCAATATCAAGAATCTGCAGATAGGCAGTGATTCCAGCAGGAATCATTTTTTGATCTATTCTTCTCTCTGCAAGGAAGTTCTTCATGTCTTTAGCACGGTGAGTGCTGGCTGAATCCCAGACTAGCAGACCTCTTTGGCCACCTCGCAAAACAAGTGGCAGCATTAAATCAAGCCACTTCCTTATAACTGCTTGTGTGCACCAGGCTTTTTCGCTTTCAAGAACATAAATGCCGGAAACACGTTCAATCTTATCTTTCTTTCCCTTACTGATGATAACAGGTGTGGCTTTCGTTCCATCCAGACGAATTGTCAAAATACAGGTAACACGTGAACTTTCGTGACCAGTGGAGGGAACATAGATTGAGGAGGTACCCCTCTGTTCAATTGTCGTTTGGGCTCCTTGACCCATAAACACTGCAGTTTCATCCATAGCAATCATGTTGCAAAGTTGGTATTTAGAAAAGACGATGCCATCAACAAAGGACTTGAATGCAAGTGCTCGCTTAATAACTTCAGCATCTTCCAACTTAAACAGTGTTGTTGATTTTCTGAGAGACAGTTCATATCGCTGAAGGAAGCCATCCAGCCAGTGTTGTGATGCTTTGAATTCTGGGGATATGTCGAATTGTGGTGCCATTGCAAGGGCAAATGCTTGAATATCAGCCCTGCGCACAACCAAAGCCTTTGCTCTCCTGTCAGCAACCCATTCGCTGATCATGTCTTCCAGCTCAGGAAATAAAGGTTGCCGACCTGAACCACACTTGCGCTTCTTAGCATTTCCTCTGTCCACCTGTAGACTGAGGTTATCATATTCTGCTCGCCATTTTTGGACCATTCGGATATCCAACTTCTTCTCTTTGCAGAAAGCTGTAAGATTCTTGCCCTGGGAGTCCTCCACAATTCCTTTCTTGTACTCAACAGAATAACTCTTTCTTTTTGCACTCATCTTGTCTAATTGTACAGATACTCAGGAAAAGCAGAGATAGGCCAGCAAAGCTGATGTGTAAGGGCTGGCTTATTTATCAGGGATCCAGTGAGAACTGCAAAGTGGAGCTGGGATAATCTCTATGGGGTCTCTTGGCTCAGTAGCAGACTGCTTGTTTTTCCCCTATCCCCTGGTGTTTGTGTGGAGTGAGAGAGACCCACAGACTGTTGCTGCTCAGTACTGGGGAGCAGCTTTACTTCTTCCCCTGAGGATACACAATACAGAGTGTCCTGCTCCTCACGTCACTGAGGAGACTTTTACTTTCACTTTCACAGAACGACCTGACAGGCGGAACAGACCTTATTGATGAGGCTGGTCACAGGTCACATCCGAGATACAGTAGCAGCTGTCACGATGGGGCAGATGAGAAGGGCTGCCCGACTTCTTTACCGCCCCACACCACTACTGTATCACTAGGTATGTCTTACGTCTTCTTTACCGCTCCGCGCTGGTATGCATAGCCACGCCTATCACTATGTCTTATTTTCGGGGTATGGCTTATATTGGGCTAATGCTTAGAAATCCTGCTACGGCTTATTTTATGGGTATGTCTTATTTTCGGGGAAACACGGTATATACTTTAAAATTTTCAAATGCAGACCCACATAGTTTGAAATTTAAATATGGTGTATTATATAAATTCAGTGAATCTCCACAAGAACCATTGTATATGAATAGTCAGATGTCATTGTACGAAATACAGTACATGAGAGCATCATGGGTCTATCACTATTCTTTATGTAGTCAGGTGCTTGGTTAAGAATGGGGAATGAGAGAAGCACTGGCGGCAGCTGCTCTCTGTAGCTGCTGCCCTGCGGTGCTGAACTGGTACCAGCTATATCAGGAAGAGGAGGGAGCTGCAGAGCAGGAAGAGTTCAATAGACTGAGTCAAGTAGCATTGAACTGTGGGAACTGTACTCCCGAGGAGAAAGACTCTACTGCATTCAAGGGCTTTTGAACTGCATTTTCCAGAGAGAGATTGCTAGGAGGAGTTGAAAGAGCTGCATTTTCTCAGGCTGTCTAGCACACAGCTTTCTCTTGCCCAGAGGGATTTCGGGGAGTTCACATCACTGTCTAGAGTTAACCACCACTGCTGTATAGTGGCAGCCTGAGTGGGATCCGGAGTGCTGAGTCCAGGAGTGCTGACAGCTAGAGTCATCTGGGTGCAGAGCAGAGAGTGAACTAATCGATTAGTGTGACCAGATGGTGAGCTGCAATATCACTGGGACTGGTGAGCCACTGCTGTGGGGATTTACTATCTGCTGCTATAGAGAGAGAGACTAAGTCCTTTAAGAACTTACCATGCAAAAATCTAGTAGACATGGCTGCCTACAGACATGACTGAGGCTATTCTCACCAGCAGTACAATAGGGCCCCAACGCTAGCCAGCAGAAGAGAACTAAAGACTGCCCCTTTACAGCTGCTACACACACACCTTTGCCTATTGCTTATGCTAAGAGGTACCTCTCAGGGGACAATGCACCATATCCTAGCCATCCTTCTAGAGTGCACTCTAGACTAGTTAAAGTATTATTATTCACATTGTATTCTAATTTACTTTGGCATAGTGATTACGTTGTCTAGCTGAAGGTGTCTGTATCTACCTACCATATGCTCATTTATTCTCACAACAGCCTTTACTCTAATTCATACCCATACATTGAGTTCATTTACTACTAAACAGTCTTGTATGCATGTCCTGTGTGACAGACTCACCCGGGACAGAGGCTATTGGAGGGGACTGAACGCAAGCCTCTTGCCCACCGATTATGGGCCCTAGCATTTGGGGGAATGGTGCTCCCTGTGAGCTGTATGCCTGGGGACCCTGGGGTTGGTGTTACTTTGGATTCAGCTCCATGTCCCCCCAAAACACACAGACTCTGGGAACCCTTTATATGCCATATTAGAATGATAAGACTGAATTATACTGTTAGGACACATCCTGTGAGGAGATGCTGGTGTCATCAACTCCAACTACCTGTGTTTATGTTAATTGAGTGAGCTGATCACATTAGCCACCAGCACTGGCTAGGAGACGAACTGTTGATGACTAGACTGAGGAGGGGGGAGATTGTTGTTTGTATTGTTAATTGTAATTAGCTCCAGCTATTGTGTTTATACTACTGTGTGAAGCTCAGTGCCCACAAGTCTGTCATCTGGTCTGGGTAAATGTTTTAGTAAATTAGCTCATGTTATTAGGTTAGCTTTGAGTCAGCCTGCTGTATAAATGTATGTGAGATCTCAAATAAAGAGTTAGTCCTGATGTACTCCAAGACTGGTGTTGTCTAGTTCTTGGGGGTTCCTATAGCCAGATCCATTGGACTCGTGTTCCAGAACTTAGGAAGCGGTATACTGACGGAAGCACTCAAGCAGAGTGTGGGACGTTCCGTAACATCCTGGTACTGCAAAACAGGTTTGATCTCCATAGGAATTGGGATTTTAAAGGCAAGCAGCACACCAGTGTATATAAAAAAAATTGAGAAAATGTATTGAAAAAAGTTAAAAACATAGAGATAGAACATAGACAAGGATTAAATATATATAAAAGAAAACATGGCTGTTTTACAATAAAAATCAAGGTGTACAGAGGTATCAAGCAGTAGATTTCTCCCTTCAATCCACCGCGTTTCAGGAAAGTAACCTTTCTTCAGGGGTGTATTTGCTTATTTCTAATAAAGAGATATGGTAAGACCTTGTAGAGACACATAAAACAAGGCATACATAAATGGGAAACAGGTGGGTAATTGTCAGAAACCATGAATCAGACTGAGACAGAAGTACAGTTAAATCACACTTGTTTAATAATAATAAAAAAAGGTAAACAGCGTAAACATATTCAAAACATAGCCAGAGTTCAGGAATCGCATACAATGATGAAGTGTTAAAAAACGTGTATAGGAAAATGGTACAGTGGCCGAATTTGCCAACTTTTGTCATGGGAGACTTTAATAACAATGAATGAGGAGGAGGATAGATATAGGACCATAAAAAGTAAACAAAAAACCAGGAGAACTAGATTTGCTGACCATACATGAGAAATGGGGTTAGTAGATGTGTGGAGAATTAGATATCCATCAAAGAGAGAATACTTGTGTTGTTCAAGTACATATGGATCTCTGTCAAGAATAGATTTGGCTTTGAGGAATGATAATTTCCTCCCATGGCTAGAATCAATTCAGTATGACCCCAGGGGGCTTTCTGATCATTCCCCACGTATGACTACAGACAGAGGGACAGTTGGCCTCTCTACCCTGGAAAATTAATCCATAGTGGTTGCTATTAATGACAGAGGAGGACATGATAGAACAACAAATAATACAATTCTTTAAAAAAAATAAAAACTCAACATCTTTATTAGTAGTTTTGGATACTATGAAGGCATATATGCGTGGGGTTATGATTAAAGAAATATCTAAAATTAAGAGATCATCTAGAATTCACGAGGAGGAGGTAATCCAAAGGGTGACTCAAACAGAGCAGGATTATATAACTGATCCCATAGAAAAAAAACGCTTAGCCTGGCAGGAAGCTCAAAAAATCCATAAAACGTTATTTCTAACTAAAGCAGAAAATAGTAGATTTTTTCAAAATCAAAAACACTATCAGATGGGGGAACAGGTGGGGCGCATCTTAGCTGCGATAGCTCAGGCTCAAGAGGGTCCGATAACTGTCGCAGCGGTTAAAGATGCAGAAGGAGTAGTGAGGTATGATACTGATAGTATTCAGAATATATTCGTTGAATTCTACACCGTACTTTATGAATCAAAGGTGGAGAAGTCAATGAACCAAGTAAAACAATTTATGGATAAATAGTTTTTTCCTAAACTTAAATTAGAGTAAGGAGATTTTCTTGATAGCCCTATATCCCTGGAAGAACTAAAACAAGCAGTTTTGCAAACACAGAATAATAAAGCTCCAAAGATGGACGGATTACCGATGGAAGTCTATAAAAAATTTGGTAAGATTCTATTGCCAGAACTATTATAGGGCGTACGCACGGTCGGACTTTGTTCGGACATTCCGACAACAAAATCCTAGGATTTTTTCCGACCGATGTTGGCTCAAACTTTTTTTGTCTACACACGGTCGCACAAAGTTGTCGGAATTTCCGATCGCCAACCACGCCGTCACGTACACCACATACGACGAGACTAGAAAAGGCCGGTTCAGAACCAGCGCGGCACCCTTTGGGCTCCTTTTGCTAATCTCGTGTTAGTAAAAGTTTGGTGAGAGACGATTCGCGCTTTTTCAGACTCGTGGCTTTCAGATCTTTTCTGCCGTTCAGTTTGTGCTTGTGGGTTTGTATCTGCTCTTCAGTGCGTGCAGTCAGTTCATATCGGAGTTTTCTGTATGATCTTGCCCGCTCGTTGCTGTTTTTCAGGTCGCTCTTCACAGGCCTTGCTGTTCTTCAGTGCATTCTGTTACTCCGTTCTAAGCAGCCGACCGTTTTCTAGCCATGTTTCGTATGCGTACTCCTCGTAGAGTTCGTGCTGTGCGGGGGCTTGGTGTTGGGGTCCTGACCTTGACACAAGTCCAGTCCATGAACAGGGTGGGGAGGAGTTCATGGACCAAGAATTGGTTGCTTCAGCGTGCCTTTGCTCCGTGAGATCCGTGAAAATAATCCTGATGATTTCAGGAACTTTCTCAGGATGACGGACCCCGTGTTTCACCGTTTGTTGGCTTCGCTGACCCCCTATATTAGCAGGCAGGATACCTGCATGAGGCAAGCCATCACTCCGGAGCAGAGGTTGGTCGCTACCCTGCGGTATTTGGCGACAGGGAGAAGCCTGCAGGACTTGAAGTTCTCGACAGGCATCTCCCCCCAGGATCTGGGTATCATCATCCCAGAGACCTGTTCTGCCATCATCCAGGTCCTGCAGAAGTAGTATATGAAGGTAAGATTTTTATCCTTTTATATCACATTTTATTGTATTGAATGTTTGCTAATATCTTGTATTTCTTTCCTCATTTCCTAATTACCATGCTTGTAATATGCTGTGAATGTCCCCTTTGTCCTCATGCATGCAGGATTTTTATGTAATTATTATTTTAGGTCCTTCATACATATTTGCCCTTCGCTAACCTCCCCAGCATGGTGTCTCCTGCCCTATATTCACCTCATGTAGTCACTTAACAATGTATTTTATCAGCTCCATAGTAGTGCTTTACCCCAAACACCCCCTAAAATGTTTGGAAATGTTATTTTTGATTTAAATTCAGGCAGAGTGCCAGAGGCTTTTTTTTTTGTGGTGTCCCCAAATAATTTTTAGTAACCCTCCCTCCCCCAACTGCTAAGTCAGCTGATCCCAATTCTCTATGTATCCTCAATCATCTATCTGCTGACTTTGCCAAACCCATACACACTATACCCATCTCTTTTGTGGTCAGATTTATGGATGAATTCCCCAAAGCATGTAGTGCAAGGGCCTGCCTGTATACTTTCCAATGGTACTGTTTAACGTTTTTGTATCCTATTATTATCTTTATAGGTAATAGCAGAATGTTCAAATGTCCTCAAATGTATACAGTGTGTATTTATATCTTTGTATTCAGACACTTCTTACCTGTCCAGTGGTCTGCCAATAGTGTAACTAAGGAGGGGCTGTTCAATGTAATACCCATTATTTAGGCATTCAGCTCTCAATGAAGTGAAGAGGGTTACCTGTCCAAGATTTACACACACCCCCTATAATGTTAGAAATGGCCCATGAGAGGGGGGGGAGGGGGAATATGATAGGTGTACCTTATACTTTGGCGTTGTTAAATTCCCCTTAGTAAATGCTATCTGGAGGTTGCCCCATAATGTATGTGTATAATCTGCTTGCCATGTTTCAGAGTAAAAATAGTAATGCTTATTGTTTTTTCATCAACAGTTTCCTTCCACGCCACAGGAATGGCAGACTGTGGCCTCCCACTTTGCCGAGCGGTGGGACTTTCCTAACTGCGGAGGGGCAATTGATGGGAAACATGTCCACATCGTCCCACCACCCAACTCGGGGTCGTACTATTATAATTACAAGGGGTTTAATAGTATAGTGATGTTGGCGGTGGTGTCGGCTAATTACGACTTCTTGTATGTGGACGTGGGGAAGAATGGCCGGATGTCCGATGGTGGAGTCATCGCCCAGACGGAGTTCTACAGGCGTCTCCAGAATGGCAGCTTGGACTTGCCAGCTCCAGAGGACAATGTGGAAGGACTCCCACTTGTGTTCGTTGCTGATGAAGCGTTTGCGCTGGGGGACCACCTGATGCGGCCATTCCCAATGAGGACCCTCACCCCGGAACAGTGGGTTTTTAATTACCGGCTGGCCAGAGCCCGAAGAGTGGTGGAGAACACATTTGGAATCCTGGCCAGCCGGTTCCGACTATTTCTGACACCCATCCATATGGCGGAGTATAAACTGAACCATATTATACTGGCGTGCTGTGTTCTCCATAACTTTTTAAAGAAACATTCGGCCAACTATGCTGGCTCAGTTGGGCTTGAGGCCGGAATCCTACATCAAACCACACTGACGGCGCTTGAAAGTGGCCGTCCTGGCTTGCCCTCCCTGAGTGCCCGTGATGTCCGGTTACGCTACCTGGAGTTCTTTGCGGGTAGGGGGGCTATCAATATGCCAGCAAATCTGTGAAGCCTTTTTTTTTTATAATAAAAAAAAAAAAAAAGAAATTCTTGGTGGACATTTACTGCTTGTGTTTGTTTTAGCTGACCCTGACAGAAATGTGTTGAGTCCAGAAAATGTCGTGATTGTGTAACCTTATACAAAGCACTGTTGGCTGTTATTTCCTAAATGCAAAAACACATTTCACTACAAGTGCACTTGCAACTGCACTGAAACTGCACTTGTAGTGCCAAGAGGATTTTACCCTTAGGAAATAACACCCATTTTTGCAGAAAACAGCAATTACATCACCCCAAAAGTGTTGTATTGTAGTGTTGAGACAATAATCCACACATTCTTGAGTAAGCAACTTTTTTATACCTGCACAATCACATGTGCATTTACCAAAGGTTTTTAAAACAAACCAACATGTTTGTTGTATAACAATTTTTGCAGTAGCATTATCAAAAATCAAAATGTCCATTTCAGATAAAACAGGCCTGTGTAAAACCAACAAGAAAGCCAAAAAACTTGAACTTACAAAGTTCACATTAGGTAAAACCTGAAGGCTATATCAGACATCAGTATTTAGGAACTGTGTTTGATATAGCGTTCAGATGGGGGGAAATCACTCCTGGAAAAGCCAAATTTGGAAAATGCACACCAATTTACGAATGTCAACATGTGCTAGCTGCCATCAGGGGGGATCAAGGGACGTGTTTTGGGGGAGCAAGCCCTTCCTCAACGCTACTTTATAATTGAGGAAGGGGTTGCACCCCCAAAACGCGTCCATTGATCTCCCGTGATGGCAGATAGCACATGTTGGCACACTGTGTGCATCCTCCAAATTTGGCTTTTCAAAACATTGCAAAAAAATTTAAAAGATTGGACCACAATCCAAAAAGTGATTTTGTGGGGTTTTAAATTCACCCCAAAACATCAATGATGTTATTATTTTTTTTAATAACATCATTGATTTTTTGCTGTATGTTTTGCAGTTCGACATTACACCCCATGATCTCCCCGATCAGGATCTGGGCACTTTCTGATGTGAAAGAATCTGGATCACGATCACCTAAAAAGAGAGAAACAAAACAAAAACAGGTCTCAAAAATCTGCCACCATCCATCTCGTTTACCTGAGCCTGTGGTCGCAGACACTCACCTGTTGTGGTGCCAATCTCCACCACATCTTCTTCTTCCTCCTGCTCAGCTTGGGTTGGTGGTATTTCACCTTCTTCCAGAGGTGGGGGGTCTCTGGTCTCCTCGGATGAGGGGTGTCCTCCGAGTCTTTTCTCCCCTATGTAAAACAAAAATGGTATAATTAGCACACAGATATTTGATGGCAGAACTAGAAATAGGAAACATTGCTTGGAAGTGGGGTACAATTGTCTATTATAGCCGAGTTCCAAGATGTATTTTTTTTATTGGCCTTTGTCAAGCTGCAATACTTTACCTGTTTAGTACAAGCTTCACAGATGTAGCCCCCCCTATAGTATACGCTGGAGCACCTGTGTGGCCCCCTAATAAAAATGGTGTTCTGGTGTCCCACACTAGTGCTCCAGTGTCCAGATGTGAAAACAGCTGCTCAGTGTCCTCTCCTTACACAGAATCTAGTTGGCATTTCATTCTAGTAACAAACCCATCTACACAAACAAATATTTGGCATCCAAGTAGGCCCAAATAAATGTGGGAAAATGCATATGGCCTAAACAATGGTGTTTTAGAGGCCGAAAGAAAAATGTTTAATACGAACGAATAATGGGCCCATGAACATTAAAGTTGCCCTTTTAAACTGTACAATTAAGAAAAGCATATGGAGCAGCACGAACGCAATAAAGACAGAAAGAATAGGAACACAGCACAACTACTTACTTTTTTGCAGCACTCTCCGGATCTTTCGGTACTGCTCTGGCTCTCTTAACTTCAGGTCCGACCACCGCTTCCTGAGCTGATCTTTCGATCTTCGTACCCTGAAATTCTTGTGAAGGCTTTTGACCACTTTCGCCATGATCTTTGCCTTTCTGATGTTGGGGTTGGGGTAAGGCCCATACTTTCCGTCATAGTCGGACTTCTTCATGATGTCCACCATCTCCAACATCTCCCCAAACGACATATTTGTGGCCTTAAAACGTCTCCTTCTGGATCGGGACGTGTCCGGATCCGGGCTTTCCTATTCCTCCTCCTCGTTGCTATAATTAGCACACACCTGCTCTAACTCCGCCATGTGCTCCTCACCCACTGCGCCGAACGAAAAGGGGCGGGGAATAGACTAGAAAGAATGTCAGGGGCGGGCTGAGTTACACGTATGCGCAGTGTGTATAAAGCGTAACACGCGTGCGTATTACGTACGATCTGTGAGCGGAGGAAGGAGCATTGGACGCGCCGATCGTAAGAACGAAGGTAAGAGACAAACTTGTGCCTATACTGCTTCTACATTGAAGCCTATATTGTAACAAGATTAGGAGAGTTTTGTCTGACATTAGGCTTTGTCTTGTGTTGTGTCTTGCAGTGAACATGGATATCTTAGTGAAAGACAATGACTTCATGTCAGTATTCATAGATATCTTAAGGGAGCTGCCCTGTCTGTGGGAGATTAACCACCCCCATTTCAAGAACCAAACAAAGAGGAAGGCAGCATTGGTGCAATTGTGTGAAATTGTGAAGCAGGTGATCCCCACGGCAGACATCACCTATTTAAAGATCTTCATTGGTGGTCTGAGGAGCACATATGTAAGGGAGCGCAAGAAAGTCCTGGATTCACAGAGATCAGGAGCAGCAGATGACATCTATGTCCCCAGGATGTTGTACTACGACAAGCTGCATTTTCTGGCAGGCCAGACTGAACCCAGGCCATCCCTCTCCAGTCTTCCTTCCACGTTTCCTTCCCCCCCGGCTGAGGCTTCTGACGCCCAACCTTGGCCTTCCAGGCAACATGTGGAGGAGCCCAGATTGAGCCAGGTATAGCACTCCTCGAAATATTTCTGCTTGTCCAATCAATGATGTTAACTAGATGTTAGTTTGGAGTACTAATTTAGGATTGTGATTGATGAAGCAAAACATTACAACCATGTCCCTTTTTCATACACAGGGAAGTCTCAGCCAGGAGGTGGCCGGGCCGAGCCGGCTGGCTGATCTGCAGGTCCCTCCACCCCCCCTGAAAAGAGGAAGTGGCAGTAGGAGGAGTGCCCTAGAGGAGGCTACCGGAGGACTCTTTTGGAGGGCTACAGAGGTCCTGGGAGCACGACAGACCGTGGAGGAGGAAATTGCTGCCGTCATTGCCTATAAAATGCAGAGGATGGAGGAGGGCCAACAAGTCATGTGTGAGGCGCTCATATTGGAGGCTCTTAACAAAGGTATGAGGGGCCAAATGACAGCTCAGACACACCTTTGCGATGGTCCTCCTCCTCCTCCTGCAGGTCCTCCTCCTCGTCCTCCCTCTCCTCCAGGTCCTCCCAGTCCTCCTCAAGGTCCTACTCCTCCTCCTGCCACATCTCCAACTGCACAGCCACAGCCGGGAATGAAGCGTGAAAGGAAGACCAGAAAGTGAGGACCCTGGATCCAGTCTGGTCGGCCAAAAGATGCAGCCTCTTGTGGTACCACAGCCTGGGGACACAGATGTCATCTGCTGCTATCCAGATCTCTGCAAATTCTGGACCAGACTGCCCTCCCTTACATATGGACTCCTCAGGCCACCAATTTTGATGTTCAAGAATTGATGTCTGCCGTGGGGGTCCCAGGCTTCGCTAATTTCTCCTGTTGATCCAGTGTTGCCTTCCTCTTTGTTTGGTTCTGATCCCTTAATAAAGGATTTTTGTTTTGAATTATACTCTCCTATGTGTTTTACTTCAAAAATGACAGTTTTTTTGTGAGGATTCAGGTACATTTCAAATATACAAAATGAAATGAACAAGGGACACCAACAACAAACAATCTCCTTGAGATTAAATAATAAAAGATATCAATGGTGTTGGGGTAACTTGACACACAAAACACACACAAAAATATTCTGGAGGAAAAATAAAAATAACATTGAACAAAGATCAGTCTTTGAAAAAATACAAACATTAAATCCAAAAAAAAGGCTTAAAATCCCAAAAAAAATTAAATAAAAAAAAAAATACTGTCAGATGTGACAACTAATAACAATATATTCAGGGAATCCCAATAAAAAAACAAAAATAAAACTTTGTGAGAAGTGTGTGTGAATATGAGCAGCAAAACTACTTAATTCTTGTCACATTATAAAGAAGAAGAGAGTGCGCTGTATTAAACCATTTTTAACATTGCAGCGTGACGAAAGTGCTGTATCCATTGCGAACGCTAAGTTTACCAGACCGAGCTGTTCCGTCTTGGAATTTCTTCTGAGCATGCGTGGCACTTTGTGCGTCGGAACAGGCCACACACGGTCGGAATTGACGCGATCGGATATTGGTCCGGGTTCTTGCAAACAGATTATCATCATCATTATATTAACACCTTGATTCATGAGGACCAAACAAGTTTTATTCCAACTAGAGCAGCTTCAACTAATGTACGTGGACTTTTTTAAACATGCATCTCCCTATGGAAAATACGAGATCCAAAGCAATATTGTGCCTGGATGCCCAAAAAGCCTTTGATATGGTGGAATGGTAATACCTATGGGCCGTATTGGAGGCTTTTGGTATAGGCCCGGGATTTTTTAAATGGGTCAAAATGTTATATAGGGAACCAAAAGCAAGGGTAAGAATTAACAATACACGATCCAGACCCTTTAATCTGTCTAGAGGGACTAGGTAGGGATGCCCTATGTCCCCACTATTGTTTGCAATAGCATTGGAACCTCTTGCCCTTGCGATTAGACAGTCAGTGAAAATAGTTGGGTTTCAATGAGCAGGAAGAGAGGACAAAGTAGCTCTCTATGCAGATGAAGCTCTTATTTTCCTAGGGGGATACCTCAAAGTCATTAACGGAACTTATGAGCCTTATCTTCATATTTAGGCGAATCTCGGGGTACCAGATTAATTGGGATAAGTCTGAACTACTACCATTAGACGAATTAAAAGTTCCTTTACTAAATCACGCGTCTCAAATTCAAATTAAGCATGTAGTGAGATACCTGGGATTTGAGATTTCACGAAATGCAAAAGATTATATTAAACTGAATCTTAAACCTTTATTGGTAAAATTTAAGGATAAATGCCGAAGTTGATGTAAATTACCACTGACAGTGATAGACAGGGCAAACCTTGTTAAAATGATTTGATCCCCACAATTGCTTTATGTGTTTAACTGCTTGCCGACCAGCCGCTGCAGTTGTACTGCGGCAACATGGCTCGGCTGCGCATTTCGCCGTCATGTTATGTCGGTAACATATTCGGCCACCAGGGGGGCGTGCGTGCGCCCCCTGCTCACCCGCGGAGCCAATACGAGTGCCCGACGGTCGCGATCACCGCCGGCTCCCGTGAACGCTCGGGGCACACCTAGACCTGGGATCTGTGTGTGTAAACACACAGTTTCCGGTTCTCTGAGGGGAGAACAGACAGATCGTTTGTTCATACAGCGATCTGTCATCTTCCCTGCACAGTCCCATCCCCCCTTCAGTTAGAACACACAATAGGGAACACATTAACCCTTTGATCGCCCCCTAGTGGTTAACCCCTTCACTGCCAGTTACATTTTTACAGTAATCAATGCATTTTTATTGCACTGATCGCTGTAAAAATGCCAATGGTCCCAAAAATGTGTCAAAATTGTTCGACGTGTCCGCCATAATGTCACAGTCCCGAAAAAAAAATAACAGATCGCCGCCATTACTAGTAAAAAAAAAATGAACAATAAAAATGCCATAAAACTATCCCCTAGACGCTATAACTTTTGCGCAAACCAATCAATATATGCTTATTACAATATACATATCGGCCTAAACTGAGGAACATTTTTTTATATATATATTTTTGGGGGATATTTATTATAGCAAAAAGTAAAAAATATTGCGTTTTTTTCATAATTGTCACTCTTTTTTTGTTTATAGCACAAAAAATAAAAACCACCTCATCCAAAAAGTTATCTTTTAGCTTCACAAATACAACACTTTTTTGGATGGACAGTAATAGCATAATCTGATTCTATACAGAGCCTGCTATTATCAGTATATCCCGATTACCCATTAATCTCTTTATTGGAGACTAGAGACCAGCGGTCTAATAAAGGTTTTATTACGGGAGAATTGTTTGACAAGGTATGGCAGGAAATGAAAAAAATCACGGAAATAAAAGGTTATACGACATACACCCCTATATGGAATAATAGCAGTTATGCGGAACTGATGAAACTGGAAGGGTTTGAGATATGGAGGCTCAAGGGACTAAGATATTTGACACAGGTTTTCCAGGATGAAGTGATAAAAACCTTTATTGAACTAAGAAATTACTATTATATCCCAAACAAAAGATTTTTTCAATTTCTACAGTTTAAGTATGCATTGCAAGCACAGGCCTGACTGACAGACATGAAAATTAATAATTCAGAGGTAATAGCCTTGTTGGAAAAACAAAAAAAAGGGTCTGATTTCACAAATCTATAATATACTATATGATAAATTTAAAGGAACAGTAGATATACCAGCAAGAGCAGCGTGGTCATGTGATATAGGGCCAATCTCAGATGAACAATGGGCATTGGCACTGTCGGTAACATCCCTGTCATCTCTATCCCCAACATAAAATATAACACAAATATTCATATTACACAGGGCTCATTATACACCAGAGAAATTATTTCAATTGAAGCGTAGAGATACAGCCCAATGCCCTAGATGTAAAGGAAGTCTGGCAAACCTAATCCATATGTTATGGAGATGCCCCAAGCTCCATTGCTATTGGCACGAAGTGATATCAATGATTAATAGTGCTTTTGGGACCAGGATGTCTCCTGAACCAGGAGGCTGCCTCTTGGGTATCTTAGACGAATGGGGTATCCCGAGGAAATACAGGATATCATTAACTAGGATCTTATTTCAGGCACGTAAGCTCATAGCACAAATGTGGACATCATCAAGCCCACCTACAATAACGGAATGGAAGATACAAATAAGGAAACATTAGTTAAGGAAAAGTATATATTTTTACACAGAGGCTGCCCAGGGAACTTTGAAAAGATATGGAGAAGATGGACGGACATTTTGGATATATAATGTAGTGGGAGAGTGGAGAGAGGGGGGTCTTTTTAGGAGGGGTTTTTTTTTTTTCCACCTCGGCTTATTTCGTGCCAGGGTTGTATGTTGGTTGTATGTTGTTGGCTGTTTGCGATGTTTTTGTATATTGTATGAAAAAGTAATAATAAAGAATGATCTGATTAAAAAAAAAGAGTTCAGGATTGGATAGTCAGACAAGCCAAAACGTCAGGGAGCCAGAGAACAGCGTAGTAGAACAGCAAGCAGGTTTTGAAGCCAGAAGGAATGTCAGCCAAGCAAGTCTTTAACAGGAACACAGGAGAGCTTCTCTAGAGATGTAATCAAGGGAAAGGCAGAGATCATTTGAACTGGACGGCTTAAACAGGCAGTAGCAATGAGCAGGATATCATCAACAGGTGAGTCACTGTGGAGAGATAGGAGTTGGCAATTAGCCAACAGCTGAGCGGGCAGCTCAGAGAAGGAAGGGCTGGGCCCAGCACTGACAGTTACTAAATTACCTACCACCTTAGGATGTATGGTTAGAAAAAGCCATGTACTACTGTTGCAGAGAGTGTAGTGAAGGAAAGCTCAGGCGGACTAGAGGGAGCAAGCAAGGAGGTCCCTCCAGAAGTGGAGGCTGCCACCTGCAGACACCCTACCATGTGATAGGTACTGCGGGTAAAAAATGGACATGATAGGTATAGAAAATACGGAAAAAATCATCCCTCAAACAGGAGGGGCATAAATCAAAGCCCCACCTTAATTATATACCAAAAAGTTATGAGTGCATTACCTGTGTCCCCGAAGTAATAAAGAAACCTTTTTGCACAGGGAGAGGTAGGCTATTCAACAAGACACCTGTCCAGTGAGGGTCACTGCCTATAGTATATAAATGCAAAAGGGGTCATAAGGTTTGCACATTTCCACAGGGCATCAGAGATCCAGATATGCACTTCGTGGGGTCAAAAATAGGCTTACCATCTCGCTTTCACAAGCGACCTCTGGCTCTGCACAGTGAGTGCCAGTGAGCTCAGGATTTAAATACGGAGACCCACACACGCTGCAGAATGAGCGGCATGCATGCGCGGGAAGGCAGCCAATAGGACCAACAGGCCCCAGAATGCACGGCACCGGCCATCTGGAAATGGGGCGGTGCCATGTGCTCTAGGGCCACTTGCACAGATTCATGGCTTTCAAGGGCTCGCGCCACCCCTCCACGGGGAGAGGGCGCATGGGTCACAGCTGCCAAACTCAGGGCCACCGCAGGGGCCCCCGAGTGCGCCAGGTGGGGACACCACAGGGAGAAGACCTGCCCACGCCACGCCCCAAAACCCCACGTCACGTCCAGGGCCAACAACACATGTCTCTGCAAGAAAAATAAATGGAGTACAGAGCATAAAGCATTTTAAGACAAAACAATCATGAGGCAGGGACAGCAGTATTGAAAAATAACTATCACCAACTACACCACACTCCAATGACAGCCACTAACATATTATGCCAGAGTCTGAGAATTTGAAAGTAGATTTAAATGTATTTATTTAAGATTGCCTTAAAAAATTTAGCTCTTCCGGGCAAACAGAGAAGAGCAGGAATATATATTAGCTAGTAGAAAAGGAATACGTTTGGTGTATATTTGTGTGGTTATCCAAGGAAAATTCTTCAAGGGAAACAAAAGAGTTTCTCGGGCATGTTTGAATATATATGTTACTGTAAAGAAATGTGGGCATGGGACATGAGCCATAGGTTTCCAAGAGCAGCAATGTAAGGAACGGAAAAAGCGATTTCACAATCAAGGCATAGATATTAGGGTCCATATTGCACATTTACTTCAAATAAAAGGTTGAGTATGGTGCTGGTTAGTTTGGGTGGGGGCAGAGTAACTCACTGTAGCCCCTGGGTGCAGATGTATTGTTTTTCACACCCCCCTGAAGTAAAACCTTCCAGGAAGGGTCGATAACAGACCGTGTCATTCAGGCCTGGAGGGAGGTGGCCCAAAGAATAACTATCCAGCGTGTCTTGCGTTGGAGAAGTGGTTGTCAACTCCTGTCCTCAGGACCCACTATGCTGTGTAGAAGAGACAGCCAAATGACTGGGAAATGCCTGGGAAGTGACGTCACCCATAGTTTTACTATGAGGCTTACCTCTTCTGCACACTCCCACACACAGAGGCCACCACTGACAGCTCAGCGTGGGACCAGACCAGAGCGGCTTCAGGAAAAGGTATGTATAACGATTTCTTCTTTATAGGGCTAGATAGGCTAGTCTTAGAATGTTGCTGCAAGTAGATTTAGAGTTTGTTTTAAGCTTAACTTCTACTTTAACATTGGCAATAGTGGCAGTGATGCTCTGCATTCAATGTTTATCTCCTACACACGTACCGCTTAGGAGATGTTAACATCGGCAATAGTGGCAGTGATGCTCTGCATTGAGGGCACACAGTATGCATTAAATAAAGAGCGCCGTAGTAGTGATGGCATTGTGGCCCCAGCCATTCAAATGACCGGAGCTCACAAACTCAGAAGGAAGATCAGGTAAAGGTGGAAGAGCTGGGGGATCTATGACAGCACTGCTCTGGGGGGCTCATGTCAGGTAAGTGTGTTATAATCTGCTAGTATGCAGTGCATACTAGCACATTATGGGATAAACTAGTGGAGGACCCAATTTATTTATTTATTTTTTCGCGGTTTACTACCGCTTTAACCTGTTAATGGTCATAAAGTTATGGCTTTTTGGTGTATATTGTAACGTACAAAAAGTGAAAAGCAACTTCGAGTCCCTCCTGCTATTGTATTTAACTAAATAGACTTGTTGCAACATGTACAACACTGGGACTTTTTTCTCTATGCGTTTCATAAGATTATTTTGTTTGCTCAGGAGAATATGGACTGAGGCAATCTACAATGTATAATGAGATATTACTACCTATATATTCCCATTCCATTACCAAAAGTATTAGTAAAACTCTGATCACATGTTACTATTGATATTGATATCACAATAATACAAGGTTAGCTATGAGACGAAGCACATGGCTTAATAAAACAAAGTCTTATTTATTTCCCAAGAAAGTAGGAAAACGCTAACATAAAATACTAAGGAAAGATATTACAAACATATACCAATAGAACACATAATACAAGGATATCAAAGATACTTATCACAATGTTTTCCTCGAGGCTTTGTATCGTCAGGCTTAACTCAGATGACAAAGAAAGGGCCATGTGGCTCAAAATGGTGGATAGAGCCATGCGACCCAGGCACAAGCCAAGAGCGATAAGAGTAGAGACAGAAAGAAGTAGCTTTCTTACTCGTTCATTCTTTTATACTTCAATCATACTCGTTCATTCTTTTATACTTCAATCATACACCATCCAAACCCAACCCCAGTGCCATCCCATCTAGACTTTTGATGAATCAGTATTTATGGGGATTATATTACTGTCCGTCCTGCTGTATTGACCTCTAGGGGCAGCACTGTCCATGTATCATGTGTCTGTATCCTATGTCAATCTTCAATGCCCTTGATCTTTTGATCTATAGTCCCTTTCAAGTTTGCGTTATAGCAACAGAAGGTTCAGAGCCAAGAGCTGAGAAACCACATTCTAGACCGCCCCCAAGAAAGCAAATGCTTGGTTGTATCAACCAGAAAGAAACTCAAACCTTTACATTAGACCATGTTGCCTTCCAACAGGGGGGTAAATAAAGATATTCAGCCTCGGGTGCCAAATGTGCTAGGTACGCCACTGGGTGTCAGCCTATTGCAGTCCCTGTGCAGCAGAGCTTAGTGAGTGGAAACTAAAAGCAACACAAGGAGCTGATCAGGCATGTTGCAGTGCAAGAAGCATGCTGATATGAGGAGAAAGCAGAGTGACAAAAAGATGAACTCCAACTGGGGATAGCTGTGAGGCACTAGACACAAGTTGTTTTGTAGATAATGGAAAGTCTTTAGTTGGGCCTAAAACAACCTTGGCATGACAGCTCTCCACAAAGTATTGGGTCTTCCAAATCAAAGGGTCACCAGCCCTGATTAATGTTTGTGTGTTTGAACCTGAGTGAGCGCCAAACACACTTGATAAGAGCCTAAGTATGTATTTTAGCCCCTTCATGCCTAAGAGTAAAACAAATCTTAAAGTGGTTGTAAACTCTCCCCCATAACTTATGCACATATAAATCATTATTAAAAGCACTGCTAGTCGCTGTATTTAGATGTCAACTTACTTGCTCCATTGCCTTGTAATTTGTATTGTTATTTGTAGTGAGTCACCGGCGCATGCGCATCTCTCCCCCAGATTCACGGCACGCTCTTTCCATTAAGAAGTTTGCCGTGTCTGTCATATCGGCTCCCCGCGGCACTGCGCCGAGATATCGTGAGACTACAGTCTCATTCAGACTTTCCTCATACACCCCATGTCCATGCGTGAGATTGCAGCTGAAAGGGCGGAAGTACATTGCACTAAGGACTCCGAAGACAGTAGTTACGATGGCCCTGGCTTGTCACGGGAAGCACAAACTTTAAAACAGCTGGAATAAAGTAAGGAATATGCAATTGAGGCTGAAATATAATGCAGACTGTATTAGAATACCTTTACATACTGGCTTGTTTAAAAAGCAGAATTGGAGGGGGAGAGTTTACTTCCTCTTTAATGCCCAAGCCCAATTTTGCAACATTGACATGAGTTAATAAAACTGTACATATCACCACAATGATTTTGTGCATCAGGTGGATTATATCTTGTTTTTTTCAAGACAAATTGGGCTTTCATTTGGTGGTTAATGGTAATGGATATATCCTGACTTTTTTTTATTATCAAAGGAAAAGTGGCCCAAAATAGTAAAACAAAAAAGTTTTTGTAAAATTTAGCTGTATATTTTTTTGCTACTACCATAACCTACCACCAAAAAATAAACCAAAACAAATTCTCCTGCTCCTAATGATGGCAGCAATACCACATATGTGTATGTTAGTTGTTGTATGCACCCGTAGTACAGCCCAGAATCAATAGTGCGCATTTTGCTTTTTTTTTTTATCCTACCTAAAACACACTGACACTAATTTAAAAAAACAAGAAAAAGAGAGAGAGCGCACCGGCCTAGGTAGGAAGAAAAAGAAATCGCACTGTATACAGTCACAAGACGATTGGTAGCAGTTTCCAGGTCCTAGGAAGAGGGCTACGAACCGCTGCTGGCTAACGCGTTTTGAAGGTGTCCCTTCTTCATCAGAGCCTCTGAAGAAGGGACACCTTCGAAATGTGTTAGCCAGCAGCAGTTCGTATGTCCTCTTCCTAGGACCTGGAAACTGCTACCAGTGGACCAATCGCCTTGTTTTTTTTTTTTTTTTTTTTTTTCCACTCAGCAAGATTGTTTATCTGGGAATCTTTTTTTCAGTTATCAGTACATCCAACTTCTTCCCATTCCTGCTTCTCATCATCGTGGTAATGCTGATTGTATTTTTTTTTTTTTTTTCCCCCTCCTCCTTGCAAAACTTATTTATGTTGTGTTTAGATGTTATGTCTTTATACATTTCTCTCCCTCCCCCCTTACTCCCCCCTGACCCCCCCCATGACCGTGCGTCTCCTCCTGCCTCCCCCTTCTCTCTCTATCTTCCTCTAGACCGTCTTTGTTTCAGCTTCCAGGGTTATTTTAGATGTTAATCTCTGGGTCTCTTTGTCTCTTTATCTTCCAACCTAGGCTATCCATATTTCGGCCGCTCTCAGGGAGGTTTTAAACTCTTCCCATCTTTTCCATTTTTCCTCAAAGACGCCCATTTTCGTACCCTCACTGTATCTTAAATATTCTAGGTTATGTATTTCATTGACTTTCTCTAACCATTCCTTCATAGCTGGTCTTTCTGCCTTTCTCCAGTATTTGGGTATCAGGCTTTTGGCCGCATCAAAAAGGTGCGGTAGTAGCGTTCTTAGATAGGCTTTATTAGGCATTTCGCTCAGGTGGAATAGGCAAACCCAGGGGTCATCTGGGGTATTGATCCCTGTTATGACTTTAATAAAACCCCTGACCTCTATCCAGAATATTTTTATTATCGGGCATTGCCACCAGATATGGGTCATTGATCCCGGCTCCTTACATCCCCTCCAGCAATATTGTGGGGGTCCGTTTGAAAATTTGCTCAAGCGATCTGGAGTCAAGTACATCCTGGTTAGACATCTATAGTTTAGCTCCAGGATTTTACTATTAACTGACGTGGCTGTTACTCTGCTTAGGATCAATGACCCTTCTGGAGGAGTGAGCTCCCTCCCCAGCTCCTTCTCCCACTTCTTTATAAAAGAGGGGGTATCCGTATTCCCTAATTCTATCAGTATTCTGTATGTCTGAGAGAACCCCCCCTTCCTGTCTTTATCCAGGCACATTTTCTCTAGTGGGCGAAGGTTTTCCTTTGATCTAATTGGTTTTGGGAGGGATCTGATAAACTGACTCAGTTGGCTGTATCGCCAGGTGTTTATTACTAGCAAGTTTTTTTTTTCTTTTAGTTCCTGATATGTGCATATTTTATTCTGTTGCATAACATCCTTTAACTGGATGTTTTCATCTAATAGCCATCTCCCGAACCACTCCCCTCTCCCTGGTGCAAAGTATGCTGAGTCCTTAAGTGACATTAAGGGGGAATTGTATCCCCAGTGCTCCCTCTTGTGAACCTTGTCCCATATCTTTAGTGCGTGTTTGGTGATCTCGTGTGTTTCAGAGCTAAGTTCTCTTAAGTGTGGGGGTATCCAAATTATTTTATTCAACCCAGCATTACTAATCTCCCTCTCCATTTTCACCCAGTGTTTGTCTACCTTATTTTTTGCCCAATCAATTACTCTAGCTAAAGATATAGCTTCATAGTATTTGCATACGTCTGGTGCTCCCCATCCCCCTTGGCCCTTCGCTTTTGTCAATTGTGTAAATTTTAAACGTGGTGCTTTTCCTCTCCATATGAACCTAAGAAAAATTGATTGCAGTTTTCTTAAATATGCCTGTGGAAGTGCGACTGGCAGCATTTGCATTACGTAGGTGATTTTTGGCAATACAACCATCTTATATATATTTATTCTCCCTCCCCAAGATAATTGTCCAATCGCCTTGTGACTGTATACAGTGCGATTTTTTTCTTCCTACCTTTGTGAGTAGATTTTAATCTTGTTTTTAAATAAATTTATCTCAAGGATAATGCACTAAGCCGGTGCACTCTCTCTTTTTTCTTGTCGTTTACCACTAGGATAATCCCATCCTGGAGAGCAGCAAGGCTGAAATTCACTGTCCCTTCAGAACCTTTGTGATCATCTAGCTTACACACCTGTGCGCAAGAGTATTTGCTTCTGTAGTACTAATTTAAAAAATCCTGTCCAAAAAAAATACTGACCCTGACCTTTGACCCTGACATTGATCTTTGACCATGACCTTTGGCCCTGACCTTGACCTAAACAATTAAACCTGGCATTGACCTAGCTCACACTTTGATCTTGGCATTTTTTTTTTTTAAATATTATAATTTTTTTTTCTATCTCTGCATGGACAGAGATAGATTAGATACAATGGGGTTAATTTACTGAAGGTAAATCCACTTTGCACTACAAGTGCACTTGGAAGTTCAGTCGCTGTATATCCGAGGGGGACATGCAAGGAAAGTAAAAAAAAACAGCATTTTTGCTTGTACATGATTGGATGATAAAATCAGCAGCACTTCCCCTCATTTCAGATCTTCCCCTCAGATCTAAAGAGACTGCACTTCCAAGTGCACTTCCAAGTGCAAAGTGGGTTTTCCTTTAGTAAATCAACCCCAATGTATCCTTCTCGTCCATTCACAGAGACAGAAGACACAGGGGTGGGCTTCACAGTGACTGATAGAAAATCAGAGGCTATCACAGCGATCAGGTGACCCGGAATCGGACGTTCCGATCATTAGAATGGGTCCCTTGGTGAGACCCCAATCACTGTGCTGGAGCACAAAGGGAGGTACACAAATATGCAGCCCCATGCCAAAAAACCCAGTGCAGTGGGGCCGCATATTTGTGTTACGTCAGCGCCAAGGGGTTGATACATTTTTATGTAATTTCAGTATCTCAATATTTCTAAATTAGCATCTTTCATTTACAAAATACCGGGTGATACTACCTGTTCTTGATCAGGCATTTCCTCTTAAAAGGTCACAATGCTCTGTCCCTGTCTCCCATCCGTATTCCTGCATTGTCACCTTGTCATACATGGCTTTTCGATGGAATCTACAAGTGACCATTTCAACACACATTATGCAAATGTCATCCATTGTTTTCACCATTAGAAAACCCTCCCTAATTTTTTAATCCCTTGTTGCAGTGGCGGCGGTTGGATTGTTTGCCACCCACCCCCTTTCCTCCCAAAAAAAAACAACCAGCCGCCACTGCAACAAGGAATTAAAAAAGTAACGAAAAATATTTTATTTAAAAGTAAATGAATGACAATAGTTATTATACATTGTGCTTTACAAGTTAAAAGATATTCAGGCCGGGTTCACACTCGTACGACAAATGCTCTGGCATTAGGAGCTCGTGTCTCATGATGTGTGAAAATCAATGTTTCCCTATGGGAGCTGGTCGGACACAAGTCGGTCCAACTTTGCACTACTTTGGTCCGACTTTGATCCTACTTCAGCCCATTGAATATCACTGAAGTCGGATCAAAGTTGAATCGCCTTCCTAACTGATCCGACTTTGGCATGCGACTTGTGGCTCTGATGATCTTGAAGGGGAACTCCACACCCAATTAAAAAAAAAAAACTGCATGGGTTCCCTCTCAAAGAGCATACCAGGCTCTTTGGTCTGGTGTCCTTACCAGACCCTTATCTGAGCACACAGCCCGGCAGGTCAGGAAAGGGGGTGGGGATGAGTGAGCGCCCCCCCTCCTGAACCGCCCCATATGACATCACCGGTGATCCCGCCCCATGCCAATATAAGTAGTGGCACACCATGCACCCAGTATTAGAGCGGGAGAGAGCGTCGAGAAGAACAGAGAGAGAAGACAGCGGAGAAGACCCAGCAAAAGAGCGAGAAGATAGCGGAGAAGACCCAGCAGAGTCAGAAGACAGCGGACAGAGGGAGAAGAACTTGGGAGGGCTAGAAGACATCAGCGGAGAGCGGAGAAGACTCGGAGAGGGGAGAAGAATCGGCAGAGGCAGAAGACGTCAGCGGAAGAGGCATAAGAGCCGAAGAGGGGAGAAGAGATCGGAAGAGAAGATGGAGCTGCCTTAATAAATGACTTTAAAAATATGTGTAATGTGTTTTATTTTTGACTTTTTTTTTTTTAGGTGAATGGGTAGGGGTACAATGTACCCCCCTACTCATTCACATAGGGTGGGGGGCTGGGACCTGGAGGCCTCCTTGTTAAAGGGGCTTCCAGATTCTGATAAGCCCTCCGCAGACCCCGACAATCAACGGCCAGGGTTGTCGGGAAGAGGCCCTTGTCCTCATCAACATGGGGACAAGGTGCTTTGGGTTGGGGGGCGCAGGACCCCCCTGCCCAAAAGCACCCACCCCCCCATTTTGAGGGCATGTGGCCTGTTACGGTTCAGGAGGGTGGGGGCACAAGCTTGTCCACACCCCCTTTCCTGACCCGCCGGGCTGTGTGCTTTGATAAGAGTCTGGTATGGATTTTGGGGGGACCACAACGCCGTTTTTTCGGCGTGGGGGTTCCCCTTAAAATCCATACCAGACCGAAGGGCCTGGTATGCTCCCTGAGGGGGAACCCATGCCGTTTTTTTTTGCATTGTGAGTGGAGTTCCCCCTAAAGATTCATACAGGCATACCCCACTTTTAAGTACGCAATGGGGTTTATTTACTAAAGTTGGAAAGTGCAAAATCAGGCTCACTTCTGCATAGAAACCAATGAGCTTCTAACCTCGGCTTGTTCAATTAAGCTTTGGTAATAAAACCTGGAAGCTCATTGGTTTCTATGCAGAAGTGAACCTGATTTTGCACTTTCCAGCTTTAGTAAATAAACCCCATTGTGTACTTAAAGGTGGGGTATGCCTGTACCAGACACAGTGCCTGGTATTGTCGGGGATCAAAGTCGGATTCCTGTTCATTGAAGTTGGACACATGTCTGACTTCAAGTCGAATCCAAAGTGGTACGACTGTCGTGTTGTACCAGTGTGAACCCGGCCTTAGTCGGGGCTTACAGTTAATTTAACAAAACATACTTATGTGGAAGATGTTGTGATAATATTTTATTAATAATAATAATTTTTATTAGTGTATGAAACATAAATTCTCTGATTGTCCCATTTCTCACGGTTAACAAGACAGTGTGAGGGAGTCTTTTTATTCCCCTGGCAATCACACCTGAGCTGCAGCAAATTATCACTATATAAAATCTAATTAAGTGTGTAATTTGCAAGCAAGTATATCTGTTAGCATCACTTACCTGTAACCCCCAGTGTAGTCTTTTCTTTAATACCCTGGTGAATGGAGCAGAAAGCAAGATGACACTTTTTGCTGATAACATGAAATTATGCAGAGAGAGGATTATATAATACTGAGAATTATAGGAGAGAAATATTTAGGCTGTCATGGCTGTCGATTAAACCAGTACAGAGAAATTCTGTCAAGGCTCTATTCACACCAATGCGTTTCTTCATGCTTTTTGCAGAAACGCAGGACATGTTTTTTTAACATGGGTTCCTATGGAACACATTCACATCAGTGCGTTTTTGTGCCTGTAAATTTTTGGAAAGGATCAGGGACTTTTTTAAAAACAAAACGGTGCTTTTTTTGCTCTTTTGGTTCAATAGACTTCAATGGAGACGCTGCAGAAAAGCATGTAGTGTGTTTTTAAGCCCATCCGTTTTGCTTTTGACACATTTTTAATTATTTACTCAGTTAAATAACAAATTAGCCTAATACAAAAAAAAGCATAAAAACACAAATGCGTCACAAAGACGTGCCCGAAAACGTAGAAAGCACAGCAAAAAGCACTGCAGAAACATTCAAAAGCAACATGCATAGGTGGGAATGGAGCCTTAATGCCCACTTTGTTTGTGCAATGCCTGTTCTAGGTATTGCTGCTCTGCTCAGCAAGCAAATATACAGTGCTCATAAGTTTACATACCCTGGCAGAATTTATGATTTCTTGGCCATTTTTCAGAGAATATGAATAACACAAAAACATTTCTTTCACTCATGGTTAGTGTTTGGCTGAAGCCATTTATTATCACTCGACTGTGTTTGCTCTTTTTAAATCATAATGGCAACAGAAACTACCCAAATGACCCTGATCAAAAGTTTACATACCCTGGTGATTTTGGCCTGACAACATGCACACAAGTTGACACAAAGGGGTTTGAATGGCTATTAAAGGTAACCATCCTCACCTATGATCTGTTTGCTTGTAGTTAGTGTGTGTGTATAAAAAGTCAATGAGTTTCTGGACTCCTGACAGACCCTTGCATGTTTCATCCAGTGCTGCACTGACGTTTCTGGATTCTGAATCATGGGGAAAGCAAAAGAATTGTCAAAGGATCTGCGGTAAAAAGGTAGTTGAACTGTATAAAACAGGAAAGGGATATAAAAAGATATCCAAGGAATTGAGAATGCCAATCAGCAGTGTTCAAACTCAAATCAAGAAGTGGAAAATGAGAGGTTCTGTTGAAACCATACCACGGTCAGGTAAACCAACTAAAATTTCAGCCACAATTGCCAGGAAAATTGTTCAGGATGCAAATAAAAAATCAAGAAGTGGAAAATGAGGGGTTATGTTGAAACCATACTACGGTCGGGTAGACCAACTAAAATTTCAGCCAAAATTGCCAGGAAAATTGTACAATAAAGAGGCACTTGAAGAAAGATGGGCTGCATGGTCGAGTCGCCAGAAGAAATCCATTACTATGCAAATGCCACAAAGTATCCCGCTTACAATACGCCAAACGGCACAGACATAAGCCTCAAACCTTCTGGCACAAAGACATTTGGATTGATAAGAACAAAATTGAGCTTTTTGGCCACAACCATTAACGCTAAGTCGACAAGGCTTATGATAAAAGGTTCTAGGGGGATCGCTGATGTTTTGGGGATGTGTGAGCTACAAAGGCACAGGAAATTTTGGTCTAAATTGTTGGCAAGATGAATGCAGTATGTTATCAAAAAATACTGGAGGAACATTTGCATTCATCAGCCAGGAAGCTGCGCATGGGATGTACTTGGACATTCCAACATGACAATGATCCAAAACACAAGGCCAATTTGTCATTGGCTACAGCAGAATAAATTGAAGGTTCTGGAGTGGCCATCTCAGTCTCCTGACCTCAATATCATTGAGCCACTCTGGGGAGATCTCAAATTTGCAGTTCATGCAAGACAGCCCAAGAATTTACAGGAACTGGAGGATTTTTGCCAAGAGGAATGGGCAGCTTTACCATCTGAGAAGATAAAGAGCCTCATGCACAAATACCACAAAAGACTTCAAGCTATCATTGATGTTAAAGGGGGCAATACACGGTATTAAGAACTGGGGTATGTAAACTTTTGATCAGGGTAATTTGGGTAGATTCTGTTGCCATTATGATTTAAAAAGAGTAAACACAGTTGATTGATAATAAATGGCTTTAGCCAAACACTAACCATGAGTGAAAGAAAAGTACTGTACATAAACCTAAGTGTATAGAACATTAATGCCCCATACACACGGTCGGATTTTCCGACGGAAAATGTGTGATAGGACCTTCCGACCGTGTGTAGGCTCCATCACACATTTTCCATCGGATTTTCCGACACACAAAGTTTGAGAGCTTGCTATAAAATTTTCCGACAACAAAATCCGTTATCGGAATTTCCGATCGTGTGTACACAAATCCGACGCACAAAGTGCCACGCATGCTCAGAATAAATAAAGAGATGAAAGCTATTGGCTACTGCCCCGTTTAGAGTCCCGACATATGTGTTTTACGTCACCACGTTCAGAGCGATCGGATTTTCCGACAACTTTGTGTGACTGTGTGTATGCAAGACAAGTTTGAGCCAACATCCGTCGGAAAAAATCCTAGGATTTTGTTGTCGGAATGTCCGATCAATGTCAGACCGTGTGTACGGGGCATTAGAGTGGAAGTGTATTTTAAAGCATATTTCACTTTATCCAAAATTAATAAATGCACCCATATTGCAAAACAAAAGTGCATTTAGTATTTTTTTTTTGCATTTGAGCTTGCAGAGCACTGCAATTGCGATTAATGAATGACGGCTGCAATGAAAAGGCAAACTCCTCCTCCAGCATCAAGTCAGTACAGAGGTACGGACCTTCAGTTATGGAGCTGGAGGAAGTAATCAATGGACTATGAGTACTATGATGTCACCATCATTTTGCTCCATTGAGAATTAGTAGCACATCTGCTATGGTGCTAGTGAATGGATCCTGTGATTGGATGATGCGAGTTTGTTTGTGGAGCCACATACACCCGTGCCAAATTCGAAAACACAGAATGCTTGGGGTAAAAATTACCCTGCAATTCAGGTAAGGGGGAGCGATTTGAAAAATAAATAAATAAATAAAAATAAACTTTAAAAGGTGTCCAAGGACTGCTGAATGGCACAATGGGGTCAATTCGATTCCGTATGTGATATGAAGGTCCTGTGACTCATTTATCAGAAATATCGCATGAGGTAATAAGAGAGTCAATTCATCAAAGTAAAATATCGAATGTGAAGTAAATACCACAAAAAAATTAGATCAATTATTAAAGTCAATTCACTAAGTTACACACACATTCGTTATTTATCACCTGCCAGTAGGCAGTCTGTATCTTAGCAATGTACAAAATAACAAAGAGAGGAACTCTGCACTGACCAGTAAATGAAAAACATGCAATGGGGTTGATTTACTAAAACTGGAGAGTGCAAAATCTGGCGCAGCTTTGCATAGAAACCAATCAGCTTCCAGGTTTTTTACGCCCGGTTCGCACTGGTGTGACATACGCTCTGATTTTGGGAGCTCATGTCGCTTGATGTGTCAATTCAATCGTTCCCTATGAGAGCTGTCTTAACTGGTCCTACACAAGTCGGTCCGACTTTAGAAAAGGTTCCTGCACTACTTTGGTCCAACTTTGGTCAGTTTTCAGCCCATTCAATATCATTGAAGTTGGGTCAAAGTTGGATCCTCGTCCTAACCATCCGACTTATGACTACACAAGTGTGATTACAGCAGTAGTAAAAGGAATTTATGTCACACTGAGATTGTTTTGATTGGTCAAAGGACAATTCAGACTATTTCAAAGTCGGAGCAAAATCCTGTTTATTCAATTCAAATGCAATTAAGACCGATGTAGGACCGATGTTGCAGGGCAAAGTAGGGTGACAGTCATACAACAGTCGTGTCGTACCAATGTGAACACGGCCTTATTGTCAAAGCCTAATTGAACAAGCTGAAGTTAGAAGCTGGTTGGTTACCATGCACAGATGCACCTCATTTTGCACTCTCCAATTTTAGCTCCTGTTCACATCGGTGTGATTTGACATGCGATATGACATGTCAAATTGCATGCCAAATCGCAGCCTATTTCCGGGAATGGAATGCCGCACCAATTTCCAAAAGTAGTTCCTGCACTACTTTTGGCGACTTGGGGGGTGATTTTAATAGACAACTGTGCATGAACTAGCACAGATGTCTTTCAAATCGCCCCCGAACTCGCACTGAAATGTGGGTTTGAAATCGTGCGAGTTCAGCTTTCAAACCCACCTTCAGTGTTAAGGTAGCCTTAGTAAATCTCCTCTAATGGATCAGGCTAGGTTCACTTTATGCTGGGTGGTTGCGAGAATTGCAGCTGTTCCCGCACACGCAACCAAAACGCGCTGCTCTTTAGAGATGCATGGGGCTACCATTCATTCTTAACATCACCCCCACGCATCTCAAACCATTTGAGGGTCTGGGAATTGCAGGGTAATCAGAAAATCAGAAAATTTCCTGCCTGCTGCATTTCCAAAATGGTGCATGAACTTTGTTTCTGCGGGAAATGAGGCACAGCAGCTCAATCAGATCAGATGAATGGGCTGCCGTGCCCACGCAAACACGGCCTGCAAACCCACACGGATGTGAACCTGGGTTCAGCGCAGAAATGTTCAGCCCTGAGCTCAGGAATGACAATAAATTGTAACATTTTACTAGATGGATATGGTTCTGTGAATAATAGCACACTAGAATGTTTCACAGTTGAATGTTTAATAAATAAAGCATGGTTTTTAGTGAATTGACTACTTTTGAGATAAAAACCGCATTAGTTATTTTAACTAAAAAAATGTATGCAGTATTTATCACTTAGTGAATTGACCCCCATGTTCCATGTTACACCCTAAATATTTGTGAAGCATGATATGAAAGGTAGAATTAGCCTTCAAACAGACACTCTCAGCAGACCATTAATTTGAACAAAAATGTTCCCATAAAATGACGTGCATTTAACACCTGTATTAGAGTGCGCCCACTCTGGATGAAGGAGAACAGGGGCACAGCAGATAGCAGCACTGTTAATTTGGGGGGAGAGTGTTAAATGTACTAGCAGATGCTTCATCAGGATCTGTGAAAGCTGTGTCACTTTAAAAGACAAGTAAATATCATGCTATAGAAAGATATATAACACAATAACATATTTTTTCATCTCTTATTTGAAAACATAATTTTTACAATAATTTCATTTGATTACATTAATATTTCTGGTTGTGTGTTTGGACTTATGTAATAAGCCACAAAGTATCCCGCTTGCAATACGCCACACAGCACAGAGACAAGCCTCAAACCTTCTGGCACAAAGTCAGTTGGAGTGATAAGACCAAAATTTAGCTTTTTGGCCACAACCATAAATGCTACATTTGGAGAGGAGTCAACAAGGCCTATGATGAAAGGTACACCATTCCTACTGTGAAACACGGAGGTGGATCACTGATGTTTTGTGTAAGCTACAAAGGCACAGGAAATTTGGTCAAAATTGATGGCAAGATGAATGCAGTATGTTATCAAAAAATACTGGAGGAACATTTGCATTCATTAGCCAGGAAGCTGCGCATGGGATGTACTTGGACATTCCAACATGACAATGATCCAAAACACAAGGCCAAGTCGACCTGTCATTGGCTACAGCAGAATAAAGCGAAGGTTCTGGAGTGGCCATGTGTCTTCTGACCTCAATTCATTGAGCCACTCTGGGGAGATCTCAAACGTGCCGTTCATCTAAGACAGCCCAAGAATTTACAGGAACTGGAGGCTTTTTGCCACGAAGAATAGGCAGCTTTACTATCTGAGAAGTACCACAAAAGACTTCAAGCTGTCATTTATGTTAAAGGGGGCAATACACGTTATTAAGAACTGGGTTATGTAAACTTTTGATCAGGGTCATTTGGGTATTTTCTGTTGCCATTATGATTTAAAAAGAGTAAACACAGTTGATTGATAATAAATGGCTTTAGCCAAACATTAACCATGAGTGAAAGAAAAGTTTTTGTGTTATTCATATGCTCTGAAAAATGGCCAAGAAATCATAAATTCTACCAGGCTATGTAAACTTATAAGCACAAGTGTATATATAAAATGATTGGGGGTTCTAGGTAATTTAATAGCAAAAAATACAGATTTTTACTTTAAAAAAAAAGTGCCAAAAAAGGCAGTGGATACTAAAAATAAGAGTTTAAAAATAGTTGAAAAATGTGTATGTGTTATGGATTTGTTTAGCACCTGGAAAGTCCCAGCATATAGTGGATTGTTTTATGTATTAATAAATGGGGATGTTGGGCGTAGATTTATGATTCCAGACATTACCGATATTAATATGTTATATATTAATTTATGGGCAGTGACAGGGTGAACCTTAGAACATGTAACACTTGGAAAGCTTCTCACATTTTCCTAATCTAGAAAATAAATAAACTTTTATTTATTACGCTTGTTTTGTAATGTTTGTTTAGTATGTCTTTTTCTTGCCACTCTTTATGAATATGTTTTGTGGCTGAATTTTTATGTGATATGGGTGCCTGCTGGTCTTCCCTCCTATTATATTTATATATTTGTTTTGTTCAAATAACATCCAAAAAAATATAAATACATGACCGTAACAAATACGACTTTTTTTAAAATGCATGTTATTTTTTTATTATACAAGCATACACATTTATATTTATGACAATTGATATAAAGGTCTAGGCTAGAAAGATGAATACAAATACATGTATACACATCTTTGTGGGTTCATTCTTCTCTTTCTCTGTACGCCAAAAGAGAGTTGCTCTTATTTAGCTCCACTTTCGTCAGGCAGTTACTGTTGATATTTAAAAAAAAAAAAAAAATGATAGCACAATGTAGAAGTGATGCAAATTAGAACGACCTGAATTTGGCACATTAGTAGCTGTCAGAACCAAAACTGCTGCAGATGTTTCTTGAATTAGGTGTAATACATTGACAGGAACAATTAACACCAGAAAAGTGGCGCAGCAGCTATATTGAATTCCCCCCACTGACTCTCCATTTTTTTTCTTAGCGGTATAATAGAGGTCTTAGCCAGAGTTTTGAGTACCATAGTCATATAACTGTGTACTGCAGTTGGATTTACCAGTACTTACCAGACTGTCAGAAAATGCTATTTTTATCTATGTCTCTCTCTCTCTTTGTATCTGTGATAGGAAAGCGCAAATGGCATAATTGTGACATTTGGAATAAAATCCATTTATAGCATGAATATGTTCTTGTTTGCTTACTTATTTATATATTTATTGGTGGTATTATTTTTTGATGTGGATATTAATGTATTGTGGTAGTGTTGTATAGTAGCTGTGGCCACTCCCCCTGTTACCAGTGAGGATTAATACCTGTTTAAAAGGGTTAATCCCTTGGCATAGATCAATTCAGGTTTTGATCTTCCCTGGTTAATACGGTATCATTTTTGATACTGAGCTAAGGAACAGTGGTAAATTGAAAGAAGGAAGTGCTCAGATGGCACAAGTACCTTGAAATTTGCCTTTACTAGATGAAGTTTGCATATGAAAAAGGATTTGAATATTTATCAATCAACTTGCTAAACTTCTTGAGATAACAGGTGTGACTGTAGGGCAATTGTTCTTCCCTCACAGATGTCCCCCATTGGACCTCTTGGTGGGTCTTGGGGATAATCTGGAACCATGACCATTCTGAAAGGTGGTAATGTTTTAAAAAAAAGGTCCTACAAAAGCTCCATAAGAAGCCACGTTTGTAGTGAAACATGTAGAGGCAACCATTCTTTTGTATTGTGACCACTGGGCTGTTTTACACTGTTTATGTAATAATACATTTCTGTACAATTGATTTCTGATTTTTCAGCACCTCAAAACTGCACTCTCTGCTCTTTGGGCATATATTTTCTAGTGTTGTATAGTAGTGAATAATTAATTTGTTTGAAATAGTACTATATTTGTTAGTAATAAATAGTGCCTTTTTTAATTATTTCTTTAATTTCAATTGTTAAAATAGAAAATAAAAAAAATCTTATAAGACAATAAGTAAGGACAAAATAAGCACATAGAAAAAAAAAACAAAAAAAAAAAAACAGTTCTTTAAAACAGCCACTTATCCCGATGTGATAACAATGAAAATGTAGAGTAAAAAAAAAAAAAAAAAAAAGTTATCTGTAGGCTTGTATTTCTACAACGCAGATTTTTATGACATCTTTCTTCTGACGTTCCCCACTCTGCTACCTTGGAGTGGGAGTATTTTTATGATTATTTGGTATTGAATACTTCAGCGTTGCTGGTGCTGCAGAGGAGGTGTGAGTGGGCTGCACACTTGTGAAGGAACATAGTAACAAAGCAAAAAATACTTAACCTTTTACCTTCCACCAACCAAAAACAGCCCCGTTCATACCAGATCCACTGAAATTAACAAAGCAGTTTCTCTACATACAGTATTGAAGCTGACAAGGATCTCTGAACATTTTAAAGAAAAACTGTCATTAGAAAATATAGAGGCTACCTTTGGTGGCTCTCTGCTGAAAAGAGGTCATCTGGCTAATTATGGCCTGAGTCACTTAACTAGCTGCATGGTTTTTCCAGGTAAGTCAGAGTAAAGAGTAAAAATAGGATTTTTATAACAGCTTACCTGTAAAATCCTTTTCTTGGAGTACATCATGGGACACAGAGCCTTAAGTAATAACTTCATGGGTATATAGGCACCTTCAGGTGATGGACACTGGTATACCCAATCCGGGAAGTTCACTCCTTATATAACCCCTCCTCCTTCCAGGAGCACATCAGTTTTTGTAGCAAAGCAATATACTTAAACCCCCCAAAAAAGGGGAGAGGGACCTCTGTGTCCCATGATGTACTCCAAGAAAAGGATTTTACAGGTAAGCTGTTATAAAAATCCTATTTTCTTTATCGTACATCATGGGACACAGAGCCTTAAGTAATAATTTAATGGGACGTCCCATAGCAATGCTAGTTGAGGGGAGGGAGACAAAACCTGCAGGGTACACCCAGACTTGAGGACCTATACTGCTGCCTGCAGCACACTGCGCCTGAAGGCGCTATCCTCATACCTCCTTACATCCACCTGATAAAATTTTGTGAATGTATGCACTGAAGACCAAGTTGCGACCTTACAGATCTGAGCCATGGAGGCCTGGTGACGCACTGCCCAAGAAGAACTAACTGCCCTGGTAGAGTGCGCTATGACTTGAAAAGGGGGAATCTTACCCCTTAAATTATAAGTCTGAATTATAACTTTCCGAATCCACTTAGCGACAGTGGATTTCGACGCTGCTGTCCTTTATAAGGACCCTCTGGCAGAATAAATAAGACATCAGTCTTTCTAATCTGAGCTGTTGTCTTTAAATAGATTTTCACTGCCCTCACCATATCAAGACAATGTAGTGACTTCTCTTCCCTGGAACATGGTTTTGGAAAAAACAATGGGAAGACAATATCTTGGTTCAGGCGAAAATCTGAGACCACTTTTGGCAAAAAGTCTGGACAAGGGCGTAACACCACTCTGTCCACATGAATAATCAAGTATGGCTCTTTACAAGAAAAAGCAGCCAATTCCGAAACCCTCCTTGCTGAGGATATAGCAACCAAGAACACCAGCTTCCTTGTCAGGAGGACTAAGGGAATATGCTGTATCGGTTCAAATGGTTGTTTTTGTAACACTGACAAAACTAAGTTCAAGTCCCAAGGGTTCAAAGGAGGTTTGACTGGCGGATTAAGCCGCATCACCCCTTGCATAAAACCCTGGACTAAAGAATGTGTAGGAAGCGGTCTTTGAAATAAGACTGATAAGGCTGAGACTTGGCCTTTAATAGTACTTAAGGCCAATTTCATTTCTACCCCTAATTGTAGAAAGCCAAGAATTCTGCCCATGATATATCTCAGAGGGTGCCAACCCTTGGATTCACACCAGGAAACATAAGCCCTCCAGATTCTAAAATTCTGGAAGGTGGCTTCCTTGCATTAATCAGGGTGGAGATAACTGACCCGGAAAGCCCACGTTTCTTCAGAATGTGGGTTTCAATAGCCAAGCCGTTAAATTCAGAGACTGTAAGGTAGGATGGAATATCAGCCGCTGTGAGAGTAGGTCTGGCCGTAGAGGGAGGGACCACAGACCCTCCACTACCATCTTTACAATTTCTGCATACCATGACATCCTAGGCCATGCTGCTGCTACCAGAATTAATGGCTTTCTTTCCAGCTTGATCCTGCAAAGAAGTTGAGGCAGCAACTGAATAGGGGGAAATGCATAGATCAGTGAGAACTGATCCCACGGGGTCACCAACGCATCTGTTCCGCATGCGAGTGGATCCCTGGACACAAAGTTGACTAACTTCATGTTGAATCTGGGCACTAGAAGATCTACGTCCGGAGTCCCCCATCTTTGAAAAACAACCCGAAAAATGTTGGGGTGAAGAGACCATTCCCCTGGGAATAACTGCTGGCGATTCAAGTAGTCCGCTTGCCAATTCTCTGCTCCTGGAATGAAGACTGCCAATAGGCATGGAACATTCCTTTCTGCCCAAGTTAGAATATGGTTCACCTCTCTCTGCGCTGAGATACTCTTGGTGCCCCCTTGGTGATTGATATAGGCCACAGCTGTGGCATTGTTGGATTGGATCCTGACAAGGAGAATCCGGTAACCTGGAAGTCCAGGCCTTCAGAGCCAGACACACTGCCCGAATCTCCAGGATATTGTAGGGCAAGGTTCTTTCGGCTCTTGACCACTGTCCTTGGACAGTTGTCTTCTCTAGTACTGCTCCCCAGCCTGAAAGGCTGGCATCTGTCGTTACCACTTTCCAGATAACAGGTCTGAAGGATTTTCCTTTCAGCAGATTCTGGGTTAGTAACCACCAACTGAGGCACGCTTAGGGACAGCTGCATTGGCAAGTCTAAAGCTTGAATTGTTTTGTTCCTAGTAGACAGGATACTGTTTTGCAACAGTCTTGAATGGAACTGGGCATAGGGAACCGCTTCGAATTAAGCCACCATCTTTCCTAGCAACCTCGAATAGAGGGATCACCTTTTGACCTGACCATCCACACCAGCTCTCTTATGGAGTTGATCTTTGCCTGAGGCAAGAACACCGTTTTCTGTGCTGTGTCTATGATCAGACTCAACTACTCCAGCCTTTTTAGCGGTATTAAGGAAGATTTCTCTAGGTTGAGAATCCAACTCAAACCTTCCAGGTAACTGGATGTAATGCGTACACTTTGCTCCAAACGAGCCACCGACTGGTCTATTAGCAAGTACGCCAAGACTGTTATGCCCTGTGCCCTTAACCTGGCCAGGGCCAGGACTTTTGTAAACACCCGGGATGCTGTAGCTAGCCCGAAGGGCAGGGCTACAAACTGGAAATGCTGCTGTTCTACCTCGAACCGCAAAAACCTTTGGTGAGCGGGAAATATAGGAACATGCAGATATGCATCCCTGATGTCGATTGACGCCAGAAGTTCTCCTAATAGGATAGAAACTACTGGCCTGATCGTCTCCATGTGAAAGGAGCGGATCTTCAGGAACTGATTTCGATTTTTTAGATCTAGAATGGGTCTGACATCTCCATTTGGTTTTGGTACCATAAAAAGGTTTGAATAAAACCCCAAACCTTGCTCTACTGTGGGGATCTGAATGATCACCCTCTGAGATATTAATCGGTCTAGTGCCCGAAACAGAGATTGTTTTTTCTCTGGATCTTGGGGAACGTTTGACCTCAGGAAACGTGGAAAGTCCCGAAATTCCAGCTTGTACCCCAGAGTTACCGTGGAAATGACCCATCTGTCCTGAGTTTCCTCTTGCCAGACTTCTGAAAACTGCAGAAGTCTTCCCCCCACCCTGGGGAGGGGGGGTGCCTCTTCATGATGAGGCTTCAGGATTCTGCTTTGCAGGTTTCCGGTCCTAGGACTTATTTTGAGTCTGGGCCTAACCTTGAGGTCTTCCTCTAGAGTCTGACGGCGGAGGCCGTCGCCACTGCCTAAAGGATGAAGCCCCTGGTGCAGGAGAAAGAGCCCATTTAAATGAAGGGCGTTTATACGTTCTTTTGACTGGCAAAAGAGTACTTTTCCCACTAGAAACTGTTTGGATGTATTTGTCCAAATCATCCCCAAATAGCCGACCCCTTGAAAAGGGAACCCCGTCAGGAGCTTTTTACATGGTGCTTCGGCTGACCAATTTTTTAGCCACAGAAATCTACGCATATGTACGAGCATAAGCGAGTGTAAGGCGGGACGCCTGGTGAATAGAATCTTTAATGGCATCTATGGCAAAGAATAATGCTTTTGGTAGTACGGCTAATTCCCAGGCTTGTTGTGCAGGAACCTCTTTAAGGCCCTGCCTAAATTGGTCCTTTAGGGATTGACAGCTGCCTATTGCAGCGACTGCAGGCTGAGTAACGGCACCTGGCAAGGATAAAGCGGATTTTAACAGGAATTCCAACCTTTTATCTGTTGGATCCTTAAGCATCTGTGTATCGTCTACTGGACAAGTTAGACTTTTATTCACACTGGAAATCGCAGCGTCAACTGCTGGTACTTTCCGTTTTTTGGTGAATTTCTCCTCCATGGGATAGAGAACTGAAAAAACTCTTTGGAGGAAGAAAATGGTTCTCCAGGTGATCCCATTCAGCGTAAATAAGCTGTTCTAGTAATGCATGTACAGGAAATGCATGCAAAGGCTGTGAAGGTTTTAAGGAACCCAAGGAAGAAATCGAGCTTTCAGCAGACTCCGTTAGGGGTAGCATGAAAGTAGAATGAACCATCTCCGTAAGAGATTGTATCAGCAATTTCTCAGATTGCGAGGCTGAAGAAGGTCCATCTACGTTGTTTCCTCTGCAGAGGAATCATCGGTTTGTCTTTCCTCCTGATCGCCTGAGGGTAACACCTCATCCTGTGCCCACTGTTCCCCTTGCAAAGGGTCTAAAGTGGGGGAGGGGGATCTAGCACGCTTCCTATCCATTAAAATGCAGGATGAGATTAAAGCAGCTAATCTTCCTTCCAGGCCTTGCAGGGTGGTGGAAAAAACATCTTCATTCACGTATACAGGGGCTGAGATGTGAGAAGCAGCTGCACCATCAATTTGTTCCAATGGCTCACCCTTGGTATTTCAGGATGACAGTGTGCGACTGGAATTCCTAACTCCTAACAACAAGGGGTGAAAACCTTTAGTTTTTTTGTTTTTTGTGGTGTCTTTTTGGGTACGCATAGTCCTAAGCCCAAAAGCAGGTAGGTACTATTAAATTGCACTACTTGCTGAAAATAGTCATGACAGAATGATGTCGCTATTAAGATCAGCCTAGTGCTGGGAAAAAAGTCTTCCTGTATCAGGAATGCCACTTGCCACCCTTCCGTGCCCCGCAGCTTCTGTGTCCCGTGTGCAGCTTGCTTGCCCCTCCTCGTCAGCCAAGGAAAGACTGCTCCAGCTGTATTTTTATTATCATGCTTGCCGGCCGTGCGACCTCGTGGACGTTGCACGGCGCTGTGCCTAGGCCCCACCCCCTCCGTAAACCCGCCCCCCTCTTTCGTTTTGAAAATGTTCCTGCTGCGCAGGCGGCTTTCGGGTCTACAGACCCAACACGAGGTGGGGGGAAGAGGCAGAGCCCCTGACACCAGCCAGCATAAAGAACAACAGATGGAACAAAATGCAGGACCTCCGCACCCCATGCAGAGGGGGGGTGTTACAAGTGGGGTACACCGTTGGTGTTTCCCTAACCCTATGTCCCTTCATGGGGGAGAAAAAAAGCATTTTGGCAGATCTCTTACCTGAGAGGAATCCCCCTGTGCAAGCTGCTACGGCCACACACAGACTGACACAGAGATTTACAGTGAAGACAACAAATTAAGGTATGTGCATATACTCCCTTAAAGAAGAAAGCATAGGTGGACTTTATAGTTCCTAAGTTTCTTCCCTTACCTTATCCCCGCCGCAGGATTTGCTGAATTAACAGACAATCCAACCTTCACCCATCACGGCGGGCTGCGTTTAGCAAACCTTCAAGGACCGGGTCTCTTTTTATCGGGGTTCCACTCCCTTGGACCTGTAAAAAGCACCCCACCAGGAAAGCTTTAGGTAATGTAGCATGACCAAAGCCCTGGGTCCTGGGGTCCAGCCCTGCAAAGAGAGGCGTTACAGGCAAAAACCTCGTGCTTCAGATACGAGGCCCAGGTACCATCCACTTTGGCCTCAGTGGCACTTTGGATGGACCTGGTCCATGGAGGCTAATTAAATCCAGCATGGATCCCTCCTGGAGCTCATCAGAGCACATCTTCACTCATGACTAACACCTTAGAGACTGGCGAAAAAATTGATGTGCTCCTGGAAGGAGGAGGAGTTACATAGGGAGTGAACTTCCTGGATTGGGTATACCAGTGTCCATCACCTGAAGGTGCCTATAAACCCATTAAGTTATTACTTAAGGCTCTGTGTCCCATGATGTACGATAAAGAAAGGTACATTTCTGTCTAAAGCAGGCACAGTCTGAGTAGAAGAGCCTGTTTCCTGCCAGCAGCTGCAGAGAAGGGTATGATACGCCCCCCTGCTGAGTAAGATCCTATCGTTTTGCAATCAATGAAGCTCATCTTCCCAGCTGATTGGGGAGCTCTAGCTAACTCAGCAGGGGGCATATGTCAGACTTCTGTAGAGGGATCATGATCCCTCTACAGAATTATGTTCATGTACACCATAGCTGGCTGTCCTACACAAGACAAAGACTACATGTACCTGAAAAGTGGCTACTGCGGTGCTGTGAATATCTTGCCCAATCCTTACACAAACATTTCTGTCATATTACAAATGGAAAGGAGATTATATCTATTTAAACAGAGTCAGGGGAATTCAAGCCCTAACACATTTCTGGCAGTATGGCCCTGTGCAAAATCAGTGCAGCCTATTTTGGTAGCTTTACAGATATGTGTGGCAGATTCAGTTAGTTATTAATAGCATCACTTTTATTGCACTAAATTCAAAAAGAATTACCTTTAGTTTGTAGATAATGAAACTGGAGGTAGCTAAAACCAACTGGAAATTGGCGTACAGAGACAGGAAGAATGCCTGTCTCTGTACACTGTGTATTAGGTGGTATTTTTGCCATAGTTACCTTCTCCCCTCCCCTCCTACCATTGGTTGTTAAGGACACTATTGCATTTGCAGTTGACAGCCTCCTAGCAACCATTGATGCTGAAAGTGGGTGGAGCCTGATAGACAAGCTAGGACACTAGTTCTCCATCAAGTCCTCTCTCTCGCTGTAATTGACAGCAGGCAATAGGTGGATTCTATAGCCAAAAGCAGGCTATGTATTAGGTATGAATACATCCATTGCCTCCTGTCAATCAATAGGAGAGTGAGGATCTGCTGGGGAACTAGTGGCTCTAAATCCCCACTAGAGATGGGAAGTCCTGGGAAAAAAATGGAAAAGTTGGGGAGAAAATGTTTTTTCCCCGTTTTATTTCAAAGCCGCTTTTTGATGTTTTTTTTTTCCTGAAAAAATTGGAAAAAACAAAAGAAGTGTGGAATATGTTCTTTTACAATAAGAAATAATATATCTAAGACATAGTGATCAAACTATATAACATGAAGACCTTAATGAAAGATTTCTGAAACTTTATGTAAAGTCTTAAATTATTGCATGTTCTCTCAGCTGAAGACAAGCAAATCCTGGAATACAATTCAAGTAACACTGTAATTCTCAATGCAGTTCTCAAAAAAGGGAAATATGAATATCTTCCACTAGGGGGCACTGCAGGGGAAAGGCTCCAGTTTAGTTTGCTTGTGAGCTCCATCTTGTACCTCCTACGGTTGGGTGATTGTTGGGATACAGTAGATAATATTTTCTGTCCTTTCAGGCTTTAATTGACAGGTAAGAGGGTAAAACTGTTTGACAAATTAGTTCATCTTTATAACCTTTAAATGAATCCTATTGGTGCTCGCAGCATAATGTTTCCCTATTGTATGGTCAGTAAATTTGTTTTTCTTTTCCTCCTCTCAGTAAAATGGTGAGACCAACATCTAGAGTTGCAATTTTTGCTGAGAGCAAAGCTGCAATTTGCAAATATTATGTGAAGAAATATTATTTTCCAAATGCTACATGGATGACAAAAGACATCCTTGCATGCCAGAGTTGCCCTAAAGACATTAAAAAATACTTTATGGAATTAAATGATGAGGACCAAAATGAAAATGCGAGTGGCTTTTCCCTCCAGAGTTTTCATTACAGAAACACTATTTTTGCTGCTTTTGGATCATCACAAAGTGTTTCTTCACCAGCAGCAAACTTTGTTTTCCCATGGCTTCAAAATTTCCAGAAATTTTACATCTGTAATCCCCAGCAGGCTTCACCCATGCATCTTGAAAGGTCCTCAGCTGCTGTGCTGTCTTTGTGACAGCTGCAGCGGTGGGCGGGACATCAGGAGCACTGAGGATGTAGTGTCTGTATGGACAATCCAATCTCATTGCACCTCTGCATGCAACAGGTACTTTACAGGTATCTGTTGACCGCACTCACATTTATCGTGCTGAGGCCAGTGCTAGATTAAACTCTGCAGAGGCCCCTAGGCAGTCGAAACCTTGAGGGCCCCCCTTGCAGGTTTCTGGAGGCTTCTTGTGTGCAAGTTCTATAGCAGGGATGTCAAACTCCATTTCATTGTGGGCCGCATCAGCATTATGGTTGCCCTCAAAGGGTTGGTTGTATCTGTAAAACTATATAAATTTATCCAGGGCTTTTTTTCTCAGAGACTAGGTGCAGGAACTCAACCACGCCACCCACTGAACCACATCGAATGATAGGTGTGGCCAAATTTCACAGTGGGAGGCAATAAATACCAAGAGTGCGTTATGTGCGGAGTTCAGAGGTGTGCTACATATATAGTGCAGAGTTCTGAGTGTGCTATGTATCGAGAGAAGAGTTTATGGAGTGTGCTACATACAGAGTGCCAAGTTTAGGGTTGTGGTATGCATAGTGTACAGGGCTCAGCTGTCTTTTACAGGCTGTCCTAATCTCACATCCATCTCTCACCTCTGCACACATCTTCCTCCACAGCCCTCATGCCCCCCAAAGCTTTCTTGCATCTCACCTACCCGGCTCGGCTCTAGCACCTCACGGCACTGTGGCAGCTCTGCCTCTCTCTGTCTCTTACTTGTAGGGAGATCATTAGTCGGAATTTGTGCACCCCGGCACGGATGGGGACCACAGTGCAACTTACCACATGATGCCCCATTCCACACTGCACCTGGATCTGCCCCACAGTGAGTGAAGGGCAGGCAGGGATCTGTGAGAGCAGCTGAGAGAAAAGCTGTCCTTGTAAACACAGAAGGACACGTGTGTGTACAAGTGAAAGTGGTAAGCGAGGATAGGAAGGCGAAAGCCAGAGGTGGCAAGGCTCTGGCTGAAAAAAACCCTGGGTGCCATGAAATGGCCAGGCATGCCAGATTCGGCTCGCGGGCCTTGTGTTTGACACATGTGCTCCAGTGGGATAACATTGAACTAAGTAGTGTGCAACTTTGCTACTAAATGAAGATGACCATCACTACATGTACATAGGTTGCACCATATTTTTTTGCAAACTGACAGCTGAAAGAAGATGAGCTTTCAAGAGACAAAATGCAATGTGAACCGGATGCCTATGGTTTATGTACATTAAGTTGTAATTGTATACATTGCATTACCACAGTATTTCCCCATAGTCTTTAATGTATTTTCTCTCACGTCTTTAATGCAAAAGTTGTTTCTTTGAGTTGATTAATTTTTTTCTACCTTCAAGACCAGGCCATTTTTTGCGATACGGTACTACGTTACTTTAACTGGGAATTGTGCGGCCATGCAATGCTGTACCCAAATGAAGTTTATATAATTTATTTTCCCACAAATAGAATTTCTTTTGGTGGTTTTTGATCACCATTGCGTTTGTTTATTTTTTGCGCTATAAACAAAAAAGGACGGACAATTTTGAAAAAAAAAAACAATATTTTTTACTTTCTGCTATAAAAAATATCCAATAAAAAAATTGAAAAAATTGAATTTCTTCATAAATTTAGGCCAATATGTATTGTGCTACATATTTTTTGGTAAAAAAAATCCCAATAAGCATATATTTTACTGGAAGGATGTTTTTCAACCAGACTAACTATGTATATATATTGATTGGTTTGCGCAAGTTATAGAGTCTACAAACTATGGTATATACAGTATACTGGATTTTTTATTTATTTTATTATTTTTATACTAGTAATGGCAGCAATTGGCGATATTGTGGTGGACACTCTGACACTTTTGACACTTTGTGGGAAACAGTGACACTAATACACTAATAAAGTGATCAATGCTAAAATTATGCACTGTCACTGTACTAATGACACTGGCTGGGAAGGGGTTAAACATCTAGGGCGATAAATGGGTTAAATTTGTGCCTAGACAGTGTTTTTGTGTATGGTGTGTGGTGTTTTTACTAAGGGAAGTGATGGATTTTATTCCCTGCCTCGCAGGGAAAGAAAGTCTATCACTTCCCCCTGTCAGAATAGAGCTCTGCCTTGTTTACATAGGCAGAGCTCCATTCTGTATCTCTTCCACACAATCGGCGAACAAATCACAGCAGAAGCAGCGCACCGGTGACGCGCACACGAGCCTCCTATATACGTGATTCTGCACAGTGCGGCCGCCCTGTAGCAGTATATCTGCTATGGTGCGGTTGGCAAGTGGTTAAAAAAGGTTAATTGTAATTTTCTTTTAAGATCAAATCAATATTATTTTAATTAGTTGTCGCGGGGCCTTTAAATGGCGTGGGGCCCATAGGCCAGTGCACATTTGGTAATCGGGTACTGGCTGAGGCATTCTTTATGAATTCCCTTGAGTATTCACTAATTCCTTTATAATACACCAAATTGTATAAGACAAAACAGGCGGCACGCTTTGTTTGAAAATGTGCCATTAATTATTCATATTTTATATCTCCTTCATCCTTTTTCTCTTTTATGCATCTCATTGTAAAACAGACATCTTAAAAAGCATCAAAAAGTAAGCAAGTATATGCTTTATGATATTGTCACTTCGATTTGACCTCAAAGTTTTCACCTCAAGAGCCAAGAAATGTATTTTAATTGAATCATCTTTGATCTCAGCATCTGTCATTTGTTTGAAAGGGATTATCATGGCTGCTTCCATCAGCAGATGTTAAAAAATATCTAATTCGGTAGCACTTACCAATCAATTATTTTCAAATGGCTTTTTATGTTACCTAATAGATTCATCTACCCCCTCTCCCTTGAGTTTCTAAATATCGTTAAAAGAAAGTCTCTGATCGTTGAGACAATTGAAATTTAATGCTATCACTCATCCTAAATGATACCCACTTCTGTCATGTGTGTTTTTGGCAAATGATGGGTAGATAACTACAGCTTTCAAAATCATAGCTTATGCCCACTGAAAGACCCTTCTACCCCTTGCTAATGTATCCACTGACTGCTGGCTGTGAGCTCCCACAGACCTGTAAAGCCACGTACACACGAGCGGAATGTCCGACAGAAAAAATCAGACGGAAGCTTTTCATCGTCTATTCCGATCGTGTGTGTGCCTCATCGGACTTTCTTTTTCGAAAATTCTGACGGACCTAGAAATAGAAATAGAACATGTTCTAAATATTTCCGATGGAACCAATTCCTATCGGGAAAACTGCTCGTCTGTATGCTGTTCCGACGGACCAAAAACGAAGCTTGCTCTGAAGCAAGTACGAGAGCTATTGGCTACTGGCTATTCAACTTCCTTTTTCTAGTCCCGTTGTACGTGCTGTACATCACTGCGTTCTGGGCGGTCAGACTTTGGTCGGACTTTGGGTTTACCGTGTATAGGCAAGACACCTTTAATGGAATTACGTCGAAGTTCCGTCGGAGATACCTTTGGAGTTTATTCTGACGGCAAAACCGATCGTTTGTATGCGGAATAACTTACAGGAGAGCAACTCTGATGCTCTCCTGTAGTATGTCTGCACTCTCTGACCCTCTCCTGCAGTCTGTGTAATAATGTGCTGCTTTACTTGCTCAATTATTTGGGATTGCTCCACTGCTCAGTGAGTGGTAATGATGTGCAATCGCTAGTCTACCTGCTATTTTTTTGGATTTCCCAGAATGGAGGGGTGGGGGGGGGGCAAGAAAATGTTTGCCCAGGGCCCAATCAATATTAAAGATGGCCCTGCCTTAATCTCCTCTTCTCAAGAGAGAATAAATTCAGGTCCTCTAATCTTTCCTCATAGCTGAGCTCCTCCATGCCTCTTATAAGTTTGTTTGCCCTTTTCTGTACTTTCTCCAGTTCCCCGATATCCTTTTTTTGAGAACTGGTGCCCAAAACTGAACTGCATATTCCAGATGAGGTCTTACTAATGATCCATACAGGGGAAAAATGATATCTCTCTCTCTCTCTCTGGAGTCCATACCTCTCTTAATACAAGAATGGACTTTGCTCGCTTTGGAAGACTTTGCATGGAAGCTAAGAGAAACCTTATAATTAATGTACTTATAATTAAAGTGTATGCCAACTCACGCTAACTAATATATTTTTCTTTCTTGCTCTTTTTTGATCTGCTAAATGTAGCATTGAAAGCCTTTTATTATATCCATTTGACACATGCAAACAAAGAGTTTGGTAAAACCTAGCTGGGGGCACCAGCCCCTCTCCAGCCTACTGATTATGCTTGGTTGGCAGAGTGGCATCTTTCATGGAAAAACAGCAAAAATGGCGCATTAGCCAAGGATAAAAAATATAGAAATATGCACTCGTATGTGACACCTGTCCAAAACTATTTATTTTGCCCTGGAAGATTTATTATGTCTGCAAGTTAGCTCAAGGCATCCCATCAAGGAATGTATTATAGATAATTGGTCTGTCCAGCTGATTCTGCAAAATCCTTCCTTTAGTTTGGGGGCAAAATGTTAAAAAGTAATACTTATGTAATTACACAAGATATAAATCACCCAGACTAGTTGGTATAACAAGGACTTTAAGTCAGATATAGATCCCAAATTTTTACCTTCACAATTTAATATGTTACCAATGTCAAACATTCTGGACATTTATCTCATCTCAATCTGACAGACTGGTATAGACAAATGATATCATTTTATTCATTATTTAAGCAGTCCGCACTTAAAGACTTCTAATAGTTAGTAGACAAACAATAAGATCTTCAAAAGATTTAATTTTTACCCAACAAGCATATTGAGCACCTAAAGATATTGGTGAACAGTGCAAGCATGGAATAGTTCAATTGTTACTTTATGCATTGACATGTCTCCTTAGACCCAACCTTATCAGACAGTATGGTCACCTGCTGACTTGGCACCATCCACAGGCAACTTAACTCTTCGAAAAGACGTGAGAAGTTGAATTCTAAATTCAGATAATTGCAGTACAGTGGACGTTTTTCCAGTCTATTGAAGTCTTAGCAGACAATGACTTTCATAAACCCTGTCATTGCACAGAACTAACACACTCTGAGATAACATGAAATAAACAGGGAAGGTCTAGCTAGGACCAAACTAAGGCCTCATGCACACGAGACGCACAGTGCAAACTCTGCTGAACACATGTTTTTAAAAGCTGAAACCGGCGTTTAGAAACGCCCGTTTTGCCGCGTTTGCATGCCGCGTTTAGAAGCGTCTGCAGAGCAGAGAATGACATTTTATGACCCAACTTTGGGGCCCCGTATCTCGGGGCCACTTGGTGCTAGTGTGAAGGAATGTGATGTAGATAATAATAATAGTAATCTGAAAATGTCTATTTTCTTATGTGCATACATATTTTTCTCCTTACTCATTATATAAGTATACAGATTTGCTCTGTTCCTATATTTTCTCAAAATGGCGTGTACCCCCTACCTCCCACACACAGAAGAACGCGGAACTGGAGATAAGAACAAAGAGAGCCAAACCTCGTTATGAAAATTATCCATCTTCTTTTCTATCTTGACCAATGAGATGTACCTATTAGACTGACATAGCAATGACGTATTTGTGTGTATAAAACATTAACACCGCCTTGAATAAATTAGAAGTGTAACAGTAACGAAACTGAGCGTGTCTCAGTGTGTTTACTTTTATATGCATGCATATCAACACTTTTCAAATTAGAGACAGCAGCAGATAACCTTGAGCTCGATTGGAGCTCTTAATCATTTCCATAACAGATGGTGCCGAAACCCGGGATCTCAGGCTACGGTCGAAGTTATACCGCGACAAGCATTCGGGCGTTAACTGATTAATGAGAGTGGGGTTTGCGCAGCCCTAACAGTACCGGTGAGTTGATTGATATTCTTACCACTGTACGACTCTCTTATCTTTCGGTTGACGGCTGGATTCTGTCGGTATGCTGAGACTGTTTTAGAGGCAGGTATTTCCTCGCCTGAGGTTGTTTTAACGAACCTGCCGATGGGTTTCTGCTGACTGTATTTGTTCACTGTCTGCCATTCTTTGGGCTACGAAACTCAGCAGTCTAAAAGTGCTACATGCGTGAATGTATGGTCTCATCTCCAGACGAGCTGTCGGCCTCTGGGATGAGATAGTTTCCTTGTAGCAGTCGTTTATAGACGGGTGTACTCTAGGTTCAAGGAACCTTTGAGGGTTATCTCAGCTGCTGGCTTTGCAGTCTGAAAGCGTTACAGAGGACTCACCCCAAGAAGAGTTGTCGGCCTCTTGGTGTAGAGCTGTAGAAAAACGTCTATAAACGGGTTTATTTTTGCAGGGTGGTCTGCCCTTGCGTTTATCTTAGCCTGCTGAGGCTTTACGGTTCAGAGAGTGGCAGGTGTAATGTCCTGTCCTGAGTGTATTTGTGGTTTATTGTTTGATATACACGAGAGGGGGAGGGGGGGCTGCCCGGGGGATCTGTTGGGTCGCGGGCCGTTGCTCCTCGCTACCCCTGATGTGTTTGTTCTTGTTCTGAGATTAACTGTACATTAGTCTTATGTGCCCACACCGAAGGAATTTGCTGATAAGAACGCTGAGAAAAATATTAACTCTTTGGTTGTATGTATTCCCCTCTCAAGCCGTTAGCCGAGAAACAGAAAGTGATATTGTAATGAAAGTGATATTGTAAAGAAGGAGAGAAGAAGATGTTGAAATAGTTAACAAAGTTGAAAGAAGTGACGAAAGTTATGTTGCTGAAGAGACAGGGAGAAAAATCCTGTGTGATAAAGAAAATTGGATAAAGGAAGTTAAGAAAGATGGCGATTGTATTATGTATGTATAGCTGATGATATGTTGGAACTTTAAACAAAGGAGGGGAGGGACAGCACTGCCCTCCGTCTAACAACCACTCCTTTCTCACCACCCAAGCACAACCCACTGTGACAACTCAGCCCGGCGGCCATCTTAGTGCACCCATGCCTTCACTTTCTACCCAGTCCAGTGCACTTTCTGCCGGCGGCCATCTTGGTACACCCAGTAAGCTTAAACAGCCTGTACCCAGCCCTCCCTGTTTTAGACCAAGATGGTTCATACCACACACCTGTCTTCCCCAATACGGGAGCATCACATTCCCAGGCCGGATATGTTAATGATGAAGAAGCATCTGAGTGGGAAGCCCGACAGCAGGCAGCAAGGCCACCCACTGATTTAACCCCCAATCCGGCTCCAGACTCTCAGTTCCGAGAGGATCTCAAACACATGCTGGCAACCATAAAGAACAGTGCCTCTTGTCAGCCCCCGCCCCAACAACAGTCTCGGTTACCAGAAGGGGCACCAGTGATGTATGTCGCTTTTACTCTATCACAAGCAGCGGCCTTAGTGACAAGTCTGCCTGACCCAGAGAAGCAGCCAATTCCCTTCTACCACAGGATAGTGCAGATACAAGAAACTTACTCAGCTGCCTGGAGAGACTTGATCAGCCTATGCCAAATCAAAGCAGGATATGTCTTTTGGCCAGTCATGCAGATGGCCTTCAATGATGCCTGCCTGACAAGTGCCACTTCCTACACCTCAGGCGTGGAGTTCTGTGCACAACTCCACGACTGGGCAAAGGAGAAGTTGACGGATCAGAAGACCACAATCCAAGATATTACCCAAGATAAAGGGGAGTCTGTGAAGAAGTATCATGCTACACTCATAAAGGCACACACACACATGTTATCAACTGCTTTTGTTTCAGGGCTCAGAGAGGATATCAGAAAAGGCCTGATGGTGGCCCGCCCTGAATACCATTCAATGAAAATGTCTGATTTATTGTTGGTGACAAGAGGTATAGAAAATCAAAAAGGTAAAAAACCAACGCCCCTCATGGTAACCCATGATGAAGATCCCGCCTACACTCGTCCACCACCACTGCCCAATACCAGGGTAAGGATCACCTGTTACAACTGTGGGAAACGGGGTCACATAAGGAAAGAATGCAGAGCCCCAAGATGTCCCAGACGAAAAACCTACCACTTTCCTCATTGACAGGGGTGCAGCCAAAAGTGTGTTGAGAGCGGTGAACCTGCCAAATAATACTTTCCTTTCCACTTCCTGATTTGCTTGCCAGATTTGTGGTGTCCTCTACATGTCCCTTGAATCTACTAGGAGCTGATGTGTTGTCCAGACTACAGGCCTCAATCAGGACACGCCTGAAGGGGGGTGAAGTTACATACTCCCCTATCTTTAGAAGACTCATCTGCTTTGTGTTCTCTGCCTCTCCTGATGACACTTAATGAAAAAAAAAAAAAAAACTTCAAGTTCAATACTGCAGGAAGTACTTGACAGAATCCCTGCGTGCCTATGGTCCACAGGACCGGGAGACAACGGTAACTTAAAGGTGCCACCAGTTTCAGTCAAGCTAAAAGAGGGCGCTTCATTGCCCCGGAAACCACAATAACCCCAAGAAGAGAATCCTAAAAAGAGAACCAGGTACCTACTGTGGATGCCTTTGACTGCAAAATACCTCACAGAGGTGGACCTTACAAACGTTTTCTTCAGTGTCCACCCTCACCCCTCCTGCTGGTACCTTTTCGCATTCATCCACGGAAAGAAACGGCAACATACCTAAACAGTTGTGCCACAAGGGGCACAGAACTTTCCAAGCCAGTTTGCAAAAGCTATGGCTATCATCCTTGACACATGACAAGAGGAACACCCGGAAGTGATTCTCTTCCAACATGTTGATGACCTTCTCCTTTGTGTAGCTGACTTACCCCCTGTTGAAGTCACCTCAGAAAGCCTGTTGTGCTATCTTGCCAACCAGGGCTGCAAAGTCTCAAAGCCCAAATTGCAGTGGTGCTCAACACCTGTCATTTTCCTTGGACTAATTTCCTAGTGCAGAGCATGGATTCCAGAAGCCTTCCTACTGATGCTCTGCAATCAGACCCTTCCAGATGTCTTCTGAAGAAATATCTAAGTTTGAGGCCCTCAAGTGTGCCATCTCAGGCGCTAGGGCTCCCAGCCTACGGCAAAACGCTCAAGCTCTTTGTATCCGAACGCATGGGACATGCTGCAGGTGTACTCACCCAATCACACGGCATCAGCCTACGCCCCATAGGATATTATTCCTGTCGGCTGGATGCGGTAGCAAGAGGAGGCCTATTGTGTCTGCGAGCTGGATTTGCTACACAAGACTTGCTTGACAAAACTTTGAACTTGGTCCCCGGACACTGCCTCGTTCTGCTTGTTCCCCATGACGTTGTTGCCATATTCAACCAAGATCCAGCCGAAACACTTGTCCACTACCAGACACTTGAGACTCCTGTGTTCCCTCCTACTGGACAGCATTACTCTATTAAGTTGTCAAACACTGAACCCTACCACCCTTCTTCCACTTCTCGAGGGGGGAAAGGAGGAGGAGGAGTAGAGTCTTGACTTGTTACCCCCGTGACCGCACAGGACACGCGGTCACCACTGAAAACACTGTTCTACAAGCTGAAGCCTTAACACCGGTGATGTCTACACAGGAGGCAGAGCTATAAGCACTTACTACAGCACGTAAATGGGCAGAGGGAAAAAGAGCCAACATTCATGGACTCAAGATATGCTTCTCCCAACCCAAGTGACTATTCTGAGTAAAAGCACACGACAAAATGAACTCAAAGGAAGCTTAAGGCAATCATCGAGCCAATACAGCTGCTAAACAGACAGCTGGTGGTCCGCGGGAAGTGGACAGCAGGGTGGTAGAAGAAAACCACCCCGTGCTTACCTTACAGACTTTCCCAGTGGACAGAGTTTATCTAAAAGAACTACAGGAAACAGCAAGTCCGGATAAGAAGGAAAGCTGGAAACGGAGAGGAACAACTCTCAGAAATGGACTATTCGAGTGCAACAAGAAGCCTTGTCTACCCAGGAGTATGTATTGTACCCAGCCGTGGTGCAATGGGCACATGGAGCTGCCCACTTGACAAAGACTTTTATGAACTCTCTTATCAACAAGTGTTGCACCAAGAGTTACTCCACTGACCGACAGCTTCTGCAGATCATGCATTATCTGCACCAAATGTAACCCAGAATGCACAGAAGAAGCACCTGGCAAAAGCCCTATACCCCATTCCAGAGGATGCAAATTGATCATTCTCAAGTGCCAAGAAGTGGCAGATTCGAATACGCCCTAGTGGAAGTGGTCATGACTGCCAGGACCACAGCTAAGAAATTACTGAGTGAGATAGTATGTAGATTTGGGGTCCCAGAGGTGATATTGAGAGATCAGGGACCAGCCCTAACAACAACCCTTACTAAAGAGATTTGGGCAGCACTGGGGGTTCAGTTGGCACTACACATCCCATACCACCCTCAAAGTAGCGGGAAGGTAGAAAGGATGAATGGGACACTAAAAACAGGATGTTAAAGATGGCCCAAGAGACTAACATGAGTTGGCCAGACAGTTAGCCCATTGCCCTGTTTAGTGTCAGACACACCCCCGGGGGAAACATGCCCTATCCCCTTATGAAATTTTGTTTGGTTCAGCTCCCAGACTTGGTTGTTACTTTCCACAACAGTTACAGTCTGATGTGTTGACTAATTATGTAACCACATTATCACGAGAATTAACCTGAATGCATGTCCAGGTGTTTTCTTCCATTCCAGATCCTGAATTAGATACAGGAACACACCAACTACTGTCTGGAGATCCTTGAGCCAAGTTATGATGGTCCATTCCAAGTTTTGCTGACCACAGCCACCTCAGTCAAGTTGGCCAGGAAGAACACCTGAATGCACGCTTATCACTGCAGGAGAGCGTGTTTTCGGGTGCTGCATATCCTTTTTCTGTTTGATCTAGGGGGGAGGGGCCCAGGAGGTGGCCATCACAAAAATGATAACATAATTACGTTTTGGTGTAACTCTTCAGGTACACATGTGACCACCTTTACCTTAGATTACTGTGACATAGTACCTTGTCCGTTTGACCCTTCATGGTGATGCCATTGGTACAGTGATATCCCTGACGGTAAGGACATATATGTATGCCACACAGACAGTTACTGGGGACAGAGTTGTGGCTTCTGTGGGGGCCAGTGGGTTGGAACACAGGGCCAGAATGGGCGACCACAGAGTGCATTAGACAAAAAAGATGAAAATAGAAAGCCCCCATATCCTAACCAAAGATACCCCTGATACATACACTGACCCAGCACACAGTCAGAGGAGGAAGCGAGCAGCTCTCTCCGGAAGCTTTGACCCTCATGTATACATAGATGTCATAGGGGTTTCAAGGGGGGTCCCTGATGAATTTAAAGCCAGGGATCAGGTAAAAGCTGGTTTTGAGTCTTTGATCCCCATAACAACTGTCAGCAAGAATGTAGATTGGATTAACTACATGTCATGGTTATGCAATAGAGTTTGTCGATCAGCATACCTGTCTCCATGTGTTCATCTCTAGAGACCAGCTGACCCTCACCTGACTGCTTTTGTAACCTCCCCTCTAAGCATGGCCCCACCCCAGGCCCTATCAGGGAACCCTATATTAACCTGTGCACTGCAAGCCAGCAGTGCTGATCAACCACTGTGTGTTAGCCTCTACGTGTACTTGCTGTGTTTCCTACATCTGATTCCTGTTACCGACCTTGGCTTGTACCTTACTTTCCTTGTTGTTCCAGTCTGCTGCCTCCTTCCTCTTCTCCTGTAGTGTGAGCGTGAGCTGTGAGACCCTGGGGGCCGCGACCTGGAGCCAGACTGCAGCGCAGTCCATCCTCACCACTAGAGGCTCTGGTGAACACCTGCTGGCTCTTAGACTCCGCGCCCTGGGGAATCTATGCTCTAGCTCCCAGTGGGATCTGTGTCAGTGATCCAGTAGACCTGCTTCCTGAACCTCCCAGGGTACAATCCGCAGCAGTCAGTGCTAGGGTCCACTACCTTGCGGTGCATTCCTGATCCCAACGGAGTGCATCTGTCATCCAGCCTCTAGGTGACCTGACACTACACATATTATAACCAACAGAGATTCGTAAATTACACTAAAGACGCCCTCCAGGGAATTGCTGACCAGCTAGCCCCCACTACCTACATGACATTCCAGAACCGGATGGCCTTAGACATGGTGTTAGCCGAGAAGGGGGGTGTCTGTAAAATCATAGGAAAAACCGGGAACCTGTTGTACATACATTCCTGATAATACTGGCCCAAATGGTAAGGTTACTTTAGCTATAAAGAAATTAGAAGATCTGTCACTAGAGTTGAAGAAGAACTCAGGTATCACAGACCCATGGGACCAATATTTTAGCTGGATGAGTGGGTGGCAGAAGGTGCTCGCCCAGATACGGGTAACGGTATTAATAATCCTGGATCTTTTAGCCCTGATTATATGCTGTATTCTACCTTTTGTAAAAAAGTTAATGAGCAAGGCTGTAGACAATAGCACACCTACATTTCTCCACCAAGAAGAAGAGGACCCCCTTATGATGGAAGATGACAAACCCTTCACTCCTCTACAGTCACTCCCTGTCCATAATCTCACAATCCTATAGGGTTATAGGGATAGATAGCGCCTGACTGCACCTCTCCAGCTGTATCGAGGAGGGAAGTGAACAGTTGCTGCCCAATTCTATATACAGCCTAAAAGAGTTGCTGAGGAGAAGGGCCAGGCCAAAGTGGGACCTTTAGTATTAGGGACAGAAAAGAGAAAATAGTCATTTTAGGGGGGATTGTGAAGGAATGTGATGTAGATAATAATAATAGTAATCTGAAAATGTCTATTTTCTTATGTGCATACATATTTTTCTCCTTACTCATTATATAAGTATACAGATTTGCTCTGTTCCTATATTTTCTCAAAATGGCGTGTACCCCCTACCTCCCACACACAGAAGAACGCGGAACTGGAGATAAGAACAAAGAGAGCCAAACCTCGTTATGAAAATTATCCATCTTCTTTTCTATCTTGACCAATGAGATGTACCTATTAGACTGACATAGCAATGACGTATTTGTGTGTATAAAACATTAACACCGCCTTGAATAAATTAGAAGTGTAACAGTAACGAAACTGAGCGTGTCTCAGTGTGTTTACTTTTATATGCATGCATATCAACACTTTTCAAATTAGAGACAGCAGCAGATAACCTTGAGCTCGATTGGAGCTCTTAATCATTTCCTTAACACTAGGAACCCCAAATTTGTGCAGTACAGTGGAACTAGCACTACAACATATCCAAATTTGGGGTTCCTAGCACCAAGTGGCCCCGAGATATGGGGCCCCAAAGTCAGGTGGCAAAATATCAAGCACTTTTCTGCAGCAGAGAATTACATTTTGTGACCCGACTTTGGGGCCCCGTATCTCGGGGCCACTTGGGGTTAGGAACCCCACATGTGTTGTAGTGCCCGTTCTGCTGTGTTTGCACACCAAATTTGGGGTTCCTAGCATCAAGTGGCCCCGAGATATGGGGCCCCAAATTTGGGTCGTAAAATGTTCCTTTATAAACAATTATAAACGTAAACGCGGCTAAACGCAGTACCGGCGTTTAGCCGCGTTTGGCATCTGAAACGTGAAAACTTTTGCGTCTGAACCCATTTTTTTGCTTCTGGAAAAGTGAGGTTTAACGCAACTGCCTAAAAACGCCAAAAAACAAGACTGTGTACATGGACACATAGGATAACATTGAATGGGTTCAGGTGCAGTTGAAAAAAGTGTCCAACTGCCTCTGAACGCGAGTTTAAAGTGGGGTTCCACCCAAAAAACAAAAATACCTGGAAAAATTCAAAAAAAAAAAACCAAAAAAAATTTGGATATTTTTTTTTTTTCACTTACCTCTAAATGCCTGTTGCTAGGTGGTCCCTCGTAGTCTGCCTGTTCCTTTGCCTGGGCTGGTGACATCACTTCCCCCCCAGGCACAGGAAGGGTTCCGCTCTGCTCCCTCCCTCCTGTCAATCATCTGGGACCCATTACAGGTCCCAGATGATTGAGCGGCCAATCATGGCGCGCGGCGCCGCTCGCGCATGCGCAGTGGGTGCCAGGCTGTGAAGCCACAGCCCGGCGCCCACAGTTGAAATGCCGGCGCCGACAAGCGGAGGGGGGGGACGAGCGGGGCTTCGATCCTCCGCATCGCTGGACCCAGGGACAGGTGAGTGCCCAATTAAAAGTCAGCAGCTGCAGTATTTGTAGCTGCTGACTTTTAATTTTTTTTTTTTTTTGACGGCCCCCCTGGGTGGAACTCCTCTTTAACAGCATCTCATGTGCATGAGGCCTAACTAGCATTAAACAGGATGACAGAGATAGATACCAAATCACATAAGTAAACAAGTTGTAGTGACCTAGAAGTGTCACTAGGTGTCAGCATACATCAAAACAAAGGTAACCAGATGCAGTGCAATAGAACACAGAAAAAATATGTGTAAGTGGGATAGTTTTTTCTGTGTTCTATTGAACTGCATCTGGTTACCTTTGTACCTTTGAGAGCAGCAGCAAGCAGTAGTGAGCGTCCCTTTGTGTCCCAACTTCAACAACAACTAAAAGATAAGTACCGTATTTTATTTTATTTTTTTTTTTTCCTCTTTTGGCTTTTTTCTATTGCAATTGTCTTGAAGTGAACAAGCAAAGGAAAAGTAATAGAACAAAAGAAAGGGAAAGGGAAAGAACACATTGAAATAAAATGGAATGAAAAGCGAAAGTAAATGAAAGTAAACGAAGGCGAAAGAGCTGAAAAAGTAGAATCAAGTGAGCTAAGAAAAATAATAAAAACAGGGGGGGGGGAACAGGGAAGAAGAGAAGGAGAAGGTGAAAGAGAGACAAGCCAACGGAAGAGTTGTCTCCCAGCCCCCACCTGTTTGCTGCTGCTGCAGTATCTCCCTTTCTAGTGATTTTTTTTTTTTTTTTGGTTTTTGTTTTTGTTTTTTGCAAATGGTACTAACTATAGGCTCGATAGTACAAACTATAGAATAAGAAGAAATTTCATAGTAACAAAAATGTGGAACATATAAGCTCATACTGGAACTATACTGCTGAATATATAAATCATCTTGCTGAATACTTGAATTAGATTACATTATATCGCTAAAACATTTGAATTATTTTGCTGAGCACCTGGGCCCTCATGTACACGGGCTGTTGGGAGAACGTTGTGAAAACGCCAGTGTCTTTGCAGTGACCTTTTTTAACTTTTTTCAGCTTTTTTCAGCGTTTTTGCAATAACGTTTTTTTTTTTTTTTTTTTCCTCTTTTGGCTTTGTTCTATTGCAATTGTTTTTTTGAAGTGAACAAGCAAAGGAAAAGTAATAGAACAAAAGAAAGGGAAAGGGAAAGAACACATTGAAATAAAATGGAATGAAAAGTGAAAGTAAATGAAGGCGAAAGAGCTGAAAAAGTTGAATCAAGTGAGCTAAGAAAAACAATAAAAACAGGGGGGGGGGAACAGGGGAGAAGAGAAGGAGAAGGTGAAAGAAAGACAAGCCAACGGAAAAGTTGTCTCCCAGCCCCCACCTGCTTGCTGCTGCTGCAGTATCTCCCTTTCTTGTGATTTTTTTTTTTGTTTTTTTTTTGCAAATGGTACTAACTATAGGCTTGATAGTACAAACTACAGAATAAGAAGAAATTTCATAGTAACAAAAATGTGGAACATATAAGCTCATACTGGAACTATACTGCTGAATATATAAATCATCTTGCTGAATACTTGAATTAGATTGCATTATATCGCTAAAACATTTGAATTATTTTGCTGAGCACCTGGGCTCTCATGCACACGGGCTGTTAGAAAAGCGCTGTGAAGACGCCGGTGTCTTTGCAGTGACTTTTTTTAACTTTTTTCAGCTTTTTGCAGCGTTTTTGCAATAGCGTTTTTGAGCGTTTTTTTTTTTTTTTTCTTCAATGGATCAAAAACGCTGGAGGACGTTGGAGAATGATGTTTTTGGGCGTTTTTGAGCGTTTTTTAGCGTTGGAGCGTTTTTGCAGCTGAAAAACGTCTCTCAGAACCCACTGGGCCTGTTTTTTTTTTTTTTTTTTTGCAGCTTAGGAACGCCTATGCCACTTGCAGCTCGGAGACGCCTAGGTGGGCATGAAGCCATAGACTAACATAGACAGGCCTTTTTGAGCTGCAGAAAGGGCTTAGAAAAGCAGCTGTAGAGATGTCCGTGTGCATGGGGACTTAATACTATGGTTTAAACAATTGAACAGCACCAAGGAATGCTTAATGTACTTAAGGTAGTAACATAACTTCTGGGAAACGGAGACTACTCATATCTCATTAATTATCTCTATTATTGGATTGTGGGGAGGATGGTGGGTATGAGAACGGAACAAAAGAAATATTAGTAAAAATAAGTCAATTTAAGAAGGCTGAGAGATTTTTTCATCATTAAGAGACCCCAACCAAGGGGTATTCTGGAAGGCAGCTTCGAAGATCTTATAAATCCAGCCATAGAAACAAACATGAAGGGGAAAACAACAAGAAGTGCGGGAGCAATACCGAAATCACCTAGGACCAGCCTAGGCCCAAGTCCAGGCCCTATGAACAGGTATATACAGCAAGGAATCGGAGAAGGAGAGAAACAAGTGGGTTCAAAGGGCAGACAAATAGATACAAAAGAGAAGGACAACAAGGATAAAAAAGGCCAGTATAAAGTACAAACAGAAACCAGCCACCTCTCAGAACCCAGAATGGAGCCAGAAATGGGAGAGGAAGACAGAGGAAAGGAGGAAGGACAACAAGGGCCACAGTTGCCAACAAAACAGGATATGGAAAAAATGTTCGCGGCACTAGAGAATTCCCTAAAAGCAGAGATATCAACACTCCATAAAGACATGGGATATATGTTAAACAGAGTGGAAGAAGTAGAGATCAAAGTAGACCTACATCAAAAAAACATAAAGGAACTGGAAGAGGAAATAAAGAAACTAAAACGGGAACAACAGGAACAATCATATAAAATAGAAGAGCAAGAAAATAGAGATAAAAAGAAAAACTTGAGAATACGCGGGTTACCGGAAACAGAACAAGCAGAAAACCTAATAGAAAAAATGAACAATCTCTTCAACCAAATCTTGGGAAAGGATGCAACCAACATAATAGGAATAGAAAGTGTCTTTCGAGTAAAAAAACCTCAAAGGTTCTCAAGGGAAACACCTAGAGATGTAATAGTACGCTTCGAAAAATGGGAAGAAAAAAAAACAGATCTGGATAAACCTAAAGAGGAAAACACAAATAGAGTTTGCGGAAGGTAAATTACAAATATTTCAAGATTTGTCTCAAGAAACGTTGAAAAGACGACGGACATTAAAACCACTATTAGGAATCCTCCGGGAGCAAGAAATTCAATACAACTGGGGTTTTCCAGCATGTCTAATAGCAAGGAAAAACGGAATAAGTGCGAGGCTAAGATATGTGGAGGAGATTCCGGACTTTTGCAACAAACTAGAAATCCCCTCCCCAGAACTGGAAAAATATGCAAATAGACAGGAGCGAATAACGGCAGGAGATGACCTGCAATGGCAATTAAATTCAAGGAACAGACATCAAGATGTGGAATCTCGAGGAAATTAATAACTGAGAAAATACCACACATTAGTGCAAGGGGCCTTAGAGTGGAAAGGGGGGGGGGGGCTGGGGTTGATGGGATGGGAAAAAAGGAAAGTGAAAGGATTGGTAAAACACAACAAAAATGCAGGGAGAGGAAGACAGGGACTCACAGAGTGGACAGGGGGTCGCCCTATTAGTGCTTAGGTGAGGGGGGAATAGGGTGTCTCACAGAGCTCCGCCTCACAATAAATAGAGCAGAGGGGGCAGGGTGTGCCCCACAAAACAAAGTAAAATGCTCTCAGCTCTAGAGAATATGGGGGTAAAAAACCCATATCAGAAAAAAGGGAGGGGGAGGGTGGGAGGAGGGAAAAGGGAGGGAAGGAGGGAGGGGAGGGAAAGGTCTGATCCACATGAGTGGTTACATAGGCGCACCTATTTTGAGACAAGAGATGAGGAGACCCCGTGCGTCCGCTGGGTGTCCCCTCCACCCGGCCTTCTAAGAGGACCGGGTGGGGGGGAGGACCGGAGGACGGGCGGGGAAGAAAAGGCACAAGAATGGAAAACGTAAACAGCATAAAAATAATCTCCTATAATGTCCGAGGACTAAATTCCCCAGGGAAGAGAAACATCATTCTCCGAGAACTAGAAAAAAGTAAAGCAGAAATAATTTTCCTACAGGAGACGCATATAACCCAAAACTCAAATACCAAAATTTATTCAAGAAACATACCAACATGGTATCAAGGAGACTCGCCAATAAGAAGGGCCAAAGGAGTAGCCATCGGTTTAGGGAAAAATGTACGTTTTCTAATAGATCAAAGGAAAATAGATCCGGAGGGTCGATATCTTTTTATTACAGGAACTATACAAGGGGTAAAATATACATTGGCTAATGTCTATTGTCCTAATAAGAACCCTAAGAAATATTTGATAGATATCATTAAAATACTAATGGAATTCAAACAAGGAAAATTAATACTAGCCGGAGACTTCAACTTCAGCATGGATAACAAAATGGACAGCACCTCAATAGTAAGGGACAAAGAGGTAAAACAACTAAAGAAATTAAAAAGAACACTATATGAACAGCAACTAATAGATCCTTGGAGAATTCAGCACCCCAGCACAAAGGACTATACATTCTACTCAACAGTACACAAAAGTTACTCCAGATTGGATTACATCATGGTCGAACATAGAAACTTGGAAGAAATAGAAGAAACAAAAATAGGTATAATAACCGCCTCAGATCACAGCCCAGTAACGTTGAGAATGAAAATAAAAGGAGAAGTCTTTGAAAGGGGTCCATGGAGAATCAACGAAACTTTATTAGAAGACAGCGAGACCGAAAAAAGTATCATAGAAGAAATTAAAAGATATTTTGAGGAAAACGATACACCAGAGGTATCGAAAGCAACTATATGGGAGGCGCATAAATCTGTTATTAGGGGCAAATTAATAGCCATAGGGGCAAGAAAAAAACAGGAAAGGAAAACAAACATGCAACAAATAATTAAAGAAATTTATGAATTGGAACGAAAACACAAAAATCAAGTAAACAACAAAATCTTCGGCCTATTATCTCAAAAGAGAGAGCAATTAAAAGACTGGATGGAACAAGAAGAAAGGAAGGAGTACAACAGAGTAGTACAAGAAAAATACAAATGGGGTAACAAACCAGGAAAATACCTAGCAAATTTGGTAAAAAAAAAGAAGTCTTTGAATTACATTGAGAAGATCAAAAATGAAAAAGGAGAAGTGGTAAATAAAACTACAGATATAGCGATAACATTTCAAAAATACTTCAGCTCCCTATATGCAATAAAAGGACAGGAAAGTTGGAAAGAAGCGAATACAAGAACAAAGAGGATACAAGAATATCTAAAAAAAGCAAATTTACCAAAAATAAAAATAGACCAACTAGAAGAATTGGAAAAAAATATTACGCAAGAAGAGGTAAAACTGGCATTAAAGGAAACTCCCGTAGGAAAAAGTCCAGGACCAGACGGGTTCACGGTCAAATACTATAAAAAATTTGAAGAACAGCTGACTCCAAAACTATTAGAATATATGAATTCCTTAGGGGAAGATGAAGAAATAAGAAGTGAATCGCTACTAGCTCATATTACAATACTACCAAAAGAAGGGAGACAAAGTTAACTGCTCAAGCTACAGGCCAATAGCCCTATTGAACGCTGATACGAAGCTGTACTCCAAGATCCTGGCCACTAGGATAAAAAAACTAATCCCACAGTGGATCAACCCGGACCAGACTGGTTTTGTCCCGGGGAGAGAGGGGCGGGACAACAGCCTAAAATCATTACTGATGTTGCACAAGAAGGTGCAGAATGAGACCCCAGTTCTATTCCTGTCATTGGATGCAGAAAAAGCATTCGACAGGGTAGACTGGGGTTTCATGATGGATACATTGCGGCACTTGGGTATCGGGACAAAAATGATGAAGTGGATAACAAATTTGTATAATGGCCCGACAGCAGTCGTAAAAGTAAACGGTAGACTCTCTCCAAAAATTAAGATGCAGAACGGAACACGGAAAGGCTGTCCACTGTCTCCACTATTATACGTATTGGCTTTAGAACCATTATTAGCAACACTCCGCAATAACAAAGAGGTAGAAGGAGCGAGACTAGGAGGAAAAGAGCATAAGATCGCAGCTTACGCGGACGACATCTTGATGTACGTATCCAACCCAAGAGTGTCACTCCCAAACATATTGAAAGAAATAAAAAAATACGGAGAACTGTCAAACTTCAAAATTAATCCAATAAAAACGGAAATATTAAACATAGGACTAGAGAAAAAGGAAGTTCAGTTTTTACAAAAAGAATTCCCATTTACGTGGGTAAAAGAACTAAATTACCTTGGAATTAAAATAACTCCTAGAGTGGAAAAAATTTACCAGGCAAATTTTATCCCATTGATCAATGAGGTCAAAGAAGAAATGAAAAAGTTAAGAATACAGCCACTTTCATGGATTGGAAGAATAAATATGTTCAAGATGATGATACTACCCAAAATAAATTACAGATTACAGATGTTACCAGTAAAGATCCCGCAGAGCTTTTTTTAAAATAATTAAAACAATTTTGTTAAAATACATATGGTTTAATAAAAAACCAAGAATCAAATACACGCTGATTACAAGGAAAAAGGAGCACGGAGGTCTGGCCGCTCCAGATATAAGTAGGTACTATAAAGCCATAGTTTTAACACGAATGTTAGAGTGGACAAATGAGAAAAATGAAAAAAAATGGGTGGAAATGGAAAACATAATAAGCGGAGTCACATTACATAAGAATATTTGGATTCCACGGAAATATAGAACATTGGACACTGACACACACGAAATAACAAAAAATGTATTTAAAATTTGGGACACCATTCACTTAAAGAATGAATGGAAATATAATTCACCACTATTAGCACTCACAGGATCAAATTTCTTCACCCCTGGGAAGGAAATATTTGGAATTCAAGGAATACGTAACCCACAATTGAAAGATATCACTAGAAATGGCAAAATAAGAACACGAGTAGAAATAGAGGAAAGGAATGGATGGAAGATGAATGAATGGAATTATAATCAACTAAGGCACTTAGTAAGCACAATACCACACCCACTGAGAGACGAAACGAAATTAACCGCACTGGAAAAGCTATGTAGCAATGAAATACCATTGAAAAACGGAACATCAAAAATTTATAGTACACTGACAGATTTGGAAGCACAAGAAAGACCAGAATACATAAATCAATGGGAAAAAGAAATGAATATAAAAATAGATAACCAAAAAGTGGAAAAAATGATAGAAATGGGATATAATAAGGCCTGGGACATGAAGACTATTGAAATGAATTATAAACTAGTATCAAGATGGTATATGACCCCAGTAAGAATACACAGATTTCATCAAGACAAAACCTCTTTGTGTTGGAGAAAATGTGGCCAAATAGCAACGATCATACACATATGGTGGGAATGTCCAATAATAATGGAGTACTGGAAGGAAGTGTTAAATAACATAAAAGAAATAACTGAAGAAGAAGTAGAACAAAACATCTGGACTTGCCTCTTCCATATCTATAATAAACCTAAGAAACAATATAGAAAATCAATAGTACCTAACCTCCTGAATGCGGCCAAGGCCTTAATTTCCAAGAATTGGCTAAAAAGTGGAAAACCAGACATTAGAAACTGGCTAAAGGAAATAGATTATCACTACAAAATGGAAGGAGGAGAGAAAAGGGATAATAGTAGATGGGAAAGTTGGAAAAAATACAAAGTCTCAGACATTTATTTAGATAAGATAAAAGAAAGAATAGGTGCAGAGCCAAGTGGATAAATAAATAACATAAAGGAACGGACCAAACACAGGGGAGGGGGAGGGGGGGTGGGGGGAAATAAGAGGGACTGAGAGAGAATAAGATAATAGTGGGTTCATATTTATAGGAGGCGTTTTGTCGTCGATTTTTAAAATTATTAAATAATATCCTAGAAGGGAAAAACAATAAAGATGTGACGGAAACAATCCACAATGATGTGAAAAATGAGAAGAGATAAAGTTTGACATATAAAGTTGAAATAATGTCTCTCAGAAAAATTTTCGCTGAAGTGGAAAAAAAAAAAAAAAAAAAAAAAAGTAAGTGGGATAGAACAGAAAAATCTATTGAGTTGGTCAAATGAATTTAGCACAATAACATAAGAGAATGACAGCTGAAAAAGTGGCTAATCAAGTCTGCTCTTTTTTATTGAAATGTGTATACAAGTCATCTGTTATCCTGTTGTTTACAATCCTTTATTCTTATTCTTTACAAAGTCTTTATAGCCTATGTAGCACTAACTCTCGGTGGAGCTGCTGGTTTAAAGCGGGCTGTTACCTTCACTCTCGATACCTCTGTTTCATCGACACCGGGTCTAGGGTCCCGTTGAGTTTACCTCTGGACAATATAAGCACCAAACACTTGAGTATATTTTCCAATGCTTTAATGAACAAGTAATAAAGGAAGTAGCAGGAAAGAGGCAGAAGGAAAGTTGCAGGGAAGCTCAAATACCTTTCCTTAGTAATCTTTAGAACATTCTTTGGAATCGAACACTTGTAGTTGAATGCATTCCCCTTGTGGGATTCAATCTTTGCCTGCCTGGATAGGCCTCTCTCACTTGCCTAGGAGCCAGTACACAGCACGAACAAAAGTCTCTGCCACAGACTTGTTTGGAATAAAACCCGTACGATCCTCTGCCACAGGATGTATTGGTTTGCGATGAATGTCAGACACAGTACTTGAACCTTTAAGCCAACCCGGCAGTACTATGCAGTAAGATTACTTCAGGATACGTCCTCCAACCGAGTCACCAGGCCCCTCTCCAGACCAGCACTCTGCATGATCCTTCCATGACGGGTCCTCCCCTGGGATCTCCTCGGTTGTCCAGTTTCTTCACTCAGGATAGACAGGCTTCTGGGTCCACCCACACGCCACAGCGGCGTGGATCTCCGGAATGGAGGACCACAAGGTGTTACTCTTAACGCATACCTGTCGGCCAGGAGGGCCAGCATGTGGCTGAAAACGAACCCCTAAACATGGCGTCTGTCCCATAAATACCCTCTCCCAGAAAGCGATTCGGAGGACCACCTCCACCGAGTTGTCTCCGGGACAGAGGAGCACTCATACGCTTCAACACGTTGCCTTTCCAACACCAGCCCATGGTGACAACGACACCCACCGGCACAGTGTGGAACTACACGCAACTCAGCCAAGCTGGAACAGAGGCAAATCTAACTTCATCTAACAAGTAACCCACAAGATTTACCTATCAGCCATAGATTAAAAATCTACCAGCGCTACACCTACAAGTAGCAACCCAATTACCTTGATAGGCCACTTGAATACCTTCGCATTTACTCCCTGGGTCTCAGATGAGTTCCTTTTCTTTACAAAGCAAACCTAACTTTGAGAAAGTATGACCTGGCACAACCTTATGTACAGGCGGTCCCCTAGTTACAAACATCCGACTTACAAACGATTCCTACTTACAAAGGAAGGGAGACAACAGGAAGTGAGATGAAATCTACCCCTTGGAAGGGAAATTCTCTCCTGTAAGAGCTATTATGGGGAAAAGGTACCTCCACTGATGCTTTCCAAAACAACCCAAAATTTTCAAAATCCAATTGTCATTGGGGCAGAAAGTGAGGTGAAATCTTCTGAACAGGGGCACAGACAGCAAAACAAATGTTACAGGGGTGTTAACCCTTCCCTATGCTATCCGAAAAGCTTAAAAATATTTTTTTTGGCTGGAGCTAAACTTAAAAAATGTACCTGTTCCGACTTACAAACAGATTCAGCTTAAGAACAAACCTACAGTCCCTAACTTGTTTGTAACCCGGGGACCGCCTGTAATAATAATGCCAGGCCTCTATCCAGGCCTGTCCCGACAGGACAGGCAAAACAAGCAATTGCTTGGTGCCCCGAGCTGGCCTGGGGCCCCAGCCGCACCGCCGATTCCTATAGTCTGCATTCTGTAGCGTGGCCAAGCTCCTCTTCCTTCCTCCTGCAGACTCAAGCGCCGGTGTTCTGACTAGAAAGGAGAGCAGGGGCGGAGTCTGTGTGGGCAGCTACGGGGGGAGCATCTTCTCCCCCAGGCAGCAAGAATTGTACAGTGTGGAGTGGGGATCAAGGATAGCTATTCCCCTCTAGCTCCGGCGCTCCACAGCCTCTGGCATCCTGTCACAGTGATATAGTGAGGGTGTGGAAAGCCAGCTAGCTTGTGCAGGAGTCGGGCTGTGTTCTGTCTCCACTGTCCTCCTAACCCCTCCCTCACTGCATTGCTTGTCCAATCCAATACTTCGCCTCCCATTTGTGCCCGCCCACACTCCAGCCACATGCATGCAATGCACTGTACTGTGCTGTGAGGGGAGTTCTGTTTTCAAACAATAGCTGCCACAGCCCTGGGGGAGACCAGCCTGAATGGGAGAGCATAACTGGTGAGTGAGACCCCCAGAATAACCCCCATCTCTGTTCCCACCCCTTAGTGCTATGCACCTTCTTCCTCCCCCCTCTCTTCCTCATCACCTTCTTCTCTCCCCCCCCCCCCAGGCTAGGATCTAGTCTGCCTGTATACCGTCCTAGCCTGTCTGTATACTGTTCTAACCTATCTATATACCCTCCTAGCCTGCCTATATACCATCCTAGCCTGCCTATATACCGTCCTAGCTTGTCTGTGTACCGTCCTAGCCTGCCTGTTTACCATCCTAGCCTGCCTATATACCGTCCTAGCCTGCCTGTATACTGTCCTAACCTGCCTATATACCGCCCTAGCCTGCCTGTATACCATCCTAACCTGCCTGTATACCGTCCTAGCCTGCCTATATATCGTCCTAGCCTGCCTGTATACCATCCTAACCTGCCTGTATACCATCCTAACCTGCCTGTATACCGTCCTAGCCTGCCTATATATCGTCCTAGCCTGCCTGTATACCATCCTAGCCTGCCTGTATACCATCCTAGCCTGCCTGTATACCGTCCTAGCCTGCCTATATATCGTCCTAGCCTGCCTGTATACCGTCCTAACCTGCCTGTATACCATCCTAACCTACCTGTATACCATCCTAGCCTGCCTATATATTGTCCTAGCCTGCCTGTATACCATCCTAGCCTGCCTGTATACCGTCCTAGCC